>NC_137101.1:47961636-48561636 GCF_949357685.1 Gobio gobio | reverse complement strand
TAATCCTTATTTAACATTCACCTCATGAAAGTAACTTTACAATGTACATTTTGGTTTAACAAATTTTGGAGACTCCGATGGTGTGCATGCATACACATTTTTAACAGAGTTCATACAATATGTAGAAAATTGCCATTTAAAGTTACACTTATTTAACAGAACAGGAACATGATGATATTCAGAGTTTGGCTTAAAGGAAACCTCTACTTATATCACCTAATATTAATCATAACTTACCATTGCCGTGGGTGAAGAGTCTTCTCTCGATAGATGGTTTTCAAATTTCGCGCTTCCCGTAGGCCTATGTTCGTTCACGTGGTGACGGCATCACGTGTTAAGATGATGGATCCTAAAATATTATGTTCAATTGACTAAATTCCAGATTATTGTTGACTTAAGTAAAATCTGTTTATTTTAATGAGCCATATTTGCTGAGGGCAGACATCATTTTTTACAGTCTATGGCATGTGTGGATAACTAACCCTAACTGGAAGTGTCTTGTTTTGGATCTCAAGCGTCAGATAACCCTATAACACCTCTAAGTGATGAGATGGTCATTACACACACACTGTACAGTTAATCTGAGCCTCCATTCATTTGATTGATGACAGTATTATGGGATGGCTTGATGCAGGAGATGCAGAGAACTTGATCTTGACCCCTTAAGAAACTTTAACTAATGCTGTCATATAACAAATCTGCTTCACAGGTCAAATTAAATAAATTGCTAATTACAACATTGAAATAAAAATGTAAAGCCTGTACAAATACTAGAAATCGTGAATATAAATAATTGTTTTTCTGTGTGTGTTTTTTTTTTTTAACAGTGTACATTTATTTTATCTATTATTGTAACGGTTTATTATTTTTTCATATGGTTCACATCATTGTTAGCTTCATCTTTAGTAGATGAAGATGAAATAAAGTCACAGGCAATGTTGTGGCCACTCCACCAGTGGACACGTCACACAGAAACACAGACCCTGATCCGCTCTGGAGCGCCATCTTCAGGCCTCCAGGAGAATCCCTGCATGTTCCCGACTGCTGGACTTACACTGCTCTATATATAAGGACATGAGATTAGCCTTTGAGCTACTGCTACATTAGATTAGATTAGATTAGATTCAACTTTATTGTCATTACACAAGTACAAGTACAAGGCAACGAAATGCAGTTTAGGTCTAACCAGAAGTGCAATAGCAGCAAGTGCAGGATATACAATGGATGCGTAAGTGCAGGACATGGATATGTACTGAATATATATAAATATGTATAAATAGAGAGACGTTATTACTATAAACAGAACTGAATTTACAGGTGAATATGTACAGTGAATAAATATACAGATGGCTATTACTATAAACAGAATTTTACAGATAGAGGTATACAATAATATGTTAAATGAGGAATAGCAGTGGATTAGGGTAGTGCAATAAATTATGGACAGAAGCTATCCGGGGAAAAAAAAAAGTGTAAAGTGTAATTACATACTAGATTCAGAAAAATACACTTCTTAGTTCTTAATCTACCATTTTAGAGACAAAAACTGTAAGTTAAATGTAAACTACATCTCATGAATTACATGACAGCGCCATTATTATACCACATGATATCATGACTTCAAAACAAATATTGTTGAAAAGAAAATACCACAATGTCTCTTTATTCTCTTATTTATTTATGCAGGATGAAGATACAGATCCAGGATCAGCAACAAGATACACTTCAAAAGATATTATTCAACATTTATAGATTTACTGCTTTGACAAATCAGTCATGTGATATTCATGAGTCCTGTCTGTCTCAGTGATGAAACTCTTTATATAATGTGACATGTAGAGACAGCTCAGAGCTTATGAATATAGTGTCTCATACTGACTTTTGCACAGTAATCTATAGCAAACATCAAACACACATTATTCCTCATTAATGCAGGTTCATATGTAAATGATTCTTCATGATTATCATCTTAAATCATTCGCTGAAGGTTCAGAGTTACTGGAATCACATTCTGCAAAGCTCATCTTCTCTTAAGGGGAACAGCAGGAAACCACTGAAAGTGTTGTAGTTATACTGGCTATCAAATATCCTCCTGCCAGACCAAAGCCTCACATAGACAACATCTCCAACCTCCAGGATCAACACAACTCCATTTGAGGAGCTTAACACACCCTGAGGCTGATTATCATCTGCTATAACCACCAGCTCTCCATTCTTAGCAATAGATGCAGTTGCTGTAGTTCCTCCATGACCAAGCACAGAGACTCTGAACATGTAGGCTCCTCTCAGTGGGGCTGTGAAAACACCTGAATCAAACAACAAGAGACACAGAATCAGCTTCACACAGTTTAATGACCAAACACACTGTGTTATAGTTTTAAAAGATGAAGATCATTGAAGATTTTCAAAAGTAATCTGTGATCAATCCTACATACAGGTTTATTTACTTTGTTTTCTTTTATACGATTTAATTTTATAATCATTATGTCATATATGTAGATTTATATCATTAGTGGTGCTTACGAAGCCCAGGGGGCGAAAAAGTAGCCGAAAAATCCCATAGACTTAACATTGCGGTGAACTTTGATGACTCGTGACTCTGAGTGAGGATTTCGCACAAACTCCCCACAGACGGCCATTAAACGCTTGTGTTTCTCTACTGTGGGAACTTGCATAAGGATTTTGTATTGACCACAGCTCTGGATCACAGTGTCACAGAGACAAGGGGGTGGGCTCAATTTACTCAGACAACCAATCACTATCTCAGATCATCGTGAAGCTATCAAGCCACGCCCTAGCAACCATTTAGAGCTCCCTAGCAACTGATCCCATAGATTTCCATTGAAAAACATCAAAGGGATATCTTTAGATAGAAGTGGGTTTGTTTGACGCAGGGCATCAACAGCCAATCACAAATTGCCTTTGGAGGATCATCATTGGCAGCTGCCAATCCATAGCAACCAAACAGAGTACCCTAGCAACCATTTAGCAAGACCTATATCTCTGCATCAGAACATCATAGAGACATGGGGGTTGGGTCTTTTGGCTCATGCTAACAAACTGGACTTCCAACATGCTACATATGCTAACAGTGAATAGCTACATGCTAATAGCAATTAGCCAGGATAAGGGTTATAACATGATAAAAAACAAGTCAAAATGTGCTAGCATAATGCTAGCAAAATGCTAATTGTGTTAGCATAATGTTCGCAACATGCTAATTGTGTTAGCATTGTGCTAGCAAAACATGCTAATTATGTTGGCTAATCAAACTAATTGTGTTAACATTATGTTAGCATTATAGTAATTGTGCTAGCAACATGCTAATCATGTTAGCAACAGGCTAATTGTGTTAGTTAATAATATTAACAACATGCTAATTGTGTTAGCATTATGCTAACAACATGTTAATCGTGTTAACATCATGCTAGCAAAATGCTAACTGTGTTTTTTTGCCACTGCAAGCACCACTCACATTTTCTTCAGGAAATGTACATTCTAGTTTATTCATATTATTAATTTAATAATTGTATTTCATTTATATCATGTATTATTTTATTATTATTCATTTGTGTCTTTATATTTTATATTTATTTATTTTGTATAGTTGTTTAGTCTTATGACTGTGGTCTGAAGGGATGTTTGCTTCATGAGTAGGAGATCAGAGAAAGTCTCCATTTCAAGGTTTGTATCGTCACAGGACGATGTTGTGAAGCAGTGATTTTCCATTTCCTCCCTTGGTATAACAACACTTGTTGAAATTGTTCTGGCCAGACGAAGTCTGAGCATTGAGACTTACACAACTAAGATTATTCCATAAACTTTGCTCTTTTTATCATCATCACTTCATCTCCTGCTCCTGCTCTTCTCTGAGTCAAACTCTCAGGCTGATAGAAAACTGTTAACAGAGTCTTGAGGAACCAGACAAGACTTTCTGTCGACAGGTTTGCTCCACACACACCAGACAAACGGATATCTTTAGACAAGATCCGGGGCTGGATTTGATATTTCTGACGTGAAGATTCCTCTGATCTAACATTATAATATTCATGACTCATTTCATTGATCATTACCTGTGATTGGATTGTAGGCGTTCCCTATGTTTGTGAAGACGTTCTTGTAGGTTAGTGTGATCTCAGTGGTAAAAGGACCAACATATCCACTGCCAGATTCCATCAGTGAAGCTGAAAAAGCGATCTCTCTGTCTGTTGTTGAAAACATAAGCAATATTGTGATATATTACTGTATTACACTGAGAATGTATTCACTAAATTTAACATCACTCAAGCTAATATTAACCCCTGTTCTCTTTCCTCAACTCCTCCACTTGACTCAGAGTAAGATTTGAAGTTTCTGTGAAGGAATAAAGATTCTGTTAAATCACATTCACACTGATTATTGTAATAGATAACACAATTTACACAATATACTCTCAACTTTACACTAATATTTACACTACAATGTATTGCACTGGTGTTTTACTCTGAGGATCATTGATAAAGAGTGAATGTTTTGTTGAGGTACCATCAGTTTTCTTCTTCAGCTCTTCCAGGCTAATCGTCTGTTGTTCTGCAGCCTGTTCAGCATCTCTCAGTCGCGTCTCTAAAGCTCTGATGTTTTCTTTCTGCTCTGTGACCGTGGTGGTCAGTTCTCTGATGTTTTCTTTCTGCTCTTTGTCCGAGGCGGTCAGTTCTCTGATGTTTGCTTTCTGCTCTGTGTCCGAGGCGGTCAGTTCTCTCAGGGCTGCATGGATGTCAGGGAAGCACAGATGGCAGTATTGTTGGCTGTCAGTTGAAGCTTCAGTTCTCAAAGTGTCTGTTTGAGGTGGATTCTGTCTTCTGTCCTCAGAGCTGAGCTGTTGACTGATCTCGTTCTCATTGAGTCCTCCATTGACAAACACAAAGGTTTCCAACAGCAGCAGTAAACACACTAAACCCTTCATTCTTCACTGATGTCTGTTTCCAGCTCTTGCTCTGTCATCCCCACAGCCTCTCATGTGTCTTTATACCCCTGTTGTTTACCGCTCAAGTTAGGTTCTAATCTTTTTTTTATATTGACACAAGTTGTAACTTTCCCAAAGTTTCCAAGATCCTTCTCAAGGCCTCACAGGTGTTCGCTGTCTGCCTTTTCATGTCCTTGAACTCCAGCAAACTCCACCAAGATGGCTGATTTTCTTTTAAGGTTCTAGGAATAAAACCTCAGTAGAATCACAGGTTCTGCCAGAGAGTGCAACCAGTTTAACATTTACACATTTGGCAGATGCTTTAATCCAAAGCAATATATATTACAATTCAGTTAATTTGTGCATCACCTTTTGAACATTGTTGCACAGCTTTACAGAACACAGAGAAGAAAATATAAAGAAAAGACAATAGTCTTTTAAAGCACTAGCAGCAAATGGAAAAAGTGCCATGGAAAAACCTTTAGATATTTACAAAATGAATAATATTGCAATTTTCCATCTTGAGTTGTTGTCAGCATTAGCAATGTAAATAAATGAGTGTACGTATAATTTGGTGGAAGTGAACTGTTGCAGTGAGTTTATTATTGCGTATGGTAAGCATTTATCTTGATAAAGATTGGAAGTATTGTGTTTTTATAGAGTGCTTCTGTAAAAGTTCTGTTTTGGTTCATATGTAGAGTAGTCTGTCTAAAAGCTGTAATGCTACTGTTTGATTGTGCACGTCTATTTCCTATTCTCGTTTTACCCTTTGTTTGTCATTGCTGTGTATTTAGATTCTAGTCAAATTTGTGCAAAATCATTAAGTGGTTTACGGTTTATTTGTTTTTTTTATCAATACTTTATTGTGCTTTTCTTACAAATGGAGTTACCAGTATTGACAGTGACTGTGTGTAACCTCATACTATAAGAAAGGCTTTAACTCTGTCACTCACACACACACACACACACACACACACACACACCGGTGCGTGACCTCAACACGACATGAACAGCTGTATTTTTATGAGCTAACGTTAACGAAGACAAATGTATTGCTCATGGCTAGTTCATGTTAGTTAATACATTAACTAATGTTAACTAATGAAACCAAAATAAGTTATTTAAAAAATATTTCACAATATATAAATACACACAGTTTTTGCTGTATTTTGGATCAAACAAATGCAGCCTTGGTGAGCAGAAGAACACCAAGTACAGTACAAAATAGTACAGTTTCCAAACTTTTGACTGGTAGTGTATATGGAATAAAACAAAACTAGAGGCGTTTGCAGACTTTCTGTCTTAGTATTAAGTCCAATAGAAAATCAGCAAATTCTGTGATAAAGTCTGTATGGTGGCCTGGTGGCCTGTATACAGTAGCTAACAAAAAGTCAAATGGGATTTATCATCTACACTAGAAGAACCAACACTTCAAAATAATTATATTTGAAACTAGACCTCTGAGTAATACTAAATATATGATTATAAATTACAGCAACACCTCCGCCTTTGCCTTTCAGATGGGGCTCATGTTTATAACAGTAATCTTGGGGGTGGACTTTTACCGTTAAAGAATAAGAGGTTAAAGAACAACAACTTTAATGGAGTCAGATTAATTATATTAAACTGAATTATGCTTGTCATCCTTCAACTGCTTTTTGTTCTGATTATTGGTTAAAAACAGCAGCGTAAGCTTCCAGCCTTGAGCCACTGATGTGTGCTCGTATCATTCGGTGGACTGAGTTAATCATTATATGTGTGCTTTTCTTCACATGCTAAAATATCCTGAGTTATGGGAAAGTGCAAGAATCTGCTCTTCTGATAATGTGTTCATGGACATCTGCTAGACTGAAACGTCTGAATTTGTTGTGGTAAGATTATGTTTATATCTGTTTTTCTTCATCATAGGCTCGCCAGGGTGTTTAAACCACCATAAAGTACATAGTGGTTCATCAATAATGAAAGGATATTTTTGACACATGTAAAAAGTAAAAATGACATGAGGCTGTAAAACAGCTTCAGATCAGACCCTGAACACACACACACACACACACACACACACACACACACACACACACACACACACACACACACACACACACACACACACACACACACTGATTCATATCACACAAAGTAAATAGTTCATTATTTCTGAATCTGGATTTATTCTGATAAGGAACCACATAAATAAATGATATTTTGCCTGTAATTATGGTCACATTAACTAAATGATCCTTCTCATAATCTTACAAGATGGAACAAAGACACGTGTGTAATAATTTCAAACAGACTTTGGACTGAACACTGAACTGAAGCATTTAGAGTAAGAGCTCATGGGGTCTTTAATCTTCTCTCAAATTAAGATAAACAGCATTTTGAAGGATTATATAAACACACATAAACTGATAATGTACTGAGAATAAAAACTCCAGTGATACATGTCCAATAAACTGATGTTCAGCTTTCCAAAAGCAATATTTCAACACACAGGAATACATACTAGACGTGAAACTGCAGAGAATGTACAAAATGTATAATATTTGTCTGTGTGTGTTCCAGATATTTGTTTTGTTGTGGTGACCAAATGTCAAAAGCATAGTAAAACCTGAATTTTGACATTGTGATAAGAAACTATCGATCCCCATGAAGAAAACACCTTATAAATCATAATAAATTATATTTTTTGAAAGTGTTGCTTGTGTCCTGAATAAACTTTGAAGACTTTGATTTCATCTCGTGTGTGAGTGTTCATATCATCTTCCCATGATATGTCAGAGAGTGTGTGCGTGCGTGTGTGTCTGTGCGTGTGTGTGTGTGTGTGTGTGTGTGTGTGTGTGTGTGTGTGTGTGTGTGTGTGTGTGTGTGTGTGTGTGTGTGTGTGTAATCACGCTGAGAGCAGGTTCATGGTCACTCAAGATTTCCCTTTACTGGGCTGGTAGACTACAGACAAAATTGGGACAAACAAGAGCAAAAGCTGGTTCTAGTGCAGTTCATCAACGTTGTATGAGAGTCAGCAGAGAGAGATGTAAGCTCTGCTGAATATACATTATAAGATGATCGTGAGCATATAGTGGACAAAAACTCAAAATAAAGCATTTTGATTTACTTCAGTAATGTCAGACCGTTTGCTTCATGATGATGAATTGTTTTATTGGAACAATGTTTCGGTTTTATTGTGTTAGGCATTTTGGTTTCTGTTATTGATACAATAAAGAAAAAAAATGCATGAAAAGGGGGCAACTTAGTATTAAATACGTTCAAACTAAACAAACCACCCTTAATCTTTTTTTTATTTTAATTTTTTTTATTACAGAATTCAATTTACAAACATTCAGCCATCGCTTTGTTAATAATAAGGTTAACAGGAATTTTTAATTTAAAAAATGTGAGTATATATCATAACATATTAACATTGCTTTCTTGTTTTTTTTTTTTTTTGTTTTTTACCAATTTAAGATACTCAATATATATCAATTTCAATTTGGAATAATTTAAAACATGGTCTTGATTTGGAAAATGTTGCTTTATAAATATGGAACTTACCTAATAAAATAAAGAGATTTACAATATTACATAAACTCCTATCTTTACAATCAAAGTAGGTAATAATCTGTTTCCTTCAAGTGTGATTGTATGTGTTGTTTTAGATGCCAAATAATGTTCAACACTTTTCCAGAATGTAAAACAAAATGAAACACCATAAAAGAGATGGGTTAATGATTCTTGTTCTGTCTTACAAAAACTACAATAATTATCAACAGGTGTGAATTTTGAGATAAACAAGTTTGTGGGATATGTATTATGCAGTATTTTCACATGTAATTCCCTAACTTTGTTCATGATACAAAATCTAAAAGGAACAAGCCCCGCTCCACGCCAATGAATCTCAGTAAAATGTGGCGACGGGACGTACGTCTCCGTTCCCTCCTTCAGGGAACGAGGGTTACCATACGTAACCGAGACGTTCCCATTCAGTCGGTCACATTCGACGTACGTCAGACGTACCGACTAATTGGGATCCCTATGGAATACGCCATAGTTACTACCACTTCCAGCGCCCAGCGATGAGCCCCTCAGACCCCGATCTGATGCGGGCGGGAAAATTCACGCAGGGAGAGTCAAAGCTGCTGTTCCGCAAGACCCATTCAGCTGACTGTATTGGATAACGCTGGGAAAGCGTGCCTGTGAAGGCCCATCATGCCCAGAGGGCGTTACCATGTGGAGAATACACGTATGGGCTGGCTGTGGGCAGCACAACATACGGAAGTCCCAGGGGTGGCCCCAGCCAATTAGTGGAGGGGGACAACACGTACCTGGGACGGCAGAGGAGACTCTGCCGAGGGAAAGACACGGGCTCGCTGTAGGGAGCCGTACCGTGGAAGAATACACATATGGGACCGCCGTGGGACAAGTTCACAAGTTCCACCAATGCATACGAGTGTTAGACCTGGCGTCGAACGCTCCGCCACGTCCGACTGCCGTGGGTTGCGGAGGACTCAACAGGGTTCGCCGATCCGGGGAACTCGACTGGAGCAGAATAAGCGCACGCATCCGTCTACCATAGGGGAGGGAATGGCGCAGCAAGCCGACACTAGAACGGGCACTTCGGTGTTACTGACTATGGGAAGTGAGCACACAGGAAGAGACCGGCTCTACACGGAGGCTATAGAATCTAGCGAACGTGTTAGGTGTCGCCCAGCCCGCAGCTCTACAAATATCTGTCAGCGAGGCGCCACGAGCCAGCGCCCAGGAAGAGCCAACACCCCTAGTGGAGTGGGCTCTTAACCCGAGCGGGCAGGGCACGTCTTGGGACTCATAAGCCAAGACGATGGCATCCACTATCCAGTGGGCCATCCTCTGCTTGGAGACAGCCTTTCCCTTCCGCTGTCCTCCATAACAGACGAAGAGCTGCTCTGAGGTCCTGAAGCTTTGCGTTCTGTCCACGTAAGTCCGGAGAGCACGGACGGGACAGAGAAAAGCTAGGGCTGGGTCTGCCTCCTCCGAAGGCAGCGCTTGCAGGCTCACCACTTGGTCCCGGAAGGGAGTAGTGGGAACCTTGGGCACATATCCAGGCCGGGGTCTCATGATCACATGAGAGTTACCGGGCCCGAATTCCAGGCACGATTCGTCGACCGAAATGCCTGCAGGTCCCCTACCCTCTTGATGGAGGCCAACGCTGTCAGGAGTATTGTCTTTAACGACAGAATTTTCAACTCAGCTGACTGCAGAGGCTCAAAGGGTTCTCTCTGTAGTGCAGTCAGCACCAGAGTTAAGTCCCAAGAGGGTATGGAGGGAGGAAGAGGCGGATTGAACCTCCTCGCCCCCCTAAGGAACCTGTCGACCAGATCGTGCTTACCTAGAGATTTTCCATCTACTAGCTCATGATTAGCGGCGATAGCGGCAACATAGACTTTGAGAGTGGCGGGAGACAGCCTTCGCTCCAACCCATCTTGTAGAAAGGCAAGCACAGATCCGATCGAACATCTTCCGGGGTCTTATCGGCGAGAAAAGCACCAATCGACGAACAGGTTCCACTTCAACGCATAGAGGCGCCTCGTAGGGGGGGCTCTAGCGGAAGTGATGGTGTCAACTACCGCTTGCGGTAGGTCACCTAGAACCTCCGCGTCCCGTCCAGGGACCAGACATGGAGTTTCCAGAGGTCTGGACACGGGTGCCATAGGGTGCCCCGTCTCTGAGTCAGGAGGTCCTTCCTCAGAGGAATGGGCCAGGGAGGTGCTGTCGCAAGGAGCACTAGTTCCGGGAACCAAGTCCGGTTGGGCCAATATAGAGTGACCAACAGGACTTGCTCCTCGTCCTCCCTGACTTTGCACAGTGTCTGCGCAAGAAGGCTCACTGGGGGAAACGCATACTTGCGTTCTTCCCGGGGCCAGCTGTGGGCCAGGGCATCCGAACCGAGGGTTCCCTCAGTCAAGGAATAAAACCACTGACAGTGGCTCGTCTCTGGGGAGGCAAACAGGTCTACCTGTGCGGCCGCGAAACGACTCCAGATTAGCTGGGCCGCCTGGGGATGGAGTCGCCATTCTCCCGGAAGCACCGGCTGACGTGACAGCTCGTCGGCTGCACGATTGAGTAGGCCCGGAATGTGAATGGCACGAAGCGACCTCAGATGCTTCTGACTCCATAAGGGGAGATGGCGGGCGAGTTGTGACATGCGACGAGAGCGTAGACCACCCTGTTTTTTGACGTACGCAACGGTCGCAGTGTTGTCCGTACGGACCAGAACGTGCTTGCCTCTGAGCGGAACTTTGAAGCGGCTGAGTGCAAGACGAACTGCTAACAACTCGAGGCAATTTATATGCCATTGCAGTTGAGGCCCCGTCCACAGACCCGAAACTGGAAGCCCGTTGTACGTGGCACCCCAACCCGGGGATGAGGCATCCGTGGAGACAACGGAGTGCCTGGACATTTGCTCTAGGGGAACTCCTGCCCGTAGAAACAAAGGGTCCGACCATGGGCCGAAGGTTTGGCGGCACCTCGGAGTCACTTGGACACGGAGGGAACCGCTGTGCCACGCCCATCTCGGGACTCAATCGTGTAGCCAGCGTTGAAGCGGTCTCATATGAAACAATCTGAGCGGCGTCACTGCGGCTGCGGATGCCATATGCCCCAGGAGCCTCTGAAAATGTTTCAGTGGTACTGCTGTCCTGCCTTTGAACGAATTCAAGCAGTTCAACACTGACTGGACGCGCTCCTCGGTGAGGCGCGCTGTCATGGTGACTGAGTCTATCTCCATACCGAGAAAAGAGATCCTCTGTGTGGGACAGAGTTTGCTCTTCTCCCAGTTGACCCGAAGTCCCAACTGGCTGAGGTGACTGAGCACCTTGTCCCTGTGTTCGCACAACTGCTCTCACGACTGGGCAAGGATCAGCCAGTCGGCGAGGTAGTTGAGAATGCGAACACCATGCTCTCTCATGGGGGCAATGGCCACCTCCGCAACCTTCGTAAAGACGCGGGCGACAGGGACAGGCCGAAGGGCAAGACGCGGTACTGACATGCCCGTCCCTCGAACGCGAAGCGCAGAAAGGGCCGGTCGAGGGGAATCGAGAATGAAAGTACGCGTCCTTCAGGTCGATCGCTGCAAACCAATCTTGGGGACGGACGCACCTGAAGATGCGCTTCTGCGTTAGCATTCTGAACGGCAGCCTGTGAAGGGACCGGTTCAAGAATCGCAGGTCCAAGACCGGCCATAACCCGCCGCCTTTCTTGGGTACAATGAAGTAGAACCCGGACCTCATATTGGCTGGAGGGACCGGCTCCATCGCGTCCTTCGCCAGTAGGACTGCGATCTCCGCCCGGAGCACGGGGGCGTTCTCCTTCGCTACTGGGAAGTGAACGCCCCCAAACTTAGGGGGACGCCTGGCGAACTGAATCGTATAGCCGAGTCTGATGGTACGGCCCCGAGATGGGCTGGGAAGCTCTAGCCAGGCTTCCAGACATCGAGCAAGGGGATTAACCACAGACGTACCCGCAGCGGGGCAGCGACGCGGAATGCAGGGATCCGACTTGGACGGCATGGAGCGGCCCGAAGTGGGATCAGAGTGTGCTGTGCAACACTTACCTGTGTCCGCGGAGGGGGCGTGCGAGTGTGGGGAGGCCGCTTGAGTGCGTTCCCACAGCCGGCGCCCCCTGCTGGCGAAGGGAGAGGCGTCTGAGGGTGGCGAGGCATGGGAGCGTCGACCACCTCCAAGCACGCTCCAAAATGAAGGAGGGGCTGAGCGTGGCAAGGCTTTGTGGCATTGCGCACGGTCTGCCTCACCTCCTTCCTCAGCGGGGAACAAGAGTGGCGAGGCATAGCGTCGCGCACTGTTGTTCACGCCGCTGAGAAGAGGGGAATGAGAGTGGCGAGGCTTTGTAGCGTCACACACTGCCATTCTCGCCCTCTTGTGGGAAGGGGAATGAAAGCGGCGAGGCTTTGTAGCGTCACATGCTGCCATTCCTGAACTCCCGAGACCCAGAGGTATTGGAACTGCTCTTTTTTTTATTTGGGTACCACTGGCTGTTTTTAACATCAGTGGCGGAACAGAATTACTAATGGTTTTCCACCCGGCCCTCCTCCGGGGAAGAACAGTTCCAGACCAAATCCGGGTCAATTGTGTTTCTGGACCAGGGTGGACATCGTCTAGCCAAGGGCCAGCGCTGTGCGCAGCTCAACCTCGGCTCAGAACTACCCTCGTGCACTAAGCAGGGCGGAGGTGGCCTGCCAGTGGCACAGCCACCCCACCGATGAGGGTAGTGAGAGAGAGGAAAACTTTATACAGATTATGGCCCTATTGGTGTTCCATATTTTGGCACCAAAATTTCCACAATGCCAAAGCCTTCCAATGCACATCCGAAAAAAGGCAAGGGGCAGGCAAGGCGATTTACGTGTTGCACTATGCCTCAGCCATCCGGGAAAGCATGGCTGTCAAGTATGAATCTGATTCAGCACGAGCGCCCACTATTACGGTGGGAATCTCAGCATCAGCATCATCTTCATTTTCAACACATAACAGCCCTCTCTCCGATGCAGCGATTGACATCTGTCCTCTGCTAGAGCCCCAAATGAAACGCTAGGTCCCCTTTCAAGGACCAGCAATCCCATCTGTAAGCTACCAGCAGACACGTGAGACAGTGGGCGTGGCCGTGAAACGGCACACTGCGCGCTGAACACTCAAGCCTCTATGAAAAAGGCAAGACGAACAGCGCGCCGACGTGGCTATGCTCTCATGAGAGAGCACAGACCACCCACGAACACAGTCTCAACATGCTTGTGATGCAATAGAGGAGTGAGGGGCCCACAGAGATGTACGCGGCGGGGAAGCCTCACTGTAATCCTCAGGCCACCCAGGCTTATCAGCCAAAATAGTCCCCCCTCTAGTGCACCAGAAAAGAGACTAGATCGGGGTATAAGCGAAGGGACTCAACCCCGTTTGAGGCATCATAGTCTCGACCGCGCATCGGAGGCGCCGAGTGACGCGCTCAGAGTTGCCGTGGCAACCCGCGCTGTCACCCGGCAGCCAGACGGCACACGGCGCGCTGAACACTCCAACCCTCACACGGAAGGTGAGATGACCAGCGCGTCGACATGATCCCGTTCCCCTGAGAGAACATGGATCACCCACGAACACAGTCTCAACATGTTTATGCGAGAGGGATCGTGGCCGTCAGGACAGGAAACAACCGCATCCAGAAACGCACGAGTGGAATGACGTCTTGAAAAAGACGCAGTGTCGCACCCGTGTTGCTCTTTTGTGAGGAAACGCTCTTTAAACAGTGCTGAAGCACCCAGGGGAAGACCGCGGCAACACACAGGTGGTAAGTGCATTCCTGTGTTTGCTCTCACTGAAACAAACGCCCTCACCAAACCGACAGTTGCTGTGACAACAGCAGTTTGTTATGCTGATGCAGCGGTGAACATGCAGTCGTGCTGATTGTGCCTTTTCGCCAACACAGAGCGTCCTTTTCGTTCTCTGGAGCATCTCTCTTGCAGATAGGCTCTCTTTTAGAAAAGCAGTCTTGCTTCATCAACGCCGTTCGGCTCCGAAGTGAATGACAGCGTGCATTCGCTCTCGCTTCCTGTTTATACCCGCGGCGCGGGGCGGAGCGCGAGATGCAAATCTCGCACGCCAATGGCCCATTGGCCTGTTCTCTATATCTCGAAGCTGATAGGGGCTCCCTGAAGTGATCCCAATTCGTCAGTACGTCCGACGTACGTCGAACGTGACCGACTGAATGGGAACTAATTGCTTCAAACCATTTAAGTTTAAAAACTAATACATATGAGTATTGTGAACTAGTTTATAAAGAGTCATATGCACTCATAATTTATTGTTGATTTAGTCAATCATTTAGAGTATAGTAAACTTGAACATTATAAGTTAATTCCATCAAACCACTTAAGTGTCACATGGTGTTTTGGTGTTGGTTCATGTTCATTGTTCCTTGTTCATGTTTTAGTTTATCATGTTCTTGCTTTGTTTTAGTGTCATGTTCACAGTCTTGTCATGCACTTCCTGGTCTTGTCATGTGACTCCCATGCCCTCATGTGATCTTGTGTCTTGTCCTGTCATTGGTTCATTGTTTAATCACTGTTCACAGGTGTCACTTGTCTTGTCATTAGTCTGTGTGTGTATTTAAGCCCTCATGTTTGCCATGTGTCTTTGTCTGTTATTAATGTTGTACCCGTTGGTGGTGAGTGTTCTCAAGTCTGTTATGTTTATTCAAGCTAAGTTTATTGTCAAGCCAAGTTTTGTTTGTTGTTTTGCCAAGTTTTGAGTTATGTTAGGATTTATGTTTGGATAAATAAATGCTGCACATGGGTTCTGAACATTTGCCTCCAGTGGACTGTATGTTACATTAAGTTTAAAAACAAATACATACGAGTATTGTAAACTTATATAGAAAGAGTCGTATTCACTCATAATTTAGTGTTGAGTTAGTCAATAATTTAGAGTATAGGCAACTTGAACATTCTAAGTTAATTCCATTAATTCAAACTAACTGGTTTGAGTTCATTTAATAAATCTAACCAAGTCTTCACAACTATTTAGCTACTCAAATGGTTTGAGGAAACCGATTGCGGTAAATGGTTTGAGTTTATTAAACTCAAATTAATAAAGTTACATAAGACAAGGGAAAAAACAGTTTGAAGATGAAAGAAAAGGATGCAAATATTAACAATATTTATTGAAATTCATATCACAAAAGGTTGTCATAAAACACAAGTGTGCTGTTCAGTCCAAATGCATCACAATAAATACAGACTTGCACCTTCCCCATGAAATATGTAATATATTCCTAATTTTTTAAGTGCCCTCCAAATAACATGAAAACATTAATAATATGTACACTTCCCATGAAATGTCAACTCTTAAGACTTTAACAGATTTCCCAAACATGGACATTTTAAAACAAAATCATTGTGCTGTGCAGTCCAAATAAGAATAAAACAATTTCATCACACATACACTATACCCAAGAAAAATAAACTATACCTTTAAGACTTTAAAGGGATACTCCACTGTTTTTTCATATTAAACTGTTATTCCCTTAAAGGGTTAGTTCACCCAAAAATGAAAATTCTGTCATTAATTCCTCACCCTCATGTCGTTCGACACCCGTAAGACCTCCGTTCATATTCGGAACACAAATGAAGATATTTTAGTTGAAAGCTGATGGCTGAGAAAGGCTTCAGACAGGCCTCCATTGGCATTCAGTACATTTACACTCACAAGACCCATAAAAGGCACTTAAAACGTCGTTACAAAGTCCATCTCACCACAGTGACTCTACAATAATTTTACAATGCGACGACAATAGTTTTTGTGCGCAAAAAAAATCAAAATAACACCTTTATCCAACTTGTTCTTGTCTTCCGTGTGTGCCTCCACGACGCATGCGCGAGAATATGACGCAGATCCGGCGTTCGGACACATGACCCAGAAGCGATTTGTTTACAAGCAGAGGAAGACGCGCGTATCTAAGCTGTTGAATTCTACATTGATCGTGCTTTAGGTCTCGGCGTAGTTCTCAAAATCGGGCTAAAGTGTGCATTTCATGGATTCCCGAACGCCGGCGCTACGTCATATTCTCACGAATGCGTCGTGGAGGCACACACGGAAGAGAACAAGTTGGATAAAGGTGTTATTTTGATTTTTTTTTGCGCACAAAAACTATTGTCGTCGCATCGTAAAATTATTGTAGAGTCACTGTGGTGAGATGGACTTTGTAACGACGTTTTAAGTGCCTTTTATGGGTCTTGTGAGTGTAAATGTACTGAATGCCAATGGAGGCCCATCTGAAGCCTTTCTCAGCATCAGCTTTACACTAAAATATCTTCATTTGTGTTCTGAAGATGAACGGAGGTCTTACGGGTGTCGAACGACATGAGGGTGAGTAATTAATGACATTTTTGGGTGAACTAACCCTTTAATGTCGAGCCCTGAAATGCTAGAATATATGCCAGCTTGTATTACCTTTTTCTTTAGTTTTTGCCTCGTAAATGACAGTCGATTTGGAGGATATCAGTCTCCTCACTGACGGTCGTTGTGAAAGATGGTCAGTCAGTCTCCTTGCTGTCAGATATATAAAACTGCACAGGTTTATTTGTGTTGAACTGTGAAAAAAAAGAAGAAAAACAAATCAATTAATTATTCTTCCACTGACAAAACTGTAGTTTACTCACAGCATAAATGCTAGAATATATGCCAGCTTGTATTACCTTTTTCTTTAGTTTTTGCCACGTGAATGAAAGTCCATGGAGTCAGTCAGTCTTCTCTGAACTGGGGGGAAAAAATCATTTTCTACTGACACAACTGTAGGTTACTCACAGCATAATAAAATAAATATGTCAGGTTGTAGTGCCTTTTTATTTGTTTGTTTTTTTTCCCACTTGAATGACAGTCGATTTGGAGAACATCAGTTTTCTCACTGATAATGATCAAAAAATGCGCGGGACATGTTTGGCTATGCCAAAATGTGAGAAAACACAAATTTCAACTAAAACTTCCACTGGCAAAACGCTCGTTTACTCACAGCATAATAAATACTGGAATATATCAGTTTGTATTACACTTTATTTCGTTTTTTTCTGTGTAAATGTCGGTCGGAGGATGATAATGCAACAGTCAATATCAAAATTGCGCGTGACACGTTTGACTGAAAACGCCACAATGTGAAAAAACAAAACAAACATATGACGTTACATTTTCCACTGACAAATCTGTCACGTGCAGGAGATAAGGACCCAAAAGCAGAAGGTGATCTTGACAAAGTTTTAATTCAGTTCAGAGCAAGATAACTCAGGTGGCCACAAGGCATATAATCTCAAACAGAAAGTCTCTGGCGTTTAGCCTCAGCAAAGAATGTCGTTGTCAACAGAAAGTTCATCAAAACATAAGATAGCAGAACTGTCCGGTCAGGAACGGCAATGAGAAAAACCCCGGAGGTAGAGAGACTGACTGGGTCCAAAAGGAGCAAGGAACGCCAACCGCAGACCACTCACGTAGCTGGAGACTTTGAACAGAGCAGATACGAAGTGACATCAAATCAGTCAGGAGTTTAACATGCACCAAACAGGACTAAGACAGGACAGAGAACGAACAATAGGTACGTAACATTTAGGCAATAATCCGACGAAGAACAAGAGAAAGGAAGGACAAGAAATAGAGAAGCCAATCAGAGAAAGTGGGCAACAGATGAGAACGATAGAGATAATGAACAAGACTGTGAGTACGAAAGAAATGAGGTGATGAGAGACAGCTGAAAACGATTGAGTAAATGAATGCTAATGTGTGTGCGTAACAGAATGTAATAATGAGTGTGACCAGAAGAGGGAGAAAAGAGAAAAGAAAGAAAGGAAAGAGCCAGGATCATGACAAAATCTGTGGTTTAATCAAAGCATAATATATAGAAGAATATGTCAGCTTGTATTACCCATTTCTTAAAGGCGGCATGAAATCAAATTTTACAATTCGTATTTTTATATTAATATTGTAGTGTTTATTATAACTGATTTATCTGTGCACTTCATTATTTTTTAAAAATTAATTTACCCTTATAATCTTTAATCAAATATGTTAACTTTCCCTCCCCCATCGAAACGACCTCTCTTCTCTCCCGGTCATGTGCTATGGCGCGAGGGCGGGGTTATCGCCCTGTCTCATTTCTGCACCGCCTCTCAGAAACATGTCACTGATCGTGGTTAGGTGCATTTTTCTCGGTAATAAAATTTCAAGAAGGACTTGAGGCAAAAAGAGAGAAATATATGAGAAATAAAAGCTTTTTTTATGTAAAAATTACTCAATACAGTCGGACGAACAGCTTATCGTGACGACTCGCACTGAGGAATGCAGCGTGTGAACGCGCTTACAGCGCGCCCCCCTTATAAGGGAGAGCTGAGAAAAAAGCTCTCTGCACAGCGCGCGTTCGCTGACTAGAGCGCGTCATAACGCGCTCTCCGTCTAGAGCATAACGATGTCAGAAAATGGCTGCCAAGCTTGCGCCTTTTTTCCCTCAAATATCACTTCTCCCCGTTCCCCTATTCAGGCGGCTGGAGTGGTTCAACACTGTAGGTAATGTGTCCACTACATAGTGTGCACTCCTGCATAAGCACTGTTAATTCAGTGCCACAAATCACTCAATAAACCTGATATTCTCCCAGTTCCCTTAGTTCAGGTGACTGGAGATGTAACATTGCAATAACTAGCCTGTGGCCAAACATGCTCAGTTGCACATTGACGCTGTTATGCGTTTACCTCTGTGAATTTGCTCGCTGGCGTACGCCGCGAATACTCTAATGTAGTGACGCCCATTATTCAGTGCACGCCACCACACATTATTTACAATGAATCAGAGCTTTTCTAGTGGCTAGGTAGACCCGCGCCTGCAGAGCATGCGCTATCCATTAGCCCTGCCGCTAACGTGCACGTGGACTAATCCGCAAAAATGCGTCCACTTTACAGTAACACTATCTAAACACAGTGTTACGAGTTCATCTGTAGGCAGGTGCCAACATCAAAGTTGTACCCCTACACTCAAGCACTTCCCTATGTTCCCCAGCTCCCTGCACTCAGGCGGCTGGAAACATTATTCCCACAATCGACGAGCCCGCAAACAAACGCGCTCGCCTGTACACATGCACCATTTCCCCGGCGACACAAAGCGTTCGCCGCTATTCTGCGTTCTCCGGCCCCCTGCACTCAGGCGGCTGGGAACACTATTTCCCTATTTACTATTTATGAGCCCGTGAGAAACGTGCTCTTCTGTACACAAACACAATCCCCTTGGTAAGCGCCACTTCCAAGGCGACCCAATAAGGCGTGCGTCACCATTCAGTGCACGCCGCCTCTCACAGTGCTACTAGCACAATGCATCCGGGCTAACAGGTCCCTGTTATTCAGTGACCCGCCCCACAAATTAATTCAACCCTTGGCTTCGATAACAAGGTTACTCGCTACAGTTTGCTCACAGACCACCGTCCTTTCGCACTGTGGTAGAGACAGCGGTGAGAAGCGACATGAGTCACGTGCTTCGAACCAAAATATCAAACTGTTAAATTAAGGGAGCGGTGGAAACCGTGCACCCCTCACAGAGCGAGTCAGGCTTTTACAGTCGCTACTTCCTTGTGCCAAAAGAAGGGTGGTGGTCTCAGGCCATTCTAGATTTCAGACATCTGAACAAAGCCCTTATGAAGCGCCCGTTCAGAATGTTGAGAATGAAACAAATCCTCGCGCACATTCGCCCGGGTGATTGGGTTTTCACTGTGGATCTAAAGGATGCCTTTTTCCACATACAAATAGCCCCTCATTACAGGCCATTCTTAAGATTCGCCTTCGAGGGGAAAGTTTACCAATACAAGGTGCTACCTTTTTGGTCTATCTCTGACTCCCCGCACGAAGTGCATGGAAGCGGCGCTAACCCCGCTGAGGCTTCGGGGAATGAGAATTCTCAATTATCTCGACGACTGGCTCAGAATAGCTCAGTCAGAGATACAGTTGTTAAACCACAGATCTTGGCTTCTCAACCATTTAGAATGCTTGGGACTCAGAATCAACGTGGCAAAGAGTTCATTGTCTCTCACACAGAAAGTTTTGTTTCTGGGAACAGTATTGGACTCACTGCAGATGAGCGCGCGACTGACGTCACAGCGCGCGCTCTCTGTTCAGAACCGAGCGGTTTCCCTCAGGTCCGGTGCACACATTCCTCTCAAACACTTTCAGAGGATGCTGGGTCTCATGGCCTCGGCGGCGCTAGTTCTCAGACTGGGTCTGTTGCACATGCGCCCCCTACAGCACTGGCTGAATCGCCGCGCTCCAGCTCACGCATGGCTCTCGGGCCGATTGCAAATCAAGGTAGACCACAGCTGTGTGTTGGCTCTGGCTCCTTGGAAAAATCCCGTCTGGTACCAGACGGGCGTGAGTTTGGGCACTGTTACGAAGTGGAAAGTTATCTCGACAGATGCATCCAACCTAGGTTGGGAGCCCTTCACGAGGGCAGGCCAGTCTCCGGTCTCTGGTCAGACTCGGAGAGGAGCCTTTACATAAACTGTCTAGAGATGAAAGCGGTCACGCTATCGCTAAGAGCTTTCCTTCCGTACATAAAGCACCACCATGCCCTGGTCCGAACGGACAGCAGGTCGGTGGTAGCCTATATAAATCGCCAAGGCGGTCTGAAAATTATCGATCTGCACACAATGGCGTAAGAAGTCCTAATATGGGCAGAGCACAATACGCTGAGAGCGACTCATGTGCCAGGCATTCTGAATTTGGGTCCGGAAATGCTGTCCAGGTGCAATTCAGACAATTGGGGCAGTTCTTGGAGAGGCAAAAGTGGATCTTTTCGCCTCACAAGACTATGTTCAATGCCGAATATAATTCTCCAAGCACAAGGATGCGTTGGCCCACGAATGGCCCAACCTTCTTCTTTATGCTTTTTCCCCAATCTCAATATTACCTCAGGTCATAGAGAGGATTAGGGAGAGCAGATGCGCTGTGCTTTAATAGCCCCGCTTTGGAGAAATCAACCTTGGTTCTCACTACTGAGTCAGATGTCGGATACAGATTCGTGGCCGGTCCCGCTGAGGAGAGACCTCCTCATGCAGGCAGAACGGCAGATCTGGCATCCCCGTCCCGATCGATGGGCGCTTCATGTCTGGCCCATCAGCGGGTACATGAGAACCTCTCTGAAAATGTATTGAATACCATTACTGAAGCTAGAGCCCCCGCGATCAGGCGGTTCTATTCAGACAAATGGTCAGTCTTTTCGGACTGGTGTAAAGCGCGAAGTCTGACCCCACATGATTGTGAAGTGTCAGAAGTGCTTACATTTTACAAGAGCTTCTGGACGCGGGTCGTTCCCCCTCCACGCTCAAAATTATGTGGCTGCTATAGCAGCGTATCACGTTCAAGTGAACGGACTAACATTGTTCGCTTCCTTAAAGGGGCTAGAAGGCTTCACCCACCTCGCCCCCTCTTCAGTCCCTATATGGGACTTGTCCAGTGTCTTGGATGTCATGAAGAGCTCTGCACTTGAGCCTCTGCATTCGGTGAGCTTTAAGCTCCTGTCACTAAAGACCGCTTTTCTGCTGGCGATCGTCAGTTAAGCGAGTGGGTGATCTGCACGCGCTCTCTGTGAGCACCTTCGTGTCTGGAATTGGGCCAAACGACTTCAAGTCGTCCTCAAACCAAGACATGGATATGTACCTAAGTGCTTTCAACTCCGTTCAGAGCACAGGTCATTTCACTCTCAGCACTTTCATCACCGATAGATGAAGAAGATGCTAATTTGCTCTGTCCTGTCAGAGCGCTGAGGATATACATAGAGCGTTCCGCTGCTTAGGTAACTGAACAGCTCTTTGTATGCTTTGGCGGCCACACCCGAGGGTGCGCGGTTACAAAGCAGACCTTGTCACGATGGATAGTAGATGCTATCTCGCTGGCTTATGAGTCTAAAGATCTCAGCTGCCCTTTAGGCATTAAAGCCCATTCGACTAGAGGCATGGCCTCTTCGTGGGCTTGGTCTACTGGCATTTCTCTAAATGATATCTGTGTGGCGGCAGGCTGGGCCTCCCCGTCCACTTTATCAGATTTATAATTTAGATGTCCCGGCCTTATAGGCTGGGCTTCTTGCTGTGTACAGTTTTAACCCCTTAAGGCTTGAAAAGTCCGGTCTGGGTTAAGTATTGTATAAGTCATAGCACTTTCCTTATACGGCTCGAATTATCTGGCCATTCATTATTCCTGGCCCGACTATGTCCGGTCTATACATTATATTACACGTATATCGTGTTCATTCTCATTAAGGGCTTGACTCAGGTCTGGCTCATTTTGGGACTTCTTGATATCATATTACGGGCCCATCTAGGTTGCCCTGGGTTTGGTGTCGTCGGCTTTAGAGCCGTTAAGCAAGCACGGCGTTTTGCATTGGTCCCCCATAGCGTTTTAGCAAAACGCAATATGAGAGTACTCTCGTAAGGGAACGTTTCGGTTACTAACGTAACCTCGGTTCCCTAAGATGAGGGAACGAGTATTGCGTTTTGCTTGCCGTGCTTGCTCACTTGCTCAGGAATCGCTTCAGTCGATTAACCTGACTAACCTTGCGAGAGTGGGTCTTATATACCCTTGGCTATGCAAATTCTGTTGCCCCTTGTGGCGGGAATTTGGAAGGACCTGATTGGTCCGTCCCGCCCCACGGTCTCGCCATAGGTTGCTGCAGTTGCAGCGGCACAGCCAATCAGCACACAGCTGCTTCCTGCTGAGAGTTGTGCAGCTGCACTGCGTGTACATGGTATTTTTGGATAAAAATTTGCTTCAATATCTCGAGGAAAGGAATTCCCCCATAGCGTTTTAGCAAAACGCAATACTCGTTCCCTCATCTTAGGGAACCGAGGTTACATTAGTAACCGAAACGTTTTTCTCCACAACTGAGTGCAAACTTCAAATCTGCCTCCATTTTGTTAGCAACGCCCAACTTCCAACGATCCAATCAATTCCCGGAGGACAAAATCAAGCCTCGCCCTACATTTTTTCTAATTTCAGAAGCCGTTTCACTCGGATATATACGTCACAATAAGGAGAAAAAGACGATCTCAACTTCCGTTTCATGCCGACTTTAAGTTTGTCATGTGAATGACGGTCGCTGGAGGATATTCAGTCAGTCTATTGACGGATAACTTTGCGCGGGACACGCTTGTCTATGCCAAAATGTGGAAAAACAAACAACTATAAATTACTTTTTCACAACAAAAAAACCCCACTTGTGTACGCAAATCACATTAACTACTGCCACTGATAGATAAAAATATATATCTTGAGTAACTTAGGCAATGTCGCGTTTGCTCGTCTTAACTGACATGACACCATAACTTAGCCAATCGGTCTTCTTAAGATGAACAGAAGAGTCACGACAATACAAAACGTTACCACATAATAAATATGATCGTAAAAAAGTTTAAAAGTGCTCTAAAGAGAATTAAATGAAGCAATTTGCCGTGCTTACCTGTTAATCATGGTCGCTATTCTCTGAACTTGGGAGATCTTCGTCAGCGGTGTGGGGGATGGGCAGATTAACGTTACACCTGTTTAAATAAATTTGCAGGCTTTTCCGGTGCGTGAGGTAGAATGCGGTGATGAGTAAAAATATTTTTTTACAGTCTATGGTAAAAAAAAAGACCTAAATGTAGGCTTCCAATGAAGCTTAAAACTTCAAATTTATTTATTTATTTATGTTAAAGAGCACCTATCATGGAATTTTGAATTTTACCTTTCATGTAGTGTGTAACATAGATCTAAGTGAACAAAAACATCCTGCATAGCTTTAAATATGACAGTGCACCGTATATATAGTTATTTTCTTTCAAAAGTAAGAGTCGACTCAGAGTCATTTTTAAGAATCGTTAGAAGACCGAAGCTTTTTCTCTGACTAGTTGACGTCAACTTGTAAAGTTATTTGAATACGATACGCCCATTTATTACGCTTCAAGACGCCAGTGAAAACTAGGAAACATCATGGCGACGAGACGCGGTGTTCTGAAGTGCGACTCAAAATCAAACTTTTTTCATCTGCCCAAGGATGAGCATTTGAAGACTAAGTGGCTACAATTCATATATACAACTGTATCACAGAAGTATATTCCGAGCCTTGTGCTTTGTTCACGCCATTTTGAAGACGATTGCTTTACCAACTTAAATGCAATCAAACTTGGATTCGCGAGCCGGCTGATATTGAAGGAAGGTTCAGTTCCAAGTGTATTTGCATCAGCTTCCTCCTCCGTATCACAACCTGTAAGTGTTATTAATAATTGTTGCTTTTATGTTTTATGTAGCATGCTTAATAATTGTTTGGTTTGTTGTGTAAGCACCGTTTAGCTTCTAGGTCTTCAATGACAATTGTATTGAGATATGTGAATTGTTTGTCGTTGTTTTCGGAGTTTTCTTTAAGAATAGAGTCATACCTCGTAGTAACAACGTTTCTGCATTTTTTTTTTTTTTTTTTAGTAAAAACGTTGTGTTTATGCATCGAGTTAACGCAAACAAAGACTGATTGTGCTTTTGCAATACAAACTCTGGGCTATACTTGCTAACATACCATTAAATTCCTTATCTTATTTTTAATTTTTTATTACAAACTACAAAGTAGTGGACTATTATCATTATTATAACAATTTAATTGATAAAAGCATCATTGTACTCCGTGTTTAACAATAAGTATTATCTCTGTAAACACTGCTAACATTTTACTTATATACACACATTGGATACAATATGTGCACCAATGTTTTAATAAACTTTTGTTGTATTTTGTAATTTTTACGTAAATTATGTGTTTTTATTACTTTTTATGCACCAACATTTCGTTAACAAATAAATTATTTGCTTTTATTCTTTCAGAGTACATCATATCAGAGCAGTCAAAGTAGAGTATTACAATCAGATGTGGCTTGTCAGACTGACTGTCCACAAACTGTTTCTGTGATGACGCAAACAGATGATTTTCAGAAAAAAACTGTTGGAACCCAACTGTCCTCTAGTACAATGAAGAACATTCACATTCGGAGTACAGGTATACATTTCATAAATGTTTTATTTTATTTTATTTACGATTTTAATATCACTTTTTAAATGTCATTTTTTTTAATGTAAAAAATTTTACGTAATTGTATGTTATTTTTAAGGTTCACAGGCTACAGTTGCTTGTGTGACTGTTGGCACAACAACCACATCAACCACCTATGATATACCATTTGCATCAACACCAATAAAGTCTGGTTTCAGACCACCAAAAATACCTCTCCTGTTGGAAGAAGAGGGGGGAGAGGACGAGGAAGAGTCAGACATACAAATTCCAACAGAACCTCATGATTCAACTTTTAACCCCGCTCATGACACAACAATTTCACAAAAAACTGAAATGTCGTAAGTAATACACATCTATAAGTTCACTTTGTCACTAATAACGTTACATGTTTTTTTATTTTACTTACGCATATTTACTTTTTTATTAGGTTTGGGCAAAGCTCCACATATGCAGACACAAAATACATTGTGTTTGAAACATGTTTGCGTGAGCTGTTCTCCACGTGTCCAATTTGCAATTCACAGTCTGATATGAAGCTACAACGAATAGGCACTTATGTTGCAATCAGGCAGCTTTGCCCCAAGTGTTTGTTCAACCGTAAGTGGCAGAGCCAACCAATAATTGGAAGTACACCAATGGGCAACCTCCTGTTATCAGCTGCAACTTATTTTACTGGGGGATCATTCATACAACTACAAAAGGTAGGCATGCAATCAGTATTACAACAATGAAACTTGTTTTGTTTTTTTTTTGTTAAATTATAAATGTTAATATTATTTACAAATGTAATCTGTGATTATTTCAAAATTTATAGATTTTCAAGGCCATGGAATTAAAAATTCATCAGTACGTTACATTCAGGAGACATTGCAGGAGTTTTTTGGAACCAGCAATTGTACACAAGTGGAGAAGTGAACAACTAAAAATTATACAGAAGTTACAAGAGGGAGGAAAGATTGCATTATCTGGAGATATGCGTGCAGATTCCCCAGGTAATCCATAAATTTGTCTTTTATTAATAGTTCAAAATTAAGTTAACAATTTGTATATATATGAACATTAAATCATATGTTTAAACAATTATGTTTTATTTTTAATTTATGTAGGACATTCTGCAAAATATGGCAGCTATACTCTTATGCACATGCATAGCAATACTATTGTTGACCTACAGCTTGTTCAGGTGTGTAACCTTTTTACAATAGAGTACATGATTGACTGTTAAAATTAAATAAAATAAGTAATTTTAATTAAAATATATGTTATGATGATTACTTAGAGCAATGAGGTTGGTGGTAGCTATCACATGGAGAAGGAAGGCCTAAAGAGATGTCTGGACGTGCTGGAGTCTAACGATTTAGAAGTGGATTACATCGTCACTGACCGTCATCCACAGATCCAGAAGTATCTCAGGGAGCGTGACATAACACAGTTCTATGATGTGTGGCACTTTGAGAAAGGTTAGTGTATGACTTTTTAACCATATACTTATTTTAATTTTGATGTAATAAATTCTATATACATTTTTTTTTTTTTTTACTTATTCTTTCATTTCTGTATATCAGGTTTGTCTAAGAAATTAGATAAACTGGCAAAAAATAAGGACTGTGAATTGCTGAGGCCGTGGCTGCGTAGCATCAGAAATCATGTTTACTGGTGCGCCACTTCCTCGACATCAGGACCAGAGAAGGTGGCTAAGTGGACTTCACTGGTCAACCACCTCCAGAATGTGCACACACATGACAATCCTATCTTTCCCAAGTGTGAACATCCACTCATAGCTTCAAATAATCAAAAAAAATGGTTTCAACAAGGTAAGTCTTAATATTGTCTATGATATATTTTATTAATAATTTTTTTTTTTAATGTTACATTTGCAAAAATTATTTATTACAGTGAAATAATTAATGGAATGGTAATGTATTACTATCATTTGGGTATTACTGACACTTTTCTAATAATGCAGGATCGCTGGCTGTCCACAAAGTCGAACAAATACTTTACAACAAAAGGGTGCTCAAAGATGTGGAGAAGCTCAGCCAGTTTCCAGACATCTTTCCTGGAGGCTTTCCACAGCTTAATTCTACGTTTTGCACCGAAAAATGTAGTGTTCCCTTTCATCGGAATGTTGTGCAGGTAATATGACTATTAACAAAAAAAATTAAATCGTATTTTAGAGAGGCTGGCCTTTACTGTCTATTCTGTTATTGCAGACTGTGTCTTGCTGCGCTTCATCATAATGAAAACGCCAACAGAGAACAAGCCACAACCAAGGCAGGACAGGTGGTGTACCGATTGGTGTTCCCGAAATCAAAAAAAGGGCAATGCGTAGCACGGCCATTAAAAAAAGAGTCAACATATAGTAAGTAACAAAACATTTTATAAAAAAAAAATTGGTAAAATATATTATAAATGTGTAATAAGTAAAATAACAATTAAATTACAAACACCAACTAAAAAATAAAGATATTTTAAATATGAAATAAGTAATAAAACATGTAATATTTTTATTCCAGCTTATGTTGATGAGCTACTGAAGCTCGTATTTGAAGAAGTGGTCATGGACCCATCTACATTTGTGGAAGAACTGAAATCAATCCCCACTCCAAAGCCACTTTGTGCAGAGTTTGTCAGACCATCAAAGGTGGAAGCAATTGCCAGCCATGTTTCAAGATTCAGTCAAGCGGCTGTCGAAAGCCGGTGTACTCTCCAGTCGGATTTGGAAACTCCTGGCGTATCCGGTTCACAACACAGCTCGGAAGGACAACCCGGACACTCTGACCCAAGTAGCCCCAGCACCAGCTAACAAAGCTGCGGTATGCCACATGGCGGAACTTTCTAAAAATAAAAGACACATTTTTTTCTATGTGACCAAATAAGATGATTACATATTGTTTTTTTGTAAATAAAGATTGTTGAAAATAAAAACATTATTTCTATTTCGTCATTTACGTGTTCAACTTATACAATAAAAATATAAGAATGTAATTATATAGATTTGATTATTTGTAGTAATATCAAACTATACTTACTCCTCTGTGGTTCTTCGCCTTAGACGGCCATAGTCACATCTGTATATGTTATAGATGTTCTGCAGTACATGCATATTCAGACAATTCGGATCAAAGCCTAGATGATGCAGCATGCATGTTGGTGGGACTGGAACCTCGTTCATTTTTTTTTACAACCCATATTGAAAAAAGGTTTGTCAAAGAACAAGTATAAGTCTATGTATGTATGTGTTTGTGTGTATATATATGTTTATCAAATTAATTTCATGAATTCAACTTAAAAATTTAAAATAAATCATAGACTCATTATAAGCAAAGTGAGATATTTCAAGCCTTTATTTGTTATAATTTTTGATTATGGTTTACAGCTTATGAAAACCACTATTATAATCTCCAAAAAATTTAAATATTGCAAGAAATCACACAGTAGTGTAGTTCCCGGACATTTAGAGCACTTCAATTCTTCATATATATATATATATATATATATATATATATATATATATATATATATATATATATATATATATATATATATATATATATATATATATATATATATATAATGTGTTCACTTCACGTAAAGATTGTGATTTTAATCTATAGGTTTACATGTAGTAGTTTCGAAAGCACAAGTATTGAATAAACAATAGATCAGCATTACCTGTCGTATTTCTTTGCAGCAAACATTTTCTGTCTCGCTTGGCATTTTAATGCAGTTTCCGCACGTGCACCTAAATAAATCGCCAATTAATTCATCTGTTACTTACGTTACACTTAACGACAGCAAAATTATTTAACATTAATACTCATATTAAGCGTGCTCCATTGGCCTGAAGTGACCAAAACGAAGGTAATGTTACATTGATGCTTACCATTGAGAAATATCCTGCTCCAGTTGTGGTGTTTGCGATTGAGTTTGTTGATCATTCGCATCTCCAGACGTTTCCCCTTCATATTCAGGCTCGAATTGATAGGGTAAAATTGATGCCATGTTTGTTCATACACTTTATACGCGTTTAATGTTGTTAAACCGAAAACCATTTATGGTGATGGGCGTTCCGTTTCTGAAAATATCTGCTCAGACTATACCAATCACAACTGACTGGGTCATCGGACCAATCACCGCAGATTAGCGTCACGTAAAGGCGGGTCTTTTAAAAGTGAATCACTAAAGGAATCATTTGAGAATCGCGGTCAAAACAGGTAAAAATAAATGCATATTATAAGAAAACTAAAGTCTTTTTTGTCATTGCATGCATGCAAAACTGTTGTTGGGGACTTCTAAAACAATATTTGGAACATTTTAAATGCCATGATAGGTGCTCTTTAAAGCTGAGCGTGCACCTCTGGTCCATGAAGATGAGGTGAGAGAGTAAGGAGAAGTTTGGGCACAAAAAAGTGAGACTCCCTGAACAATCTCCAGCAGGCTGTCGCAGATCTGAGTCAGGGGTAAGTGGATTCCTGTATTTAAAATTGGTTATTAAACAAATAAAATTTGACAACTAAAGGGTAATTTAATTAAACAGTATACAGTAGGTTGTCTGCCTTTCAGCCATGAATAACAACTTTATTCAACAATATCATCTCTTCTGTGTCATTCTCATGCGCAGTTTTCATTCAGCACTTCCAGGCTCTGCGTCAGAATGCCGGCTCTTTATTGGCCGACGCTGTTAACCTGAGCAGCATGACGAATGCATGTGATGCTGACTCGGGAGTCAGCCAATACTGAGCCGGTGTTCTGATGTAGAACCTGGAAGCGCTGAACGTATACGATGCAAGAGAACGACACAGAAGAGAAGATATTGTTGAATGAAGTATTTATTTTTTTCGCACTAAAAGTATTCTCGTCGCTTTATAAACTTAAGGTTTAACCACTGACATGGAATGATCCATTTGCATAGTACATTTTTTAAAGGAATTCATTGTGCATTCTTTAATTGAATATCTTTGTGATCATAAAATGTAAGGTAAGGAATAAGTGAATAGCAAAAAATGTGTTTTTGAGGTTTAACTATTGTTATTATTATTATTGACTTTTACATTTGATCCAATAGGCGATTGCTGTCATTGGTGGGGATGCATCCTCTGTTGAGAGTCATGTGAATGTCCTACATATCCAGTACAGCAAGGTGCGACCAGACACTTTGGTGGTCAATGACCGAAAGCAGCGGACTATTGCGTGGCGAAAAAGGGAGATAAGAGATGGAATGACTGTGGAGGATATCCTTAAGAAATATCCTTTCTTAAAAACACATATTTTAAATCAGTTTGCAGCTTAAAATACGTAAATGTTGAATGCCGATATAAACAAAGTATGCTAAAATGATAATTTACAGTTAAGAGTTTGTAAAATTTTTGTAATTTTTGAAACCTTCAGGTGACCAAATATATGTGCATTCAAGCTTAGAAGTATTTGCACAATGATATTACTAAAGGGAAATAGCAACGAAAAGAGAACAACAAAGAATATTAAAATGTCTGATTTCTGTCTCTTTCTGTCAATTTTCAGTTGTGTAATGAAGTTGACCGAATACATTCATCAACTGTCAGTTTACACCAGCGCTTCAAGGATGGCTTTACCAGTATTGTGCCAAAGGTGCTTGAGCTTGTTCAAAGAAATACTCCACTGGCCAAAGTCTACAAGGAAGCAAGAGAAGAGATGCTTGCAGAAGAACTACCAGGTATTGACATACAACATAGTGGTTTTATGATAATCTATTTCTTTTCTTTTTTTTTAAAGAACTGCTAGTTTGGTTAATTAAAAGTATATGTACACAACAAATATATTTGTTTAAAATGTGTGCTTAGTGTCCATACAGTATTTCCCTCCATGAGAAACTGATCTAGCAGTGGTTTTCCAGGTGTGATTGCTGTGGATTATTAGGCTGCCATCACTTTAAAGGGTTAGTTTAAAAAAAAAAGTGAACTATATTAGGTACAACACGCTTGTCACTGGGGCAGTACCCTTAAAAGGACAAATTTGTACCTTTTTTAAAGGTACATTATAGTAGCATTGCACTATAAGTTACAATTTAGTCAGCAGAGGTATATTTGCCTTTGAAAGGTACATACTGCAAGGGTACAGATATGTACCCATGTGAAAGGGTACAACGGGTGTACCCTTGAGGGTACTGCCCCAGTGACAAGCCATTGTACCCCAAAAGGTACAAATTTTGCACATTTTTTCTGACAGTGTGTGGCACTGTGGGGGACAAATACATTAAAAAGCAGAAGTGTGTCAGGAAAGGAGTGTCCCACATATAAATATTCTGCAAAGCCTCCCCTGACACCCTCCAAGCTGCAAATTTTGAGAGGTAAGCTATTTTTTCTATTTATTCTTTCATATCCTGTAAAATGGTTTTACATTAGTTGAAAGTTTTAATGTTTGAGAAACTGTTAATGTTCAGATGTCCTTATTCACAGTCATCCTTTTATACTTACTTATTGGTCAATAAAATATATAGAACATAATTAAACCTTCAGATGTATTTAATTAATTTAATTGGGGTATAAAGAAAAGATTACTGTACATCAAATATTTAGCTGTATATTAGCAATAAATAAGGACCAACTATCAGAGGCATGTTTCTAAATTACTGCAGAATACTAAAAAGGGAAAATATGATTTTTCTTTCAAGTCATCTTCAGTGACTGGCTCAAACAAAGGGAACCTGAAAAAGGAGAGAGAGAGAAGAGGGAGAAGCAAGTGGGGTATTATATATCGCAAACAAATACAGGACATCATAAAAAAAGATCAAATAAAGAAACATGAAAATGTATAATATGTCTACAATTCTGATGTTGTTCACATCTATTGTTACAATTATATACAGTATATGTGTCTAAGGGGCAGCAAGATCAAATAAAAACAGTTTGTTTGAATGGTTGCGTGTGCTCCTGGAGATTATTTAAAGTATACTTATTTACATTTGTCTCAACTCCCAGTGGCAAGAAAAACAGAGAAGACAACATGTTATCAATCAATCAATCAGTCCGACTGTCAATTAGATTAAACAGTGATGCTTACTTTTTGTAGCATGTTTTTTTCAAGGATGTTGTAAACCCTTTGTGTGGTGGAGGAAGGAAGAAGACGGGGTCGGCTTGACTGGGACTGCACTTTATTGATCTTTATGATCCTCAAACCTGTTACAAGCGCTCTCTGCGCATTCAACTCAAACTCCTTAACTTTTCCAATAACACTCAGTTCAAACTCCAGACTCTCTCTCAGTAAATAGCCTCAGCCGTGTGTGTGTGTGTGTGTGTGTGTGTGTGTGTGTGTGTGTGTGTGTGTGTGTGTGTGTGTGTGTGTGTGTGTGTGTGTGTGTGTGTGTGTGTGTGTGTGTGTGTGTGTGTGTGTGTGTGTGTGTGTGTGTGTGTGTGTGTGTGTGTGTGTGTGGACTGGTAATCATCACGTTATGGGGACAAAATGTCCCCACAAAGATACCAATATCCGAAATTTTTAGGTCCCCATGAGGAAAACATCTTATAAATCAGACTAAGTGATGTTTTTTGAAAATGTAAAATTGCAGAATGTCTCCTGTGAGGGTTAGGTTTAGGGGCAGGGGCAGTGTAGGGGATAGAATATACGGTATGTACGGTATAAAAACCATTACGCCTATGGAAAGTCCCCATAAAAGATGAAAACCAAACATGTGTGTGTGTGTGTGTGTGTGTGTGTGTAATCACGCTGAGAGCAGGTTCATGGTCACTCAAGATTTCCCTTTACTGGGCCGGTAGACTACAGACAAAATTGGGCCAAACAAGAGCAAAAGCTGGTTCTAGTGCAGTTCATCAACGTTGTGTGAGAGTCAGCAGAGAGAGATGTAAGCTCTGCTGAATATACATTATAAGGGGATCGTGAGCATATAGTGGACAAAAACTCAAAATAAAGCATTTTGATTTACTTCAGTAATGTCAGACCGTTTGCTTCATGATGATGAATTGTTTTATTGGAACAATGTTTCTGTTTAATTGTGTTAGGCATTTTGGTTTGTGTAATTGATAAAATAAAGAAAACAATGCATGAAAAGGGGGCAACTTAGTATTAAATAATTACAAATTCTTCCTACTCGCAGCACGTTCAAACTAAACAAACCATCCTTAATCTTTTTTTAATTTATTTTTTATCACAGAATTCAATTTACAAACATTCAGCCATCACAGTCTGTAAACAAAGATTATACATCAAATAATTACAATAACATAATATAAAAAACAAGTATGAAATTAATAAATTAACAAAACAAAAAACCCAAGACTTCAAAACTTTGTTAATTATAAGGATAACAAGAATTTTTAATTACATTTTTTTTTTTTTTTTACCAATTTAAGAGACACAAAATATATGTCAGTTTCAATCTGGAATAATTTAAAACATGGTCTTGATTTGGAAAATTTTGCTTTATGAATATGGAACTTACCTAATAAAATAAAGAGATTTACAATATTACATAAACTATCTTTACAATCAAAGTAGGTAATAATCTGTTTCCTTCAAGTGTGATTGTATGTGTTGTTTTAGATGCCAAATAATGTTCAACACTTTTCCAGAAAGTAATACAAAACGAACAACCATAAAAGAGATGGGTTAATGATTCTTGATCTGTCTTACAAAAACTACAATAATTATCAACAGGTGTGAATTTTGAGATAAACACGTTTGTGGGATATGTATTATGCAGTATTTTCACATGTAATTCCCTAACTTTGTTCATGATACAAAATCTAAAAGGAACAAGCCACACTCCACGCCAATTAATCTCAGAAAAAGGACAATTCCAGAACAATTTCCCATGAGGTGTTATTTTCTTTAAGTTTAGAAAGCATTTTCTGATATGCTTATTAGTACAATTGCTGTTCATAAAATCCATACCATTTATATAAAGAGTAAAATCGTGAAGCACTGAAACAGTTGAAGCAAATGTGCCATATTGTTTCGAAGCTTCGAATCAATCCGACACCCGTCTCTACGGCGACATCTAGTGGTCACTTGCATGTGTTGATCTGAAATACCTTGACAATAATCCATGTAAAAAAAAAAAACCCTGTAGCCTCCTCATTGTGAATAACTATAGTTTTTTTTTGTGGTCATGAAAAATGAACATTAATAAAATAAATAAAGCCACGTGTCACATTTGTTACATAACATTTTTATTCAAAAATATTATTTGCTCTGCTGTTGAAGGAGTTAGCTGACTTCTTTTTTTACATATAAAAATAAAACAATTATTGAAAAAATCCTCTCACATGGGACACTTGTTGTCCTCTGCACCCTCCAAAATGCCAGGATGAGCTCCTCAAATGGTGCATGAAGGCTAGCTGCCTATCACAATACACACATCTCACTTTATTTGGTGTTTCCAAATGGAAATGAACTCACACCACAGATGTACGGCATCTCTTGTAATGGACAATAACAAAGATAACTTCCTGATTAATAACATCCTCATGCTGGGAACATTTTATATACACAAATGCAAGTTCTTAAAGGTGAAACCACGATTTTATTAATTTCACAATGAGTTTAACTCTTATACAAAAGCCCTCAAAGTTATGAAAATGCAATCAGTCTTGTTTCCATTATAAAAGAATATGATCTTCAAACAAAACCCTAGCCCCTTTAATGTTTTCTGTGTCTTTTATTATGATTTGCCTGATATATATTTCTACTGTACTTTCAAGCACCTGATCTGTATTCTGTAATACAAAAATGTTCTGTTATTACCATGCTGTTTGTAAATGATTATTTGTTCAGCAATAAAAAAATGTATGGCATCTCTTATGTGGAGCCTCCATTTTTATCTATTCTGTTAATATATCTATCTATCTATATATCACCTATGAATATAATTCTATATCTCTAACTTATGCTGTGCTATCTGTCACTATCTAACTTTAGCCTATATGAATGTGTCACTATATCTATCCTATCTGTCACTGTCTATATACCTATCAGTCAATATATCTCATTTCAGTCTAGCCTAAATATAGCCTAACTAACCAAAGCGCACTATAAATCTCACTTATATCACAAAATCACTCTCCTCTCACAAAAACCCACGAGGTGAAGATGGATTTACTTCACTTTTAAACTGTGGGGAATTAGGTTTATACAGATGTGTGACTGTGTGGTTTGTTCCCGCCCCCTTTAATCAACGCAGTTTCGGCAGGCGCCACCTGATGAAACACTTCGAAGCTTCATTTAGCCATAGTCACGTGACATGGGTTTTTGAATCACAGTTCGGAGCAGTGTTTCGAAACATCTGCGCTTCGGGATCTCGGCAAAGCCCCGAAACGCCAGTTTCACGTCAGCCATCCCTAGTGTTCACTGCCTTGTTGTGTTTGTTAGTTTGGACTGCCTGCCTGTGTTTTGAACTTGCCTGAACTCTTGACTATGATTGTGGATTACCCTTTCAATAAAGCTGCGTTTGGATCCTCGACCTGTGTCTCTCGGAGCAGTTACAAAAGCAAAGAAATAACTCCCAACTTCCAGCCATTTTGCTCGAGACCTTACAAATGCCCCTTTAGCCATTTCAATACATATTATCTATTTTTATTATTGTTTCTTCTTCCTCTCAAAAACCATCCTTAGTCATTAAAATGTTGAATTTATCCATAATACTTATTTACTTATTTATTTGGCTATATTATTATTTTTAATGACTTTACTTCGTTTAATTGCTATTTCTCTCATTTTAAACTTTAAAAATTCCCATCTTTGTGTGCAATTCACTTCATTATTATCAAATATGCTTTTTGCTGTTTTTTTTACTAAATCACAAAACTCATAATCTCAGCAAAACTCGCAGTACTTTACATCTTGAATGTGAGATTAATTTTATAGGTATTCAATCTACAAGATCATCTAGAGCGTCATTATAATCAATAAAGGCAATCGGCTGGAACTTTACTTGATAAAGTTTTAAATATGGATATTTTTCTTACACAAACGCATGGATTCACTTCAGAAGGCCTTTATTAACACCCCAGAGCCGTGTGGAGCAGTTACTCGATGGACAGATGCAATTTTTATGGACTTCAGAAACAGAGCAACTATTACTGCTATTATAATGCTTGGATTAGCCTGGACCTTTTTAATATAATATAATTTAATATTAATATAACTTTTTAATATAACTAAATATAAGAAGAATGTCTTATACACCTCGGATGACTTGAGGGTGAGTAAATCATGGGCTAATTTTCATTTTTGAGTGAACTAACCCTTTAAGACTGACAACATTTATTTTATTTTTTTAAATAAAACAATAAAGTTTTTTTTTTACATACTGAATTGGTCGATTTTTCTGAGTTTTCTTTATTATGTTGGCTTAATAAAGCCAGCATATATTTAAAGATGATGATTAATATTATTATTATCATAATTATTATTATAGTGAGAAACTGACACGGATAGTCTTACTCACTTATATCTTTTCTAAATGGTCAGACTTAGTGTGGTCCGTAAATGGTCCGTCCACACGGAGACGCGAATCACTGTATACGTATACATTTTTTTATCGTATTGGCGTTTCGTCCACACGGATCCGGCGTTTTGGGAGACTGAAACCGCTATTTTCTGAAACCGGGTCCTAAAGTGGATAAATCTGAAAACAACACCCTTGCGGTTTCGTGTATACAGCCAATCCGTCTATTTTGTGAAACGATGATATCATCACACCACGTCCTGTGCGGGGAAGACTTAAAGGGGATACAACTACGGGCACTGGGTATGCGCACATCAATACTGCGTTGTTTAATTACTGTATTTGCATTATTGTAAGGGTATGTTTAGGGTTGGGGTAGGTGTATGCGTTAATAAAACACATCTGGTAAGTAACAAATTTATTTATTGTTATTTTATTGTGAGATTTTACCTCACCTCCGACTGTTGCCGTACCCCTTCTAGCCACAACTCTTCTTCTCCGTTTTTAGTGTATATCTGTGGCAGAATTACAGTGCCACATACTGGCCTGGCATGTATACTACATCGTTTTGAGCCGTTTTCAGGCTCTCGTGTGTACGCTGATATTTCTTGAAACGAGGAAAAAAAAAGATCGGATAGGGAAAGTTCTGGCTTTGTGTGGACATGGCCTTACTTTCGCAAAAAAATCCCATTGATCTGCGTTATCTGAGCACTGAGGGCCGTAACACTTAATGCTGTCCACTAGAGGGGGCGACAGGATAATAAGGGCGTCTCGGTCAGCTCCTCTGGTCAGTAGTCAGGGCACTGATCAGGGATCAGTCCAGCCCATTGACTTCTGGACTAGGGAGCTGATTGAGACGCATGCTAAGTCTTTTCTACTTTCTCTCCCTTTTTGCATCAGTTTAAATGACAAATAAATGCAAGAATTGTATTCATAAATAGACCATATCTGTGTATGAGAAGCTGTACAACTCATTCAAACCTGAACCCTACTTCAAAGTTTGCCACTCCCTAGTTTCTTTAAAGATATTATTTTATTTATTTTTTGCATTTAATGTTTGTCCATCTATATTATTTGTCATGATCTCTATATTTTAAGATGTACTAGCTGTTGATGAATCATATTCAATGAATAACAAGCTAATGTCAGGGCAAATGTCCTGCAAAGTTTAGCTAGGCTAGTTAAACACACCTGAACCCGCTAAGCAAGGTCTTCAGGATATCTAGAAATGTCCAGGAAAGTGTGTTGGGACTGGCTGGAGCTGAAATCTATAAATGAAATGTGCAGGTCAGTCAGTACAATGGAAAATGGAATCTGCAAAAACTTTATTTGTTCTCACAACATTGCAATGCCACAATGTCAGCCTATAAAACTGCCAACAAAACTGCAATGTTTTCGAACTTTTGAAGATTTTGAAGTCTTTGTCCATTCCCTGCTTGAACCTTACTAACTGAACAAATGTTACAGCAGGAAGGAAGTGGGGACATGAATACTGTTTTAGACAAAACTCTTAGTGACTTCAAGCACATTGGATAGGCCTGCAACTTCTGTGATGACAACATCTTCAGATCTGCATTTAGGGCCTGCCTTGAGTTCTCCATCCATTGGTCAATACAGACCTTGCCCCCCCACCACACTCCTGCAGCATGAGCTGAACACAGGTTCTTCAACCACAGCTTGGTAAAGAAAGAGGAAAAAGTCAACATTAACAGCAGCTGGCGCCAAATAAACATGATTATGTTTTGGAAAACAGTAAGTCAAATCACATCAATTACAGCTGATATCACGGCTAAAAATGATTCAACCTACCAAACCCAGTCTATAGGGGCCACACACTCACATCTGATATCAGTGAATAGATTGAGCATGATTTCAGCCGACTGACTGATCCCTGATCAGTGTCCTGACTACTGACCAGAGGAGCTGACCGAGACCCTTATTATCCTGTCGCCCCTCTAGTGGACAGCATTAAGTGTTACGGCCCTCAGCGCTCAGATAACGCAGATCAATGGGATTTTTTGGGAAAGTAAGTCTGACCATTTAAAAAGATATAAGCGAGTCAGACCATCCGGAAGGTCTGAGCTGAGTTTGGTGAAGCATTAAAGTTCTAGGCGGAGTCAATTTTTCATAATAATAACAATCTTTAAATATATGCTGGCTTTCTTAAGCCAACATAATAAAGAAAACTCAGAAAAATCGACCAATTCAGTATGTAAAAATAGTTTTATTTAAAAAAAAAATATTTGTCAGTATTAATGTATGTTTACTGATTCTAGCTGCTCTCTTTTCGGTCTCTTTCTTTTCATGTGAACTGAGAAGACTACACATGCTTACATTCATAAATATAAACTTTATTTCTATTCAATTTTCAAAACTATAAACATGTGTCACACACGCCTACCTGCCTTTAAATAAACAAAAGACGAGAGTGGTAACTGTTATGAACATATTATCATGGTGCAATTAATTTATTATTGATTTTTATTTCCACTTCCCTTTTATCCAAAAAGACGGAACTATTTGCTCTGTATTTATCAATGGGAAATACATCATCATGCTAAAATAATCTGTCATAAACTGTGGCTCACATTAATGGGGTCGCTTGCGAGTCGCAGCAGCACGAATTACGTGACCAGCAACATATTTCTGCTTCAAATATAGTGTGTAGTGAACAGTGAGTGGTGGTTTCAGACATTATTTTATTAAAGTACATTTGTCAGTGCCGCACTCGTACTGGCTCCCCATAAACCGATTTGTAAACCACAAACAAAAAATGAAATATCGAGATTTTATTTTTCGTTTTTTTAAACTAAACAATAAAGCGAAAGTGACCGGATGAAGTGGTTGTGCTGAGAGCTAGACACCTATGTAGGCTAGCTATACCTACTCCCTTCCTACAGAGGGAGTCTGTTGTAGGCTGACCGCTGTTGCATAGTTTCCTACTTGGGTACTATAGGGTGTGTTTAGATCTAGGAAGCAGATAAAAGCGGCGTGTAGAGTTGAGGAGTCATTTTGTTGGTTGGCCCGGTTAGTGTGCGTTAGTGATGCGCGGGTCGGCTTTTTTTCCAACCCGCGGGTCCTGCTTTTATGAAATTATTTGGCCCGCCCCAGCCCGCACCGCACCAGTGTATCAATTTTAAAACCCGCCCCGCCCCGCATCCGCGACCATTAAATAGACATACTAGCCATTGTAATGTAAATGAAAACAGCCTTTATTTCTGAAAGTGCTTGGAAACATGGCCCTGTAAACTGGCATCACCATACGATTATTATGAATGTGAACCATAAATCAGGTCATATTAATAACAAGATAATGATAAAGATTTTCAACCTTTAATTTTCACCAAAGTAGCGTTTGGATCTTGAAGGCTTAACCATTTTTTATTTCAGATTTGTATAGGCAGTTTATAGCCTACGCTACATAACCACTAAACTTTTGTTTTATTTAGCACACAGAAATGTTCATAGCGTGTTTACATTCGCTGTGCAAAAAAAGAATGGCGTCCACTGTACCAGGGTTTAATCTATTTCGGCTAGACTCCAGCACCTCGTCTTCCATCTTCACTTTTATCTCTCCGTTTTTGTTGTCGTGGCTGCCGGTGGTGGGAGCTGCTCGGCGCGCAGCTGTCATGACGTGCCGCGTGATGCCAAAGGCTTGGGGACATCATGCAAGTTACGTTGCTACGGCTTTCATATTGTAACCTTATCAAAAAAACCTAATAAAATATGAAAATAGATACTCCCAAATATTTTATATAGGCTATAGGGAATTGCAGGCAACATACATAGATTTTTTTATTTTGTTTTTAATGACCCGCCCCAACCCGCCCCGCAAATAAGTGAAGATTTCTTAACCCGCCCCAACCCGACCCGCAGGTTACCCGCGGGTTATGAGACGACCCGCGCATCACTAGTGTGCGTCAAGCGCGAGCGGGTAAAAGTTAGTCACGCTGGAATCAGAAGTCTCATGTTCCGCATCAAGCGCAGCATGCTAAAAGTTGGACGGGAGTAATTAAATCACACTGGCCGGCGCACCGCCGCTGTTCTCAGCTGAAAGCAGGGACGGTAAGCGCCTATTATTGGCAGCATTTAATACACAAAGCATGATGTCTGGAACCGATGTAGTTAAGTTACATGTTAAATGTTTCTCTCCTTCTCCTCAGCTGTGAGCTGGAACAACGAGAGCTTTTCTACTACACCGGTGACATATTGCTGTTTGTAGCTGTAAGCAGTAACAGTAAGTATCTGATTTCGACCGTGCGTGCCACCTAGGAAGCTCGGCAACCGAGGACGCATCTTAATAGAGCTATTCTCCTCATTCTCAGCCTCAATGGTCTCAAATGGGAAAGTTAGTAGCCGAGCAGAGTACCAGTAGGTAATGCAATTAAGAGCGGGCATCCATAGTGCAAGGTAGCTATGCATTGATGTCATTATTTCTTAATTAGTTTAATTCAGTTTAATTTTCATGGTATCCAAAAGGCAAAAAAGATTGTGGTAGCAGCTAAAAATGAAAAATAAAAACATAATTCAATCAGGTAAAGCTTTAAGCATAAGATTCATGGGTGTAGGTTTAATGACTTTACAAACATTTGACACATTAAATAAATATAATTCAGTGTCCAATGTGCATTAGCTTTTCCCACATAGACCCTTTTCACAGGCTGAGATGACGCGTTTTAATGGTCATCAATATCGTAAATCCTGCAAGGTTTTTTTTATTTATTTATTTTTTAAATGTATGTACATTTATTACACGAATACTTTGTATTTTATTACTTTTCCATCAAATTACAAAAAGCAAGTTCCCGCTGCTGTGAGGGTGTTTCTAATGAAGCGTCTATGGGAGTGATGGTGAAAAATATCTTTCTCTCTTTTCACTTCCGTTATCAAACTCACTCTATTTTTTCCCTCTTTTTGAAAGTTGCGAAATCACTATTGTGGAGTTTTTCCAAAAAATATATAATGTATTCTTTCATTCACCGCTATAAAAGTTAACCCAACTATGACGACTTCAGCTTCAGAAACCCAGAAATGTTAAAAGGTCTATGCTCCTTTCACATAATGAAATGTTCTCTGATCCCACCTGTTACATTTATTAATTATAGTAATGACATTAACATTTGACTTCTACTCAGGCCAGCCAAACACCAGCACCACTGACAGATGAAGAGGAGATGGAGGAAGAATATTAACATCCAACAGGAAAAAGAATAAAGTATTTGTAGGAAATAAAGATGACCATAAAAATAAATAAATGTATTTAACAGCTGTGGTGGTGGTTATGGCATATATCTCGGACTACCATCTGGCAGCATCCTTCCATCCCACACAGTAATCAGTTTTCAGAAAGTGTGATGATGGAAATATGAGTGTCATCAATGCGTCCAACCACTGGAAATCCTAAAGCAGGGGTCTCAAACTCAAATTGGCTGGGGGCCATTGCTGTGATTGACATCTCATAGGAGGGCCATTTTAACGTTCAAGCACAACAAGAAAGCACACTATTTCTGGAAATGTACTTTATTTGCTGTGTTAGCTTTTATTTACTTAAGTATGAGAAAAATGTTGTAATAGAATTTAATAAAAAATGTAAACAGCAGCATATATATTTCTTTTGAACAGTTAGTGCTAATCTTTTCCCCTTACTTTATTTTAACTTAAATAACTTGTCAAAACCTTGCACAGAACTAACAACCTTGCAGTGAACACATGCAATTACTGAACATATTTGCACACTTAATTCTTGCCAGACACCTGGCAGCGTTTCTGCTCACACAACTGAGCCACGTTTGCCCTGATTGAGGTCACAGTTGAAACCCTAAGTACAGCTTCAAGATGGGCATCACTAAGCCTGGACCTGTTTTTGCATTTATTGAAGTTCATAGTTGAGAAAAGTTTCTCACACAGATATGTGCTTCCAAAAAGGCACATTACCCGACTGAACACTTTGGACAGCTCTGGGAAGCATGGAGGTAATTCTTTCAGAAACTGTCCTGTCTTGTCTGCTTTTCCCTGTGCCTCTCTGAATTTAGTTTTTAGCTCACTGTTGCTCTGCAATTCAATAAGTTCCATTTGCAACAAACTTTGGACACTCTCCACATTAGCTGAGAAGGGATCTGCGAACAGCTGGAAAGTGTCACGGTGTGCCTTCTAGTCAGCAAAACGCTGATCAAATTCCTGCAATAAGTTTTCAATAGCAGTGTAGCAATAATGCTCTGATTCAATCAGTCATGTGGCAGGATGGCCAAAGTCTGAACTCCTCACAGCCCTCGTGACTTTTCTAATCAAATCATACTTAAACAAAGGGCCTGTGTGTTGATGTAATTATCTACGCTGATTAGATCCGAGGCGTCATCGTGTAGCCTCAAGAAATTGGAGCGTTGAACTCTTTGGGCGTCGGCCATCCCCTCTATAAGAACAGGAACAACCATCAACTCTTTGCATTCTGCCACAAGAGAAGAACCCCTTGGCATTTCGCCATGGAGGGGAAGACCACCCCTGGTCTTCGCAACCCTGAGAGGAGGCATCCCCACCACGGAGAGACAGACCGGCAGCTTCCGCTGATCCTTAGCAAACTCCTCTGACGATTCGAACTCAGACACTTACACACGAAAAGCCATAGTAATGCAAGTATTCTATTTCACAATCAAACTGCTTGTAAAAGGTTGTCTGAATTATTAATTGTTAATTCCTTGAGGGCTCTTGCGTAAGGGCTGTGAAGCTGTCTCTCTCTCTCTGTCTCTCTCTCTCCCTCCCTCGTTAATTCTCTCTTTCCATCATTCTTTTTCCCTGTATATTATTCGTTTGTTTGATTTTTTCCTTGTTTGTACCATATTGTTTGTTTTCTCCTACATATATATGCATATTTAACCCGTGTGAATCGTAGCTTTGTAAACTGTAGTTGTTTCATTAAAACCCAATAATTGCATTGAATTGAATCCGTATTGTTTTGCTCACAAATGTCGAAGTCAATGAGACGTAAGATTTTAGCTACCCATTTAAGCTTGATTTTCTTGTATTACTACTTCAGTAATACAAATTGTACAAACATAAGAAATATTATTTGTCCTGATCAAGCAGATTAATGTTTCTTAAGGTTTGTAAGATTGATAATTGATGAAGAAATCAATTTGGATAAAGGTTACTTTTACATGATTAAAGGTTCCGTTATAAGTTAATATTTTCTGTACAACAAGCAAATCATATTCATAGACTCGTGAATATTTACACCATTTGAATTAATTATTCCCCGAAAGTCATTGTTGTTACAGCAGAGACATATTCATCACCACTGAATGATGTGCCCTCCTCCACAAGGGATCTGCATGTTGTGAAATGACTGAGGTTTTTTGCAAAAAGCTGAGATTTCCACAATCTCAGTTTTGTGGAGAAGGCTTTCGCACTTTCATATGCTGCTGTGATGAGCTGACCAGGGCCCTGGAGCTTCAAGTTAAGCATGTTCAGCTCCTGTGTTATGTCCACTAGGAATGCAAGATCCATGACCCATTTAGGATCATCAAATTCAGGAACATCCATTCTGCCATCTTCCATGAGTTTCTTCACCTCTGCTCTTAACTCAAAAAATCTCCTCAGGACATTCCCTCTGCTGAGCCAGCGCACCTCAGTGAAGTAAAGAACATCGCCATATGCTGACTCAATTTCTTTTAAAAAGGCCTGAAACTGGCGGTGCTGTAAACTCCTTGACCTGATATAACTGACACATTTCAGGACAACAGACATGACATGCTCATATTTCAAGCATTTGCTGCACAGTGCCTGTTGGCAAGGGCGCCGTAAAGGGGTGGAAGGTTAGGGCGATTCTAAGGGCCCAGGCTGATTTAGGGCCCAGAAGAGCAGACCCCCTTTTTCTTTTCTTATTTATTTTCTCTTTGTTATACATACATTAAATGTGCTAGGGCCCCTCATGCACTAAATGTGTATTTTGTCCGTTTTGACCATAGATTTTATATTTAAAAAACTAATTTCAAAATGTCAGTCACAACCCCCCCTCACAATGGTTCATTCCACCTGCGCGGTCCGAGCTAGATCGCTAGCGTCTCTTGCACTTGCTATGATGAAGCGCAGCCAGTGACACACGCAGGCATGTCACATCAAAAGTCGGGGCATCAAAAACGGAAAGAAAAGAAGGAAAGGGAAGACAGAGAACGCCAAAGTCGACAGTATGTCACACAGTTTCACCGCATGTATATTTAAATATCCTTAAAAAAATAAAGTTATGAAACTTCTCTTTGCCCTCCCAGATAGCACACGTACATCTGCAAGATGTCTGTTAAAAATCACTTAATCTGGAAAGCATCTGCTGTTTACAAACTGAAATCTGATAGACGACTTTAAGATGTCAGTTTTACATACATTCTAAATCATAAACATCTTAAAGACATTGTTTAAATGTCTATTTGACATCTGTCAGGAAACGTCCAATAGACTTATTGCAGATGAGCAAACACTCTAAAAAATACGTCTTCCAGATGTAAACACGCACATCCAATAGACGTCTCCGAGATGTAAGTGTGCTATCTGGGCTCAGTCAAAACGATTTGGCAGACAACAAATTATAGAGTCATGACACCAAAGATCGCCCGTTAGATCCACACAAGACGAACCACTACAGGACATCAGAGCCAGCGGCAAACGTCAGAAGGACTAGCCGAGGAAAGGCTGCCCTCGCCGGGGTTATGATCGGTGATTGCCCGGTGACAGTCTGGATCTCACAACTCCAAAAACACAAGATCATTTTTTTTAAATAGGCGCTCTCTTTATAAATAAACCACAGATTTGAGCTTTAAACAACTACATTCTCACCTGAAAAAGTCTTAAAACAAAATTTTGTGACACAATAGTAGTATTTTTAAATTATGTAGGGTTTATCATCATTTGTCCTACGTCACTTTACCACATGACCGCAGCGAGCAGGCTAGTATAAGTAATGAAGAATTAGATTCACTAATACTACAGGTGCTGTCCTCAACACCAAATGTAGGACAAACGTACATTCAAGGAAGCCTTCAGAGTAGAGGTCTAAGAATCCAAAGAAGAAGAATACGAGAGAGGTGTCATATATAGAGATTATGGTTTATTTGATTTGGCTGTGTTTTTGTGTGTGCGTGTGTATTTTGCACTGTTTTCCCCTTTTTTTTTCCTTTGATTTTCTTTGATTATTTTCTATGCACATATTATCGTTTGATTGTGATTTTAGAATATTGGGTAACACCCCCCCTGTACTCTCTTAGCTGTCCGTATGACAGCTGATTAGCAGATGAACAGCTGTTGGTAATTGACGTTAAATCAAAGACTGCTTAAAAAGAGCGAAGGAACTGAAACGGATGTCGGCTGCCCCGCGAACTCTGTTGTTGCAACTCTGTCCCCACGTTATTGCTGGATTGTTATATTTGTTGCCGCGATCATCGCACAGATAATTGTCTGCTTGTATCGAAGCCTGAAGTTCTGCTGATGTGCCGGTTCTGCTGTCGACTCGGGTTCTGCTGTGTGTTGTCTCCTCTGCTGCGCTGGGATTGCTGTCATCCTCTGCTGTGCTAATCTTGCCGTCATCCGCTGCTGTGCTGGAATTTCTGCCGTCCTCTGCTGCGCTGGGATTGCTGCTGTCCTCCGCTGTACTGTCCGAGCCCCGCCTCGTTCGTTCTGGTCCTGTGGTTTGAGGAGCGCTGTTCAACGAGACTGGGAGTTAGATTCGTCTGCTCCCAGTTTATGGGTGAGTGACGTTCTATCCCAAGTTATGCTGTCTTGCCTCGTCCAAAGTTAAGATCCACGCCACGGTCTCATCTAAATTAGAGAGCGTGGCCTGCTGCGTATACGTCACTGCCTGGCGAGAGACGGACTTGCGCGAGAGCCGAGGGACTGCTTATGGACTGTGCACCTATGGACTTCCAGTGGACTTGAACGTGTTTGTCTGATGTCCAGTTTTACCTTGATGAATAGTTTTAAAAGCCCGAGTGTGTGCGTGCATGGGCATCTACTTTTTCTATTGAATTAGAGATTATAATAAATATATTTTTTTATTAAATTTGTTGTCTTGGTGAATCTGTTGTGTTGCTCCCACCAAACTAAAAGAACTTTCAGTTATTAATTAATCGAGTCCCAGCTCTCCAATTGGGTGGCGTAGTCGAGCTACATTGCCTGCATTACAGAGGCTCAGAATTATTGATCCAATTGGAAGAGCAATAAAGCGCAGACAAACAATTCGTCTGAGGATTTACAACATTTCTTCACCAAACCAACTATGGTGGGTATGCTACACAAATGCAGCTTTGCTAATACATCAGCTGACACTTGTGTTCATTAACCTACTACACTGTTTGACCTAAATATATCAAACCAACTGTAAATTAATCAAAATATTATTCCCTATAATGCACAAGGGTTCTTTTGTCAGATTATTAATATGGTATTTTTAATAAATTATATTTAAATCCATTAAACTACTTAAACTATTATTCCCTGTTATATACATTTAATAGGGAATATAGGTCAAGTTTATTTATATAGCACCTTAAAACAACATGAAGGCTGACCAAAGTGCAGCACAACTGACATAACAAATATACAATACACATCCATTAAAATATAACACCGTTTGACCAAAAGGTATTAAACCAACTGTAAATGACTAATTTATTTAATTGATACCTTAAGGTCAAATGGTGTTGTAGTTTAATGGATTTAAATGGGTTCAGTATTGTTTATAAAAAATACCAGATTACTAATCTGAAAAAGATTCCTTGTGCATTACAGGGAATACTATTCCGATTAATTTAGTTGGTTTGATACCTTTAGGTCAAACGGTGTAGTGTAATGGATTTACAGTATTGAATACATTTAAAGTTCCACAATTGTTATAAAACGTATGAATTGCCAATGACAAAAACCTTGTGCAATAGATATTTTTCATAAATTTGTATCAGGCATAACATTATGACAGGTGAAGTGAATAACACTGATTATCTCTTCATCACGGCTCCTGTTAGGCAGGGCAGCAAGTGAACATTTTGTCCTCAAAGTTGATGTTTTAGAAGCAGGAAAAATGATAGAAAGATGTCGGATCGAGTGGAATCCATGCCTCAACGGGTCAGGTCTGATTTTGAAGCAAAAGGGGGACCAACACAATATTAGGTCAAAATGTATTGCCTGATCAGTGTATATATATAAGCCAACGTGTCTTGTGCTATGCAAAGATAATTTATTTATATCCAAGTTTGGGATCAAAACATGAAATGGGCAGAGTATCATAGGCATGAAACCGAATGTCTAGCGAATATCAAGCGTTAAACTAACTTTATCTTTTCCATAGGCACATTGACGGTAATCATAAATTGACCAGTTGGAAATTCTATTACCATGGATGTGTGGATGGATTCAGTCGGTGCATTATATACTTAAAGGTCCCATGGCATGAAATTTTCATTTTATGAGGTATTTCAACATTAATATGAGTTCCCCTAGCCTGAATATTGTCCCCAAGTGGATAGAAATGTTGATCGGTGTAAAACCGAGTTCTGGCTGTCTTTCTCTGCCTTTGAGAAAATGACAGGCCCGACTAGCCAATCCTGAAGTCTCCTGCTTTGACGTCCAAGCAGGCACAGTTTCCTCCCTTTCCTCCGCCCAGAGAATCTGGAACGCCCATGCAAACACTCGAGATCATTAACGTTACTTGTGAACTAGTGAACGCTGGCAGTTTCTCAGTGTTTGGATGTACAAATGAAAACAGAAGTCTTTCTTCAGTTCCTTCTGATCTGTGATCATTGATTTCTTATGTGTAGCTTATTATTTATTATTTGTGGACACGCAGCGGCTTCTCTCTCTCCCGACAGAACAGTGTTTTCGTGTTTTCTATCTTGTGAGTCAGTGTTTTTGTACGTCCTTGTCGCGTCTATCTGTTCTAAAATGTGCATACAGTCTTTTCTGTTTAACATCAGCAGTCACATCTTTAGAGATAAACTTCACGCACGCTGAAGCTCGGCCTCCAACATCCCCGACCCCCAGTACTGCATCTGGCCCACAGCGGAAGCACCAAACGCGGCGTGAGATTAAGCAGAAGGGGGTAAGCGTGAGGGTATCCGGCTAGGCTAGCCAGCTAACCCCACAATAAACTGGATTACATTCGATTACAGCTGTTGTGTCTTTGTTTGCGCTGTGCAACGTTACTCAATGCGCGTCAATGACGCTATTCATATGATTGGAACATATCTAGAAATAATGCTATACTCAACACTTACTAACTCGTTCATCTCGCTGTAATGGTACATTGCATGTGTTACAAAGTTGGTAGAATAATGATGAAGAGGACTCGGTGTGACTGGGACTCGTGTTTATTCAGAACTCTCAGATACAAACACAATAAACTCGCGCTGACTGACAGCGCTCTCATAACTCAGTAGTTACTATAAATAACTTTGTTAGCAATCGCTTCGTCTCCGTGATGTCCGGTTCGCGAACGAATCATTCTTTTGAATCGGTTCTTTTTAGTGAACCGAACCAGTTCACCAAATCGGACTGAATCGTTCTAAACGGTTCGCGTCTCGAGTCAGCGCTGATCCATAATTTACTAAAGTTACTAACTTTCTGACATGAGTGACAGCCCCTCCGACTAGAAATAAACTAATAACCTGAAGTATATGCTAGTAACTACAACAGTTCACCCTGAACTGAGACATGCTGAGAGAACTGATGAGAAGTGAACACAGGTCCATCCGTCTCTCTGGCAGACTCGTGCCTGCTCGTGCCTCGTTAAACCACGCCCCCTCCGCTCATTTAAAATGCAAAGATGTCAGCCAATCACAACAGTGGGCGTTTTTACTGAAGTCTCACAGCAGACACGCCTCTTGAAGCAGGGCATTCAGCCACAGGGCAAACAGCAGTATAGAAAAAATGCCTTTTATTTCTAAATTATGACATTTTATGATGTAAAAATCATACTAATAATATAAGTACACCTCAGAAAACACTATAAAATAATAGAAAAATGCCATGCCATGGGACCTTTAAAATGTTGCACCAACAACAAAGCTGAGACTGTCTTCAGACTGTTTCAGGAGGGGTTGAACAGCTTTGGCCTTCCTTGCCGTGTCCGATCTGATGTTGGACATGAAAATACAGAGGTTTGTTGTAGCTTAATTTTATTTCTCTCTGTAGAGTGAAATCATAATTCCAGCTATAGCTGGAAAACAGCACATCTGGTCACCAGTTTGTATTAGGTGAAAAAAAGAAGTGGAAAAACACCTTTAAAAGGACTGACAGATTTCACAGTAAGATGACCAGATAGATCAGAGACAAACTGAAATAAAGTTAGAAAAAGATAGATGATTGATAAAAGCTTTTGTAAATTGATTTTGTGTTCTCCATCAAAATTGTATGTAAAATATTGTTTCTTGCAGGTTGCAAGGTTCATGTTCCAGCAAAGAGGCCCTGGAAGGGGAAGTTTTATTGTTGGTAGGAGCGTTCATAACCAACGCATCGAGAGACTTTGGGCTGAATTGAACAGAGTTCTGACTTATCACTACAAAGATCTGTTTCAGTTTTTGGAGCAACATTCACTGCTTGATTCCACTTCTGCTGTAGTTATACATGCTTTGCATTACGTATATCTACCCAAAATAAACAAAGCAGTGAATGAGTTTGTCAATCAGTGGAATCACCATTCACTCAGAACAGAGCGAAACTGGACACCACTTCAGCTGTGGACATCTGGTGTCTTTCAGCACACTGGATGTTCATGCCACAACCCACTGGATGACTACGAGAGCATCTTGGAAGAGCCGTTCTCAAATTCCAGTCCAGGTGATGATCACAGATCTGACAGTACACTAACACTGACAGGTGACCAAGAAGCCTACTTAAGAGAGAGGGTTGATCCGATGGAAGATGATGGCAACTATGGTGTTGAGCAGTACATCTCGGTTAAAGCATACTTGCGAATGCTGTTCATTTGAGTTTCTAGAAATAGAGATACAGTGTTTGATTTATTTACTTTAGCTAAAAGTTTTGTAATCTGGAGCAGTAAGTGAAAAGAAAATGCTTGTCAATTATGAGTGACAATAAATAAAATGCCTATCTGCTACCAAAAACAATAGATTCCAATGCTGATGAACATTTGCTTTAATGAAAAACAACTGAATGTTTGTATTGACAATGCAAACAAATGTAAAATAAATTTTTCAAAAGATTGTGTTCAAAATACAGAAAAAAAAAATACCCATGTCTCAAAATGTGTAAAACACAATACCAAAATTATGGGTGTTGTACAATCTCGAAAGTCAAAACGGTTTTCTTCAAAATCGACACTATCAGTAAGATTGTAAAAAAAATATTTGAAGAACACAGAATATGAGCGGTTACATAATTTGCACAACAAACTAAGGTTCCATTCAGGCAAAACCAAAACCGGGCGAATTCCTTATACCAAAAGACATTTTCTCACAGAACGACTCGTAGGTTTTAGGGAATGTAGGGAGTCGTATTATATTCTCACAGGTGCTTGCCAGCGGAAGGGTACAATCTTGGTTGTCCTCAAGGAAGTAAATGGATGGTTCGGGGTTGAATCCAAGGGCTGGAACATAATTTGTTCCAGTAGTGAACACTAGGATATCCTCTAGCGACACACTTGCCATTGACACTGTTGAGGTAATGCACAATGTTTAAATTGTATATACGGTACATTGTTTAATGTAAATCTGAGAGTATAAAAATAAGCTAAATATATTATACATGGAATACTTACACTGGCAATCCTGCAAGAAATCTCTCCAGTAGCCTACTGTTCTGCACTCCATATTGTACCGATTGCTGCCTGGTTCAGAGAGTGTAATTTGGAACAGTTCCTCCATAAATTCTGCATTCAGGGGTTGGTCTTTCTTAACAAACAGTGCTGTCATTTGTTTGGGATGTTCTCTCAGCGCACTTAGTACTCCAAGTGCTTTAAGGCCTTCTGCAAAGCTAAATATAAACACACATTTTTTAGATACTTTTAAGAAAGTAAAAAAACACAGGATTATTTTTTGCCAAAAATAGCTAAATTAAAGTTGGAAAAAAAAAGAGAAAAAAAAACAACAAGATAACGAATGGGTGTAATATTGTCTCTGCAAGTCACATATTCAGGCTGCAAGGCAATTTGTTAAAATCATTTTCTGTTACTTTGTGATAATAGACACTTCAACTGAAACAAAAAAAATTGTTAGGGCAGAAAAACAATTAGAACTTGCTACTTTTGTTATGTTTGCTACTAATACAATCAAATGAACAAAATATTGTTTAAAAATGTATGGCTCCTTGTTTTAAACAACAGACTTTGTTAACTTACCCTAACTAAGTCTATCTTATGTAATATTTAGAAAGCCACCACTGTCATTTTCTTCTATTTCTACACCTACACCTTAACTGTTCTGGCTTGGAAAAGTTATTCATAACTCAAACTTCTTACCTGTCGTAAGCTGCCCTAGTTCGCTGCAAAACATACCACTTTGCTAGCTCCTCAGCTACCTGCTTGCAATTTCTTAAGTTTATAGCCCTGCAACATCCAGCCATGGAGAGAACACCTTGGGCCTTACCCACACTGTCACGCAATTGGGCTTCGGAATCAGCATTCATAATCTGTAGGACAAAAATGGTTTATGTAAGGCTTGTTAGCGCCAAAACAGATATTTTATTAAGGAATATTTCCAAATTATTCATGTTTTAAATAGCGCAAGTTGCATCAAGTAAGTTGTGGATAACAAACATTTTACACAAAAAAATTATAATTTGTATTTTTTCACATTGACATTAGAAAAAAGCTCATATTAATGGGGTCATGCATTGAGGAATAAAATTTTCATTGATCTTTTCACAAACTATTTTACAAGAAAAAAATAACTAATTTAAAGATTAAGTTTTACATACATTTATTGGAAAGGGTTTAAACAATGGGTTTCATACTTGTTTAATGAAGCATAAACGATTATTCCACATGCACCTGTGGAACAGTCTTTAAGTCTCTGATCACCTGTGTGAACATGCTATAGTCCTGCTGCAGGGAGGCATGAGGACTGTAGATGTGAACAGAGCAATACATGTCCAAATGTAAGACGCCTAAGCAGTGTTACAGAGAGACAGATTGTTCTTCCAGTGCCAAACCACATGTGACCATATGTCCCCCTTCATATGTTTGAGAACTTGGAAGTGCTTTGGTGGAAGAGTGGAGTAACATCTCACAGCAAGAACTGGCAAACCTGGTTCAGTCCGTAAGGACGAGATGCACTGTAGCACTTAAAGCATCTGGTGGACACTGGACACACCATATACTGACTTCTACTTTTGATATTCAGGGACTCATTATTACAATTACATATGTCAATGTCTGTGAAATTTATTCAGCTTATTTCTCAGTTGTTGAATCTTTTTGTGTATATACTATTTTCAAATATATAGACGTTAAGAATTTTGATGGACAAAAAGCAGTTCAAAGTGAGAGGATGTGACACACACACACACACACACACACACACGTTACTCACTTCTGTAATCTGCAATCTTATTTCATCATCTGCAACATCATTCACTGACACATGTACAGCTTCTGGACCATGAATCAGTGCATCAACACACAGTCGTGACATGAAGTGTGGGGGGGGGGGGGCCTTCATGGACAATTGACATAGCAGCCAACTGTCCTGCCCTCATATAGCTGCCATTATTTAGAGCTGTGAAAAAATAAAGAGAGACATGAAAAAAAGCTTTTAAAAAAATGCAATTACTAACTGAAATAATTCAGGTGACATTTTCCTCATTACCAGCAAGGTTGCATGACAACACTTTCTCATCCTTTACACCCTCAAACATTCCACTGTAGTTGCAAATGTGCTCAAGAACAAGTCTAAAGAATTCTCTTTTTGGACCCCCTTGGTCAATTGCACCTTCGGGAATGCCAACATCATCTGTAAATTTGATGACAATGGTCTTTGAAGGTAGGAAATTTGGACGTCTCATGGCCCGTTCAGTTCCTTCCCACACACTCTTCCTTGTGATGTTGAATCTGATCAAATCACTTGAAATGCCATTCCCGAGGGGTAACACGATTTCTTTCAAAGTCAGTTCATCATCTCTAATGAAAATGAAAATGCACCATGTAAGTATATAGTATACACATACATTTTTATAACGGTTTGTATTTACTTACACAATTCACTTGTCAGGTGTAGTGTATAACTTCGGTAACACTTTACAATAAGGTGTCATTAGTTAACATTAGTTAATGTATTAACTAACATGAACTAGCCATGAACAGTTCATTTGTTACTGTATTTGTTCATCTCAGTTAACGTTAGGTAATACAAATACAGCTGTTCATGGTTTGTTCATGTTAGTTCACAGTGCATTCACTAATGCTAAGATTTTAATAAAGTATTAGTAAATGTTGAAATTAACTAATAAAATATAAATAACTGCTTTATTAGTGTAGTTCATTATTAGTTCATGTTAACTAGTGTAGTTAACTTATGAAACCCTATTATAAAGTGTTACCATAACTTCATTTATTTTGTATATACAGTACAAATTTCATTTACTCACTCTGTGTGCTGTGACTGATCTAGGAGGGATCTTGCAATTGCCTCATTCAAATCTGCATCTTCAGAATCTGTATCGTCAAAAAGATCAACATAGCATCTAGCAAAAACATAAAAAAAAATGTTCAGGTAATCTTTTCCAGGAGAAACATGTTTTCATTAAGGGTAATGAAATCAAGCAATTACATGTTTTCAAGAATATTTCCTTTGCTCACAAGGTGGTACCACTCAAACATAAATTTAAAAACATATGTGCTTCATCTATATTTAAAATAGAGGAATCTATGACTCCATATAAATGAGGCCTGTCAGAGAGAACAAGATCTGAACCACCATTGTCTATCATGTGGTATAATAAACAGAAGCCCAACTAAAGCTGAAGCTGCCAAATTACATAACATAAATTAGATGCACTGTTAACGGTCAATTCAGAATTATATTGCACAGAATAATGTACAGTGTACAATACACAGTGTGCAGTGTCTGCAGCATGTGCTTTGTGACAGAGAGTACATGCTGCAAATGACAGAGCATATCAATCCAGTGTTACACTGTATATTCTTTTACTGCATTGTTAGAGCACATATTACAGGCACTAAGAATTGATTTGAAATGTCAATATAGTTAGACATTGTTCCTTAATTTCCTAAATTGAATTTGTTGTACTGTAACCTTTTATTCAACATCTTTAAGGTCAAATAAAAACGTGAATCCTGCATTGTTTGCTACTAAATTAACCTGTCCCTTGACGGCTAGAAAAGCGATTGTGAATGGCTTTTATTTTTTTTACTCACGCTAACCGAAAAATAAACATACCACCCCATAGGGCAGGGGTGTCCAGTCCTGCTCCTGGAGGGCCACTTTCCTGCAGAGTTCAGCTCCAGCCCCAACTAAACACACCTGAACCAGTTAATCAAGGTCTTACTAGGCATACTATATACATTATAGTATATTATAATCATTGTTACAACATGTATTCCTTTTTCACTTAATTCTGAGCCTTACTTATTATATTGATAAATAATACATTGTTAGCTGATCTGTGTGCTTTGTATATTTACATTTCTGAAAAATGTAACATGGACAAATCACTGTAAATTGTAATGTAGACGCTTACATTTTCTGTGAAGCTGCTTTGAAACGATATGTATTGTGAAAAGCGCGTTACAAATAATTGTGAATTGAATACTACACACTTCCAGACAGGTGTGTTGAGGCAAGTTGGAGCTGAAGTCTACAGGACACATCCCTGACTGACTGGAACACACACTCACTGGGCTGGGCAACAAGGTGAAGTAAATTAAGTAATAACAAGGGGATAAGGATAGAAAACAACGATAACCAAGTTGTGAGGAAGATAAACACATCCAACAGAAGAAAAAAAAAAACCAAAAAAAAAACATGCAAAACAGACCAAGGATTTAATGGCAAGGAAGCCACTCCTGACAGAGACACATGAGATGGAGCATTGGGTCAGGATAATCAGACAGAAGTGTCAGAAACAAAACACTATGCTTTGAACAGGAAGACGAAAAACAAACAGAACAGCATGACACATGAGGGTCAGAATACCATCTCCACAGATCAAGAAGTAATATCAGGATCCAGACAGAAAAAAACAAATGTTCTCACTACATGTCGCAATGGTATAGCCAGTTTTCTGAATTGTTGAACACCCTGATTAAAAGCATAATAGTAGGATTTGAATGAATTTATATTTTTCACCCACCTGTATTCACTGTCACTTGCTTCAACAACAGGCTCCAACATTGCTACAGATGACTGTCCTGTAAGACTTGCTTGGGAAGAGACAGGTTGAGCCTCTGTTATATCAGACACAGGACAAGTGCCTGATGCTTGTGAAGACACAGGACGAGTGTGTGTTGCTCGTGAAGACACAGGTTGAGCCTCTGTTAAATCAGACACAGGACGAGTGTGTGTTGCTTGTGAAGTCACAGGACGAGTGTGTGTTGCTTGGGAAGACACAGGACGAGTGTGTGTTGCTCGTGAAGACACAGGTTGAGCCTCTGATAAATCAGACACAGGACGAGTGTGTGTTGCTTGGGAATACACCGGCTGAATCTCTGCTGTTGCACACCATGACCCCACATTTTGCACCTGTAATTTGGGTTGGGGTGGGAAGATAAATAATGTAAATAATTAATAAATTGAATAAATAATGTGTCTTATGGAATGATAATCCGGACGATATTTAAGGAATTGTATTTGCAATTGCATTTGCAATTTACACAAACGTGTGATTTGCCATTTGTATTTTCTTTTCCGTGAGTGCAACATGTCAAATAGAAATTTAGAAAACAGAATAGAAAAATAGCCAAATTTCAAATAGAAACGCAAAGTCCGTTTGCAATTGCATTTCCAATGTCTTATGAGTTATGACCCTGCCATTTTGAAATATCAATAGAAAATTGGGGTTCCATTTGAGTTTTGTGCGGGTTGTGGCAGCACACGGAGGAAGTGAAATAGCAAATGGGTGATTTTTCTATTGCTATTTCAAAATGGCAGGGTCATAACTCATAAGACATTGGAAATGCAATTGCAAACGGACTTTGCGTTTCTATTTGAAATTTGGCAGACATGTTGCATACACAGAAAACAAAATCCAAACGCAATGGCAAATCAAACGTTTGTGTTTCCATTATGTCACAGCGTATGTGTTCACAAATTGAAAATGTAATTTCAAATACAATTTGAAAATTCCTTTTAAATATTGTCCGGAATATCATAGAATCGCAAAGACACAGGTGTAATCACAGGGTTCCCACAATCATGGAGAGCCTGTAAATATCAAGTCATTTTAAAATTGTATGAAAATGTTAACCCTAGAATGCATGAACCAGACAACATACATGAATGCATAAAAGGGGTTAAAAAGACCCATGTTGGATTCAGTAATTTTCTGTCTGTGCAGACAAAAGGAATGTAAAAATAAAATCATGAAAATACTGATCAAAGACATTAGACAATTTACCCTTGAAGATGGCATCTGTGAATCTTCAGCAGGGCTATCCAGTTCTTCGTCAGAAACATCTGTCTGAAATGTATCAGGAAAAGAAGAATGTTTTTGACATTACAAGACAATGCTAATCACAAAGACAGTCATGAATGATAACATTTCTTCCTTTTTTTACACCCCAAATAGATCCTGAATACATAATAATAATAATGAATACATTCATTATTACTTACTGTACGGTCCATTTCAAGAAGTTGTCTCTCTGGCCGAATGTAAATGGTTCTTTGAGTGAAGATCCTTTTTAGTATGCGACCACTTAGTGACTGATTGGAAGCAAGTCTTGGGTGTACCAGTCTGTTGTGGCACCCCATCAATATTTCAATGCTATTTGTAGTAAACAATAAATAAATAATAATAATAATAATAATTCACCAGTAGTCTTGTATTTGTAAATGAATGTACATGAAATGTCATCTTAATGTTTAATGCTGCTACACAGTCACATATGTTTATTGTGATCAGCAATACATACCCTGAACCACACAATTTCTGTGCAAAACTCTCCTTGATCACTTCAATTACTCTGTCCTCATCCCATGAAATGTGGAACTCAAGAGCAGAAATGATATGTCCTTCATCAAACAGAATGGCTTTTGTGCCTCTTCTGGGGACAGTACCAAATCTGGGACCAGGGAGGAGGACAAGCTCCTTCATAAATGTGGGACTTTCTCGTGCTGGCCTCCTTACAGCTGATGCTGAAGAGCTAAGAAGACAATTATATATCAGTGTGTAAAAGTTTAGGCACCTTTTACCAAATAAGATATCCTGTTTTGTTTTTGTTTTTTACAGAGATAATTATAGGTGTATTACAGAAACTTTCTATCATAGGTCTTAACTTAAGATATGATAAGTTAATTTAGGATTTTCACAATTTCGTATTACAGAAGCAAATCTTAACTTACAAAATCTCATCGTATCTGTAGTTAGGAAATCTTAAACCGCTCCATCGAGTTCGGTAATCAAGTGTCAGGTCTGTTAAGCAACCAAACAACGCGCAAACTGCTTCTGATGTAATAAACAGCGTGATTTTAATTTCAGTGCGGCAGAGATTGAAATTTTGATAAGCTCCGTTGAAAAGTTAAAGCCCGTTTTAGAAATCGCCTTTTGCACCAAAAAAACGTAAGGCGTTAGTCACTTGAAGAATGACCATAATGCTCCGTGACGGCTCGTTGGCCAAATCATGCGTCATGGGAGTCTGTAATTATTTACGATTATTTTATCATCAAAGATCAAATTTGGACATCCTCTGGGTCCTCCCAAAGTCTCTCCACCGTCAAACGTCGCTGCTCTACGTCTTGTATAATTATTAATAAAAGTAATGCCATTCTCGAAAAAGGATTTTTGTACTGTGATTTTTACCGTTGGATTAAAAAAAGGTTTGAAGTTAGGACACTAGTGGGGTTGTCTTAAAGTTAAGACAGCTTTTGGGATTTTTTGATGAGTTAGAAGATGCTTCTGTAATACCCGTTTCCTGTCCATAGTTAAGATACGATTAAGCTTAAGAAATGTCATTCTAATTTCTCTGACTTAATAGCCTTTGTCCTAAATGCAGTCCTAACTGACATTGCCATGGTTACAAACAGATAAGATGTTTCTGTAATACGCCCCCAAATATGCACGTGTACGTTAGGCATATATTTCCGTCTCTGATCAAAAATATAATGATGTACTTTCTCTAGTAAGAAGTAGAAACGTTAACTTACCTGGCTCTGTCGCGAAGAAAATTTCGTCGTAAGTTGTATCGGGGACCGCTAATGGGGCTTGACCTTGCCGTCCCCGTTGCTGGAGAAACATGTCTGTGTCTAAAGAGAGAATCAACCTCTCTTTCAACATTATTTTGTCTGTTTATGGCACTAGCTAGTGTATTAATTAACTCTTCATTACAAAGAATAGCCTCTGTAATTGACAGCGCCCTGTCCACCATTTTCGCACGAGTAGTTCGAACCTCGTTCGCGCCGCGCGGGTTAAAGGCGGATGACTAATTCGATTATAGTAGATTATCGCCACCAACTGGACTGGAGTCTAGATATTATTAAAATGTTATAATTTTTGATAATATTATTATTTACTTTTATTTCCCCGCAATTGACAAGATTTTCCAACATTTATGCACGCTTCCTCATCCGAGGCTCTATTATTTATTTTGATATATATTAGGCAATGCTTAGATAGGCTATTCATCCAACACAATATTCTGGGGGCCTGAGAATTTTGTGAAAATGATCAAAAATGCTAGCGCTGGCTGGCAACTTTTGAAAAATGAAGCCTAAGCAGACAAAAAAACGCATTATTTTTGTATGTGATTCTCCACTAAACATGCATATTAATGCTAAAAATAAGTCATATTGTAGGGTACAACAGGGCCAAAGGCAGGAGGTTGGGGGGGCATTTTGCCCCACAGACGGGGTAAAGGGCACACATTATTTATACTTTAGCATAATTATATTTTAGGAATACTTTAGCTTTTTTATATAACTAAAATAATATGTTTTTAATAATGTTAAAGTTAATACTTGTTAAAAACAATCACTTTAGCAAAGTTTGAATTATTTTCTGTTTATTTTGATAAATAAAATAATTAATTTTCGTTCACTAAAAATACTGTCATTAAAATATGTTAATATAAAAAATATATTTTAAAAATGCATATACAAAATTATTTGAAAAAGTAAAGATTCTGAAAGTATTCAATGAGATCCCATTATCATTTAATATAGATTTACCATAATAACATTAAATCATATTTTATTATGATTTTTTTTTTAAATAGGATGGTTTCATTATAAATGATTATTGACACCCAACTTAATAAATTATATTTAGCCTACCATCTTAATCTAGCCATGTCATGTCAACAAATGAAAAAGTCAGCCAACTATCAATTATCATGTTAAAAATTGTGCCTTTGGCCCTGACAGCAGGGGTGACTTTAACCCCAAATACCATACTTTTACTTATTGTTCCTTTTTTGAAAAACTGTTGCTTTGAAGAAGACTGAAAATCATTAAGATGACCTTTTTCATAGTTACAAGCAGGTGTGCCTATGTTGACCCCCAAAGGGCACTCATTCCCTGATCTTTGCCCCTCAGTTATGAACTTCAGCTCCCATAATCCTTTGTCCGGACTCATCATTATCATTGCATCCAGCTGTGAATAATTATATTGTTTTGTGTCTGCCTATTTATACCATGTTCTCTCTGTAATTTCTCATTGAGGTTGTGTAGTTGTCATACGGCATGTCTGAGCACTCTCCCTTCTCTCCTGTTTTTGTGGATTGTTTGCTAGTGTTTTGACCCTTTGCCTGGCACATGACTGTGATTCTGGATTTATCGAATAAAGCTGTACTTGTATCTTAACATAGTCTCAGAGAAATCCGTGACAACCTTTGTCTCAAAATATATTCAATACTTTTAGCGATTCTCATTTGCTACTGAAATCAACAACATTTTATAAATCATCAATTATTAGATCAAATGAGCAAATTAACTGTGCTGCTGCCCGTGATCGACAAAGGATCAGACACATTTCCACAAGCATTTTAAAAAGTGCTATAATCTTTTTCATCGTAGATCCATAGCATACTCATAATCCATAGCTGACATAATTATTGTATTATATATTTGTTTTAAAGACAATTCACTGGCACCCAACTATTTTTTTTATTTATTTATCTAATTGCTCTTGAACACACATCTAAATACACTAACCGACCGTACAATTTGACATTTCCCTTTGGCATAAGGCTGCTTTTTCGAAATACTGATTTTCAGAAACACCACTTAGCCCATTTATCTTCTTCATGTATCTATTGATCTAATCTGACTTCTGACCCGTAATTTTGCCAGAATAATAATCATACGCTGTTTGTTAATTGGCCAGAGGAGATTGCCCCCCCCCCCCCCCCCCCCCCCCCGACTGAGCCTGGTTTCTCCCAAGGTTTATTTTTCTCCATTCTGCCATGATGGAGTTTCGGTTTCTTGCCACCGTCGCCCTTTGGCTTGGCTTGCTCAGTTGGGGACACTAATTTTCAGCGATATCACTGATCTGCCCCGTTGACACTATATGATAACTGAAATTAGCCGGATATCACCAGTTTCTTCAGAGCGGCTGTACAGCCGAATCAAATTCTGTTGCAATATTTTCCTGTTTATCACTGTGAAGCTGCTTTGAAACAATTGGCATTGTAAAAGCGCTATATAAATAAAGTTGACTTGACTTGCCTGCAGGCCTGGTATGACCTCTCTTCTATATTCCTCAATTCTCCTATTTGCTTAAATAATTTATCATAATTTCCTCAAATGCTTGAAAATAAAATGTATTATAATTCCCCCAATTGTCTATTGTATTACTTATAGTTTGTATATACTGTTTTATATGAATTTACCATATCCCACTAATTGTTAGCTCAAATGAATCCAGTATCCAGTTGTGCAGTCTTCATCCAATGACATCTCATACTCTTAATTTTTAACAGATAATTAAATTATCATAACTAAATTATCCTTAGTTTTGGTCATGAATGCATAAAACCAGCACACTATGAAATAGTGGCATACTAGAAACTGTCAGAATAAACAAATAATTTAATTATAATAAAAATCTATATGCCTGATCACAAATGTTTTTATTAAACTCCTACTTCTTCTTGTGTCTGTGTTGTTAATTTATTACTGTGTACAACTAACTCAGTCTATGAAATACCCCCACAATTTCACATGAGTAACAAAGAAATCATTATAGGAAATACACATTGCATGAATTAATATTTTAAGGAGTGTATATTATTTTTTAAAGCAAATAATGTGCACTCTATACACTCTTTTGGTTATAGTAATAAAATCATATTTTGACATGTAGAAAACAATTGTGACAACCCCATCAACTCTCCAGCAAACCAATTTTTCCTTACCAATACAAATTTGAACCAAAAACATGTATTTCGACAAACCAATTTATAAATTGACAAACTTTAATGTATCTAAACCAATACATAGTTGATCAAACCGATATATATAGTCGAGCAAACCGATATATAGTTGAACAAACCAATATATACAAACCAATATATAGTTGATCAAACCAATATATACAAACCAATATATAGTTGATCAAACCAATATATACAAACCAATATATAGTTGATCAAACCAATATATAGTTGATCAAACCAATATATAGTTGAACAAACCAATATATACAAACCAATATATAGTTGATCAAACCAATATATAGTTGATCAAACCAATAAATAGTTGATCAAACCAATATATAGTTGATCAAACCAATATATAGTTGAACAAACCAATATATAGTTGAACAAACCGATATATACAAACCAATATATAGTTGATCAAACCAATATATAGTTGAACAAACCAATTTATAGTTGAACAAACCGATATATACAAACCAATATATAGTTGATCAAACCAATGCATAGTTGATTAAACCGATATATACAAACCAATATATAGTTGAACAAACCAATATATAGTTGAACAAACTGATATATACAAACCAACATATAGTTGATCAAACCAATACATAGTTGAACAAACTGATATATCGTTGAACAAACCAATATATAGCTGATCAAACCAATATATAGTTGATCAAACCAATATATAGTTGATCAAACCAATATATAGTTGATCAAACCAATACATAGTTGATTAAACCGATATATACAAACCAATATATAGTTGAACAAACCAATATATAGTTGAACAAACCGATATATAGTTGATCAAACCAATACATAGTTGAACAAACCGATATATCGTTGAACAAACCAATATATAGCTGATCAAACCAATATATAGTTGATCAAACCAATATATAGTTGAACAAACCAATATATACAAACCAATATATAGTTGAACAAACCAATATATAGTTTAACAAACCAATATATAGTCGAGAAAACCAATGTATAACCGAGCCAACCGATGTATAAACCAATATATAGTTGAACAAAACAATATATATACACAAACCAATATATAACTGAAGAAACCAATATGTAGTTGAGGAAACCATTGCATATTTGAGGAGCCCAATGTTTACTTGAAAAAATCAGTGTATAAAGGAGCAAAGCCATGTACACTTGATCAGACCAATGTATTATAAACCAGTGTGTTTGTAATTAAACCATACATTCAACCAGTAAACCAATCCATATTCAAACAATACACATGTATTATTTCCTGAACGGCTTCCCATACTCCTCCATGATCCACACTAGAAAACACACACAGTGACAGTTAATCAGTGAACACACACACACATACCCGGAAGTATAAAAGGGTTGCTGGAGCGTAATGGCGGTAGTAATTGCTCTGAAGCATGCGCTCCAGGCGCGCCAAGGTGTGGCGTCGGGATGCAGTGCTCGTTCCCCTTCTCAGGGAACAAGGGTTATATACATAACCCGAGCAGTTCCCTTTCGAGGGAACTCGCACTGCATCGGGACGACGCTTTGGGGAACGAGTACCCACTAGGCCACACCGAAGGGTAGCGCCTGCCCTAGTGTGAAGCCGGAAACCGGGCACAGCTAGGACTGGAGCACCCTAGCACCAGGCGTCGTAGGGAGATCCAGGCTATAAAACCTGATAAAAGTGTGTGGGGTAGCCCACCCGGCCGCCTCGCAGATATCCTGCAAGGGGACCCCAGAAAGAAGGGCCACCGAAGAGGCCATGCCTCTGGTGGAATGAGCCCTCACAGCCACAGGTGAAGGCAAACTGCGCACCTGATAGGCCATGGTAATCGCCTGGACAATCCAATTACTGATTGTCTGAGTAGACGCAGGCAATCCCTTCTTAGTTGAGCCAAAACACACCAACAGTTGTTGTGATCTCCTCCACTGTGCAGACTTCGCCAAATAAACTCTGAGCGCCCTAACCGGGCAGAGTAGGTGAAGTCTCCCCTCTTCCGCCGTCACATGAGGCGGAGGATGAAATGCCTGCAGGACCAATGACTTGACCACCCTTGATGGCACCTTAGGCACGTAGCCCGGCCTAGGGTGTAAGATGGCCTTTACTCCTCCCGGGGCAAACTCCAGGCAGGTCGGCGTTACCGCCAAGGCCTGGAGATCTCCCACTCTCCTGAGAGAGGTAATGGCAAGGAGAAAAGCCACCTTAAGAGTCAGATCCTTTGGTCCAGCCGACTCCAATGGTTCGAAGGGGGCCTCAGCCATCCTTCGAGAACCACTGCCAGGTCCCAGGTTGGAACTCTGGTCCGAGCCGCAGGCCTCATCCTCCGAGCCCCACGGAGGAATTGTACAACCAGCTGGTGCCTACCCAGAGGCCCATCACCCAGAGGAGTGTGGAAAGCCGCAATGGCAGCCACGTACACCTTGAGTGTGGACGGGGTAAGCCCTGCAGAAAAACGATCTTGGAGGAACTCCAGCACTGAAGCCACTGGGCAGTTAACTGGGTCCACCTCACGTTCTCTGCACCAAGTGGAAAATACATTCCACTTGAGGCTGTACAGTCTCCTCGTAGACGGAGCCCTGGAGCTGAGTAAGGTCTCTATCACCTCCGCCGATAGGCCAGCCTCTATGTACCTGGTCCCCTCAGGGGCCAGACCCATAGGTTCCAAACCCCGGGCGGGGGTAAAATATCGTACCCGCCGCCTGAGATAGGAGATCCCTCCTCAGAGGAATCTCCCACGGCTGACCTGCTAGCAGAGCTATGATATCCGAGAACCAAACTCGAGTCGGCCAACGGGGTGCTACCAGAAGTAGACTGACCCCCTGTCGACGGACCCTTTCCAGGACTCCCGGGAGCAGAGCAATCGGGGGAAATGCGTACAGACGCAGCCTCGGCCACGTCTGCACCATGGCATCCAGCCCCAGCGGAGCTGGATGCGTGAGGGAAAACCACAGTGGACAGTGGGACGTCTCTCGAGACGCAAACAGATCCACTTCCACTGGGCCGAACCTCTTGCATATGGCCTCCACCACCTCTGGGTGGAGTCGCCACTCCCCGGGCCTCAGCCCCTGCCTCAGCAGGATGTCTGCTCCCTGATTTTGGACCCCCGGGACATACATTGCCCTGATGGACAACAGTTTCCCTTGGGACCACAGGAGGATGTGATGCGCCAGTCTGCAAAGAGGGCGCAACCTCAAACCCCCCTGCCGTGCCCCAACCAGTGAGGGAGGCGTCTGTTGAAACGGATTTCCGGCAACAGGACGCTCCCAACACTGGCCCTTGGGACAGAAACCAAGGTTTCTTCCATATGACTAGGGAACGAAGGCCACTGCGCGTTACCCTGATCATACAGAATGGATTTCCCCTCAAGGAAAGCCACCTGGTTTACTTCCATATCAGGACATGGTGGCCGCGGAGGTCCGGGAAAAAGCTCCTCAGAGCTTTGTAGACCGCCAGCATTTCCAGGCAGTAGATGTGCCAGGAGAAATGCCTGGTCTCCCACAGACCTCTCGCAAAGCGGCCGCCATGACCACGTCCCAGCCAGTGAGGGAGGCGTCTGTTGAAACGGATTCCCGGCAACAGAACGCTCCCAACACTGGCCCTTGGGACAGAAACCAAGGTTTCTTCCATATGACTAGGGAACGAAGGCCACTGCGCGTTACCCTGATCATACAGAATGGATTTCCCCTCAAGGAAAGCCACCTGGTTTACTTCCCATAACCACGTCCCAGCCAGTGAGGGAGGCGCCTGTTGAAACGGATTACCGGCAACAGAACGCTCCCAACACTGGCCCCTGGGACAGAAACCAAGGTTTCTTCCATATGACTAGGGAACGAAGGCATCTGCGCGTTACCCTGATCATACAGAATGGTTTCCCCCCCGAGGAAAACCCCTTGATTCCCAGCTACCACTGTAAGGGTCTCATGCAGCAGGCCAAGAGATATTCTGTTGGACGCAGCCGCAATGAGTCCCAGCAGACCTTAAACTGCTTCACAGTGATGCTGTGGCCTAACTTCATTTTAGAGACCACCGCCCGTATGGACTCGATACGCTCGGGAGACAATTGTGCCCACAACGTAGAGAATCCCATACGACTCCCAGGAACACAGTTCTCTGAGAAGGCGTCAACACGCTACTGCGTGTAGAGTCTCAAAGGGCTAGGCCACCTGGAAGAACCCGATATTGGTACGCTTTGCCCCAAAAAGCGAACCTCAGGAACTTCCTGTGACACAGAAGGATGGATACAGGGAAGTATGCGTCCTCTTCAGACCCATCGTGACAGACCAGTCCTCAGACTGGATCTGAATCACAATGGAGGAATTGCTAAGCATCTTGAATCTGAATCTCCTCAGAGAACGATTCAAGTACCTTAGGTCCAAAGTTGGATGCAACTGGCCATCCCTCTTAGGAACTGTGAAGTACCGGCTGTAGAACCCGGACTCCCTGTCTGGCGGAGGAGCACATTCTGTGGCCTCCCTACCAACAGGGAGTGAACTTCCTGTTCCATTACCCGAACCTGCCCGGGGACCACTGCCGTCCAGACCACCCCACTGAACTTCAGGGGAAGGTAACCGGACTGCAGTCTGTATGCCCCTTTCTACAGTCGCAGGCCCCAAGCTGATATATTCGGAGGCATAACCATGCGCCGAGATAATCTGCTAAGGGAACCAGCCTCTCGAGGCCGGTCTCGGGTGTCAACCGAGCCTCCTCCCCGACCCCCTGAAGCGGCTAACCGGCAGGGCGAAATCAGATTTTCGGTGTGCGTACGCGTTTGCTGGACCACCGCAAGTCTTGCTAGAGGCGGCTGGTGCAGCACGCGTGCACGGGGAAACGATGTGGCCCGAAGCGTACTAGACGGCGGGAACACAGCATCGATTCCCGAAAACTCCACAGGGGAGGCGACCTCGATCGCTCCTACCCGGGAGAGGGGGCTGGCCAGCAGGGGGCCTCATCTAAGGGAGCAGCTCAACAGGGCCACAACCCTAGAGCGGACACTGCGATTAGCAATTGCCTGAAACTGATGTGTCCCGCAGGCCACAAGGCGGCGAGAACGACATCAACTTCAGGAGGGCTCCATCTTAGATGAATATCCAGTTCACAAGTTAAACACGCTTGGGTGACAGAATTAAAGTATCCAACTTATCAAAGTCGGATAACATGACACTCAATTCCTCGGAATTAAATGCCATCATAATCACCAAACCCGTGCAACCTGATCTGAATAATAGGCTGAATAAAAAATATATCTAACTCCTCAAAGTCAGATAATATTTTAATTTAATTCCTCAGAATTAAATGCAGCCACAATAAGGTGAAACATAGTCTGAATGATAGGCTGAATATCTAACTCCTCAAAGTTAGATTATATTTAATTTTAATTCCTTAGAATTAAATGTAGCCGTAATTAATCAGATGACACTGTTTTATTTGTATTTATACGGACTCATAGACCCCGCGTTGCCTCAGCAACGTGGTTCAAGCCGTCATAATACAATTGGCTTTCATCCCTCGAGAAAAAAGCCAAACAGTGTCACACAATACAGTGAAACATGGTCTGAAATGACTGAATATCTAACTCCTCAGAGTCAGATAATATCTCATTTAAATCCTCAGACTTAAATGCAGCCATATCAGACAAATACTGATTTATTGTACTATACGGACTCGTCCGTTAAGCCAACCAGTATCTCATGCACACCGATCGCGTGTGTTCACATTAATTGCAGACCCATAACCTGCGCGCTGCCTTTTTTTTTTTTTTTTTCAGCAATCGCGTGTATGGAATCTTGCATATTTAAGAAGTGCTTATGACTTTGACTGCCTCGATGCTGAGTACGTCTAATTCCTCAGAATCAGACCTCTCACACATCGCGTCCTCCGCCCCGGGGGAAGAAGCCGCAGCGCGGGCTTCCACACGGGGAAGGAGAACATCTGAACTGTCAGACAAAGACTGGGAAGATGCCTCAGCAGTCCCAGTCCCGCTGACAGTCCATCCGTGAGCCCCATGACCAGCCTCGCCGCACCGCCTCGGCGGATGCGGGACCGATCCACGGGGCTCACGAGGCTGGCCGGCCTCATCGAACACGGCCAGCCGAGAGCGGAGCACTCTGAGCGTCAGCTTTCATAATGCTCACAAGCGGCTCCCTCGAGAGCCGCTCGAGCATGCTAAACGCCCAGGCAGTGCACACACAGCAGGTGTGTATCCGAGCCCGACATGTTTAATTAATTAATTAATTAATTAACAGTAAATAGACAGACAGTTTGACAGATAGCGCTTGCTGAAGAGCAATAACTACCGCCATTACGCTCCAGCAACCCTTTTATACTCCCGGGTATGCCGTCACGATGACGTCATCACGCACGCCAATCGGATTGGCCTAGTTGGCATTCTGGTTTCAGATTCGCTGATGCTAAGGGAGCATCCCCAAAGCGTCGTCCCGATGCAGTGCGAGTTCCCTTGAAAGGGAACCATATACAATAACAAAACTAAAGAATCTAAAAAAAACTTTAAAAAAATCAGTTTGTAATGGAGCATTACACGGTTGATGCTACTTCCGTTTTCTTTCACATATCCATTTCAATTAACGAATAATCCAAGCTAATAACTCATTTTTTAACCAAATCATTATGATAATTATCTTCATGATTTATCTGAACGAAAATACAAATTAAATGAGGAAGAAAAGGGTGTGGTCCGCTAATGGAGATCAAAAATGAACATGCGTGAAGGGAAGGAAGTGAAGACGCGTCGCGGAAGTGAGAGCCTGGTGGAAATGGTGGAATGGAGTTGCTGAGCAGTTGCCGAGAATAATTAGTTGTCGTTGAAGTTTAACCACATTCGATTGAACTGCAAAACCTTGTGGGTACACCAGGAAGATCGTGCTGAAATCTTCGGATGTCCTCTGCACAGGGAAGAATTGTGGCAATCGAAACGGAATCGGACCTACCCAGGTTTCAACGACACACGCCGAACGGGTTTGAGGGATTTTGATTTTCTACCCCTTTTTTGTTACTTGACTGCTGGCATATTTATTCTTGAACAAACTCCCCCGTGACTCTCAAGAGGAGAGCTCAAATCAAACTGTTTCCACGCTTTTAAAGCTTCCTTCGATCCGATCTCTCACTCATCTTCACTAAAGTTCGACCCTTGCCCCAATACAAACAGAACCCTAACGAATATATCACTTTAAATTGAATATTTTTGGTTGGAGAAGTTTGTTTTGTTTTGTCTTTTTGGTTAATTAATTATTTATTTATTATTTTGGTCGTATGAAAACTGTGTTCTAGAATATCAGGACATTTAAGTTTTGAATTGCAAATTTTCTAAAAGAGTTCGTGCTATATATGTTTTGAACTGAACTGAAAGAATAATAACACTTATTTTCGGAACTTTTTGAGAGTGATTTAATGTGTTGAAATGCTGGGTGGGGTCAGGTTTTTTTTTTTTTTTTTTTTCGACAGTAATTTAAACTGTCTGGCGCCCGAACTAAAACTTTGAAAAACCTGGGCGACCACGCTACAGAGTGGCGCCCGAACAGGGACTTGAACTTGAACTTGAACTTAAACTGGAACTGGACATTTTTTTTTTTCCCCTCGGGACATGGAATTTAAACTGTCTTGATTTTTGGTTTATGATTTAATTTATGAACACTGGTACTGAAATAACAGGTTAAAAAAAAAAAAAAAAAAAAAAACACCTGCCTGAAAATGAACAATTATAAGTGTTATATACAAAGTGTGTATTGAGAACAATTTCATTGTACATGTTGTATCTTTGCCTTACCTGCTGATCGATTATAATTGAGTGTATATTGCATTGAGTAGATTTTGGTGTCTGGAAAACTCTGTATTGTATTGTATTTTTTGTATTTTGTAATTTTTTTTATTTTTTTTTCATTGACATGTCTACCCCTATACGTCCCCCAGCCCCGGCTTTCTCTGCCTCCTTAGACTTGGAACATTTTCCCCCTGACATTTCTACCCCTGTATATGTGCCTGCCTTGACTCCATTCCATACTATAAGTCAAAGGCCCCATACAAATATTCCGTCCCCAACTTCCTTGCCACAGTCACTGGACATGGATCTGGTATCCCCAGTATCTGCAAAACCAAGTTGGGAAGACCAAAATGAACCTCTTGAGGTGCTCTCCACACGAGAAGGTGTTTCAGTTGACTCTGTTCAGTGTGAACTTCCATTTGTGCTTCCTACTCCTGGAAGGGAATTGGGTAGGCTTACTGACCAGGCCCATGACCATATGGACAAATTTCAACAGAAACAGGATAAAGTTCTCAATGAGTTGACCAAACAAGTTCAACGTAGTCGATTTCATCTGGAATCAAAACTGAACAAATTCACTGAACAAACAGAACAAAGTCTTCAGAACCTCTACACACTTGTATCATCCAGTAAAGACAAGTTTGACCATGAAATGGACACCATCCTGAAAGCCAATAAAACAGTGATTTCAAGTGAATTGGATCAAGCCAAAGCTGCAATTGTGTCTGATCTTGGATTTATGATTAAACAGATGCAAATTGAATTTCAAGATGAGCTACAAGTTACACAGAAAATGTTTGACAAAAAGAATGTTGAACTGATCCAATGCGTGGGTGACTGTACTTCAATGTTAAAAATCCTGTCTACAAAAGTGGATGATGTAAGTGAGAAAGTGAATTCAATCGCTGCAACTCACAAGAGTGAAATAGAAGGAATACACAACAAAATTAAGCACATAACTCTGCCAGCATCATCTTTTCCACAAAGCAGTTCAACAGTAATGCCTGCTGTTTCTGGTTTTACTCCAGTTTCCAAAACTGATCACATCAGACTAACCTTCCCTACCTATGGCAGGCCAGGAGATGATCCTGATCCATTACTTTATTTATCAAAGTGTGATGATTTCCTTGCGCTGCATCCCTTATCAGACACTGACATTCTTGCTACTTTCAGAACAGTTTTCCATGGCACGGCTCGAGATTGGTGGGAGATAACTCGCACCAAAGTAACATCTTGGGAAGAATTCAAGAACTCTTTCGCGTCAGCATTTCTGGCTGAAGACTATAAGGACGAACTTGCTGAACGTGTTCGGACTAAAAAACAGGGAGAAAATGAACCCATCAGAGATTTCGCATATTCCTATAGAGCTCTCTGCACAAGATGGAACCCGGAACTCACTGAGTTAGACATTGTGAAGCTAATTGTGAAACATATAAAACCTTATCTTGCTAGTCAGCTCCGTGGAAGGGTAAATGATGTGGACGAGCTTGTACGTCTTGGTCATCAATTGGAAAGAGACCATGATCAGCAGCTTGAGTATGAACGTAACTCTCATGTGAGAAAGGTAAATCCAATGCAGAAAGGATTATATCCTGGAAGTCAGCAAGGAGAAAAAACACCTATGTGTTGGCGCTGCAAAGGTTCACATCCTCCTGGCTCATGTCCGCAATATACTTCTGCCTCTTCCCAGGTTGTCAATCAAAACAAGCAAAAATCTGATAATTCACAAATGAGTAGACACTCCGGTAAATTCTCAGCGTCATCAGTGACGACCTCCAAGCAAGATCATAAAGACATTTCTCCTTTTTCAATGGCTGTTCCACCACAACTTCTTGTACCAATACATATCAAGTCTTGGTATGGAAAGGCTATTCTTGATACAGGAGCCAGCTATACCTTACTACATGAACATCTCTGGGCTGAACTAAATAGTTCAAAAGAAGGTCTTAGGCCTTGGACCCATGGACCTTTGTATTTAGCCAATGGGGAATCAGAGTCACCTCTGGGTTGGACTGCTTTAGGGATTGGTTTACATGGCAATATTATCAACATCCCAGCAGCTGTACTTCCAGCAAAAGCTCTGGCATATGGAATTGTCCTAGGCCTTGACTTCATTTCTTGCAGCCAACTACAAATAAATGTAGCAGATCAAGTATATGGGTTCAAAAATACACCTTCTGTTGTCCATCCCTTCCAACCTGGTAATGCATCTGTAGCTGGATGGAAGGGATCTGGAAAAAAGAACAGCAAAAGGAGTTATGAACAAAAACATCAGCTTGGCCTCATCAGCTCCATTCCACCGCCTATGTGTTCTTTAGAAGAAGTCCGACTAAATGTGCAAGATTATATAGAACAGGCTGTTTCTACTGCCCAACTACCTGAGTTTGTAAAGCCACATCTACGGGAGCTACTACAATCAAACCCTGAGGTGTGTACCCACACAACTGGCAGAACAAATGTACTACAGCATCAAATATATTCCACAGCCAATGTTCCCATAAAACAAAAACCCTACCGGATGTCTCCAACAAAACAGGCCATAATCAAAGAACAGCTTGAGGAGATGTTGTCCTCCGGTATTATTGAACCATCACGTTCTGGTTGGTCTTCTCCTGTAGTGTTGGTCCCTAAAAAGGATGGTGGACATAGATTCTGTGTGGACTATAGAAAACTTAACTCATTCACTGAAAATGATGCTTACCCTCTTCCTTCAATTGCAGAAATTCTAGAGTCCCTTGCTGGTTCCGTCATCTTTACTACCATTGACTTAAACAGTGGGTATTGGCAAGTATCCATGGCCCCGGAAAGCAAGTTCAAGACTGCTTTTATAACTCCGTCAGGCCTCTATCACTTCAATGTGATGCCCTTTGGGTTAAAAAATGCTCCAGCTACTTTCCAGAGGCTAATGGAGTTGGTCTTGGGAAACTTACGGGGACATTGTTGTCTTGTCTATTTAGATGATATTATCATCTACTCCTCTTCGGTGTCCCAACATTTCTTAGACATTCAGAAGGTGTTTAACAAACTAAATCAAGCAGGCCTCACTATCAACATGAAGAAAAGCAAATTCTGTTTGGAGGAAATAAAGTTTCTGGGACACATTGTGAGTATCAAAGGTGTCACTGCAGACCCTGGAAAAGTACAGAGCATTCAAGCTTATCCAGTCCCAAGAAACCTCAAAGAGGTGCAAAGGTTTCTTGGGTTGTCTGGATGGTACCACCGTTTTGTTCCAGGGTTCTCCAAGATTGCAGAACCTTTGAATGACTTGAAGAAGAAGGGGCATCCTTTCATTTGGTCTTCTGAATGTCAACAGGCTTTTGATCAACTTAAAGCATGTTTAATTTCACATCCAGTACTTGGCCATCCAAAGCAGAACCTTCCGTTCACTGTCTATACTGATGCGAGCGAGACCGGTCTTGGAGCTGTTCTTGCACAGAAAACAGGCCCAGACACGGAACAAGTGATAGCATATGCTAGCAGAACATTAACTAAGGCAGAAACAAACTATTCTGCTACCGAAAAAGAGTGCCTAGCGGTTGTGTGGGCCCTTGAAAAGTGGCAACACTATTTAGAACAAAAATTGTTCACAGTGATTACTGATCATTCTGCCCTGCAGTGGGTTCTTACTTCCCAGAAAACCACCAATCGTCTTTTAAGATGGGCCCTAAGGTTACAGAAATTTGACTTCGTAGTAGAGTACCGAAAGGGTAAGCTCAATGTTATTCCTGATGCTCTTTCCCGGATTCCTACCACCACTGGGTGTGTCCTGTTTTCTTCGCAAAAAGAGAAGAATGACCTTCCTCTCACTGCCGACCTCATTTGGGAAGAACAACACAAGGATCCTGCAATTGAGAAATTGTTTAAGGCAGTAGCAGAGGGAGACAAAGAAGCTGAGGAGAAATATACGGTCTTGGAGGATAAGTTGTACAGAAAGACACAGGTGAATGATAAGCAAAGTCACTACCGCATATACATTCCATCTTCACTTACCTTCCAGATGTTTGAAGCTTACCACAAGAATCCTCTCAGTGGCCATCTGGGAATTTTTAAAACCTATAAAAGACTTCATGCTGTTGCGTTCTGGCCGGGGATGTGGTCGGACGTGAAAAAGCTCACCAAAAGTTGTGAAAAGTGCCAGGTCCTGAAACACGACAACAAAAAACTTGCAGGGAAAATGCAGCAAAACATTGTTAACAGTCCTAATGAGATGGTAGGAGTTGACATCATGGGTCCTTTTCCCCGAAGCTCTCAACAGAATGAATATGTGTTGGTGACTGTGGACTATCATACCCGATGGGTAGAGATTTTTCCCATGCGTGCGGCAACATCTCCAAACATTGCACGTATCCTCAGAGCAGAAATATTTACGCGATGGGGAGTCCCAACATACATCCTTTCAGACTGTGGTTCCCAGTTTATTTCGGCCATATTTCAAGAACTCTGTAGACAGTGGGCAGTCATTCCAAAACTCACCACTGCGTATCACCCCCAGACTAATATGACTGAACGGGTGAATCGCACTTTAAAATGCATGATGGCATCTTATGTCGAAGAAAATCACAAAAAATGGGATCTTTATCTTCCAGAATTCAGGTTTGCATTGAACTCTGCGGTACAAGAAACCATCGGAATAACACCTGCAGAACTGCACATTGGGAGGAAACTTCAGAGCCCTATGGATAAAATTCTTCAGTCAGATATTGCTGTTCATCCCGACACTGATCCCTATGAGACTATCCACCGACTGAAACAGTTTCAGGAAAACGCTGAAATCTGCGCTAAGAAAGCACGCCTTCGCCAGCTGAGAAACTATAATAAAAATCGAAGGGAAGTATCTTACAAATTTCAAGATCGAGTCTGGGTAAGGAACTTTCCACAGTCAAGTGCACGACATCATTTCACTGCTAAACTGGCTAAGAAATGGAAAGGACCTTACCGAATCGTACATAAACTGGGACCTGTGAACTATCAGGTGGTGACAGAAAGCACTGGGGAAGATGTCAGGAATGTTCATGTGTGTAATCTCAAACCCTGCTACCCTACAGCTGAAGATCTGGAAAGAAAAGAAAAACAGAAAATTATAGATCTCTTTCTGGAATCCTCAGATGAGGATGATTTCCCTGGATTTTGATGCCAACCATGAGTTGACTTTCCCAAGGGGGGAAGAGTGTGTAATGGAGCATTACACGGTTGATGCTACTTCCGTTTTCTTTCACATATCCATTTCAATTAACGAATAATCCAAGCTAATAACTCATTTTTTAACCAAATCATTATGATAATTATCTTCATGATTTATCTGAACGAAAATACAAATTAAATGAGGAAGAAAAGGGTGTGGTCCGCTAATGGAGATCAAAAATGAACATGCGTGAAGGGAAGGAAGTGAAGACGCGTCGCGGAAGTGAGAGCCTGGTGGAAATGGTGGAATGGAGTTGCTGAGCAGTTGCCGAGAATAATTAGTTGTCGTTGAAGTTTAACCACATTCGATTGAACTGCAAAACCTTGTGGGTACACCAGGAAGATCGTGCTGAAATCTTCGGATGTCCTCTGCACAGGGAAGAATTGTGGCAATCGAAACGGAATCGGAATCGGACCTACCCAGGTTTCAACGACACACGCCGAACGGGTTTGAGGGATTTTGATTTTCTACCCCTTTTTTGTTACTTGACTGCTGGCATATTTATTCTTGAACAAACTCCCCCGTGACTCTCAAGAGGAGAGCTCAAATCAAACTGTTTCCACGCTTTTAAAGCTTCCTTCGATCCGATCTCTCACTCATCTTCACTAAAGTTCGACCCTTGCCCCAATACAAACAGAACCCTAACGAATATATCACTTTAAATTGAATATTTTTGGTTGGAGAAGTTTGTTTTGTTTTGTCTTTTTGGTTAATTAATTATTTATTTATTATTTTGGTCGTATGAAAACTGTGTTCTAGAATATCAGGACATTTAAGTTTTGAATTGCAAATTTTCTAAAAGAGTTCGTGCTATATATGTTTTGAACTGAACTGAAAGAATAATAACACTTATTTTCGGAACTTTTTGAGAGTGATTTAATGTGTTGAAATGCTGGGTGGGGTCAGGTTTTTTTTTTTTTTTTTTTTTCGACAGTAATTTAAACTGTCTGGCGCCCGAACTAAAACTTTGAAAAACCTGGGCGACCACGCTACAAGTTGTCATCTTCCTCTTCATCGTCTGCAAAGTACTGGAGATAAATAAAAATCAAACGAATAATTAACACCAGAATTGCAACTAGAACGTTTGACAGCCTAAATTAAATATATATATTACTCAAAATCATTATAATTTGCCCCTTGGCGGGGGAGATTGGGGCTGTTGGGTGGAGGAAGAGGAGGATGAATATTTCCTCCTCCTACGATTTCCTCAGAGGAGGATGTATGTTCGCTGTCCTGCTAAATAACACAATACAACATCGGTCCAACTGCACTTCATACGGTAATCTCTGTGTAAAACAGATGCACTGTTTAATGACAAGTGTACTCACAGTACGGCTTAAAATCGCAGTGGATGCCTTTGGGAAGAAAAAAAAACATGGAAAAAATAAATGATAAAAAATATTTTTTTTACCACAAGCTTTAATTTGTTATAAATCAAGTTAATAAAGATTAAGATTTGGCCAAATGAAAAAGTATTTTCTATCAATATTTCTACTTACCAAACTCCCACTTCCACAGGAAGTGTTTACCCCACTGTCGCTGGTCACGCTGTTTCCCATCTCACACAGATATTTATTTAATGTAATTGATGTTGACAAATGGGACTATTTTGCAGGAGGACTATCCATGCCAGACGACGAAACAAAGAAACTCTTGGAGAGTTTTTCCGGCTGAATGTTCTCAGGCCTGATGGATGTAAAGTACAGCTCCAACCACTACGAAAAAAGACCAATGAGTTATTAAATGTAAAACACTGGTGGTAAGCAATAAACAGTTTGTACTAGGGATGCCACAATTCTCAATATAATATTGAACCGTTCGGTACGGCATTCACTGTTCAATACGTCCTTGTGAATTGCGTTTTTTTCGGTTTCGCATTTAATTAATAATTTTTCTACAAATTCTATAATTTGCCTCCATCCCAATACTGAACAACGCGACATACATTCACATCACACGTTAGTGGTGGAGTTATACTCACGGAACACTAGAGTTATTCACAATCACGAAAGTTCATTATTTGCATGCGTTTTAAAGCCTTGACGGTTTCATTCGCGTGAACACGCGGTCCTTAAAGGAACAGTTCACCTATAAAATGATGACATTATTTACTCACTCTAATATTGTTTCAAACCTGTATTTATTTCTCGATGACAGAATTTTCAGTTTTGAGTGAAATATCCCTTTAATGTTAATACAACAACAAAAGAAAGAGAAAATCACTCACTGCTCTTGACTGAAAAACTAATACAGTAGCTAAGAATCAGTGTATATTTTATAGTGAAGTCTATGTAGAGTTTTATTTTTACATTCATTCATTTATTTAATTTCATACTTAAATGCTGCTGTACAGCTCTGAGCTGCCAGTGTAAAACTTTATATATATTTATTTTATATTATCCAATACACTAGGAATGTGTACAAGGTTTTTTTTAAAGTAAAGTTTTAGGTTTAAGTAAGTTTTTTAAATTCTTTTAAGAAAAATAAAGACAGAGTATTGCAATAAAAAAATAGTCTTTTTTCTCTTTAACCTCTTGCGGTTCCTGTCGCCTAAGAATAGAATAACAAAAAATGTATGTGACAAGCCATCAGAACCGAACCGAACCGAAAACGGTGGGTAAAAACCGAGGTATGTATTGAACCGTGGACTAACTGTATTGTTGCATCCCTAGTTTGTACCATAGTAAAACTTACAGCTTGCTCCTCTTGGGTCAGAGCGATCTGAATACTCGTGGTTGTATCCCTCTGTATGCCGATCACAACCCTGTCACCCAGCTCGGTCCTGTTCACCCACTCTGCATCCTGGAAAATATTGAAAATATGTTATTTACAAATGCATAAGTGTGCCAACATTACAGCATTTCACAAGTGTAAACTCGATGAACTTACCGTCAAGGCTTCCACGGCTCTTGGACGCTGCATATGGACAAACACCAAGAGCGCCTGGCAATAGTAGCGGTAGAGCGTCTTGTCGGTGTTGGAGAGCTCTCTGCCCACCTGCGGGTCCCTCTGGATCCTGAGCACGTCGACTTGGCCACTCTCAAAATCTTCTGGCAGTCTTTAATGCCAGGAGCCCTCTGAACGACCAGGCTGTTTGGAACATAATAGACAAGACTATCAAAGTTATTGATAAAAATACTAAGTAAGAAAAGCATTTATATTTAAGTATTGCCCTTACGTTTGAGGAAGATCAGACGGAGCAGCAGCAGCTTCTTTGTCCAGGTCACTGTCAGACTCACACTCTCTGGGCTGGTTCGTGATAAAAAAAAACACGTCGAAGAAGCTCCTTGACCATGGTGAGCCGAGAGCGTCTGTCAGGCAGGAGCACACAGAGCTGCTCGAAGTCCCAGGTCCTGTAGCTGCGGACCCACTCTCTGCCCGAAGCCTTGGCTTTCTGAACCTCGGCTGCTCTTTCCTCTGGCGTACTGCTCTTCATGCACACCCTGGCCAGATGAACTGAGAGGTTGTCCTGGGGCTTTTGGCACAGCAAGCAGTGCACAACGGTGCGATCAGCAGACCTTCAAGACAAAATTACATGATATAGAATCAATAACTAAATAAACTAGTTTTAACAAGAGGTTCAAAGTTGAAATCAGGTAATGTGCTCCCAAATGGTCACCACTCCAGAACATCACAAGGCCAATTTGACCTCTTCTCGGTCACTTTCATTCACACAGAAATCTTTGTGTCTTTAATTCTCTAAATGAAGGAAACATCCTCTGAATGAACCACAAATAACATAAGCACATACAGTTAAGAAACAAAAACACAAGCCTTACCTCTTCTGAGCTTGTGCAGCCATTACAAAAGTATCAAACGAAGTCAAATGGTGTCCTCCAGCTGAATATACTGAAACAAACTAGTGTGTCAATCTATTCATAGATAAACCTGAAGCTCTGTTCAAACTAGCCAATGAGGTCGCAGTATTACACCCAAGCCCCCGCAGGTGAGAATGGCCCATCGAGCTATGGGACAAGCTAAAAAACTGGTTTGAGTCAGCTCTCAGAAAAATGTTTTTATAAGTTTCAAATTAGTTAAAAATAAGTATATGTGATAAAATATTTGTAATCTAGCTGAACTGAAAAGAATGATATAAGTGTTACAAAATATGTCCTGTATTTTTGAACAAAGGTTAGGCCTATGTTGGAAATATATTTAAAAAAAAACGAGAAGAGTAGACTATAAATATATACGAAATATTTATTAGAAATGTATATTTATTTATTTGTTTAACTTTTATTAAAAAAATTTATTCAAATGATTAGTCATCCTCTTCTTCCTCGTTGTCTGCAAAATACTGGGGAGAAAGAAAAATCAAACGAAAAATTAACAACAGTTGCAACTGGAGAGTTTGACAGCCTACATTGAGTATGTCTTGGAAGAACTGGGAAATCGGGACTTGGTGGGGGTGGTGGTGTTGGTGGACGATGAGGGAAAATCAGACCGTGAAGAGGAGGAATAGCACCTACGATCTCCTCCGAAGAGGAAGAGTGCTCGCTGTCCTGCAAAAATAACACAATACAACATCGGTCCAACTACACATCATACGATAATCTCTGTGTAAAACAGATGCACTGTTTAATGACAAGTGTACTCACAGTGCAGCTTAAAATCACAGTGGATGCCTTTGGGGAAGAAAAAAACATAGAAAAAAAAATGAAATGTGAATTATTACCACAAGCTTTAATTTGCTATAAATCAAGTTAATAAAGATTAAGATTTGGCCGAATGACAAAGCATTTTCTATGAATACTAACCACATCACTTGCTCCTGATGTCACCAAACCACTATCACTCCTTGTGTCACCACCGCTGTCACTCATTGGCCCTCATTTATCAAAAGTGCGTACACCAAATTTCCAGCGTACACCCAAAACCACGGTGACTTTGAGATTTATCAATATGGACGTTGGCGTACGGCACGCTCAAATCCTACGCCGGCTCAGGAGGTGGTGTACGCACGTTTTGAGTTAGTGCGAAAATGCGCAGAAAAACAATTCCTAACACCACAAAACGCACTGACAAAGATATGCTATATTATGACCCACTGTAAAAACAACAACAACAACATAGTAATTATAAACTTCAGTGTTTATTTTTGTGCAACATGGACTTCAATGTTTAATTTGTGTGACTTTACCAAAGCATTTGATTTGTAGGCATATGTATTCCTCCAGTTGCGAACCTGTGCGCTTTACCTGACGTTTCAGGGTTAGGCCCGGCAGCTGCGCACGGACTGGGACTGAAAATAATTCAGACTGACAAAATAATAAAAATGACATTCTTCTTCTTTTAAATAATAATAATAATAAAATAAATAATAATAATAACGACATTCTTCTTCTAAATAACAATAAGCGTCATTAATAATAAAAATAATAAGAAGAAGAAGACTCTTACAAATTGTCATGCAATTATTAATGTGAATGAATGGTACTCCACATCACCTCATCATCACTATTGTACACCCCAATACATGTGACGTGATACGAAATTAAATGCTAATTGTTTCAAAACACGTGCTGTAAAATAATGCATTGTGATAGGTAATTTCTCATCCAAACAGCTATTTAAACTGGATTTCCACCATACACCAATTGTTAGGGGTGTAACGCTACACAAAACTGATGGTTTGGTACGTACCTCGGTTTTGAAGTCACGGTTCGGTACGAGTTTGGTACAGCCGTTTTACAAAATGGCTTTTTATTTATTTTTATTAAACAGTGGTTTACTGAAGTAGAAAAAAAAGTGTCTGTCCTTGAATTAATTAAATTATAACAAAGTTTATTGAAGATATTTCTTTAAATTATATAGGGAGCCCTTACTTGCACATTAATATTAAAGGTTAACAACAGAGCCCGAACTATTAGCCTAAATTCAGTTGCTATTTATTTTTAGATATATTTTTAGATATAATATTCAACACTCAAATAACATTGTACGCAAACATGTATTATTCTAATTATAAAATATTTTTTTCACCAATTCGTTGTTGAAATATAATCATTTATACACAGTGTCTGTTATTTTCATGACTATTACATGAAATAATCAAGACATCACTAACAGGTTAAGTAGAATATAATGAATATACAGGCTAATATAGAGCATATATTTAGTGAAAGAGTTGATTTCTCTAGTGAATATAATTCTGTGGACACTGAATGACTGCCTGAGGTAAATGTGATGCTAACGTTAACGTTACATGACATTGTTTAGTTTACAAGCAGTTATATTGACATCTTTCCGCCGTTGAAACACTGATTTAGCGATTACACCACATATGATACGTGACAGTAAGCTGTAATGTATCCTCAGCATACCTTCAGTTGGTCATTCATGTTTATTCTTTAGGAAAAGATGGTCGATTGCCTTCACAGATGATCGCGTTCAAGAGCGGCCGCTTGAACTGTGACCAGTGACGCCACACAGAGCGTCAAAATGGCATTTATCGTTTGAATTTCATGATAAAATGGACTGAATACTTATGTTCGTGTGGGAACTCAGATTGAAGTGTGTTCCGCGCTTAAAACAAGCCGACTGTTAACTGTTAAAGATTGCACTCGGAAAACGTTTCGGTACAGGCGTGCACCGAACCGAAAGCCCTGTACCGAAAACGGTTCGGTACAAATACGTATACCAGTTCACCCCTACCAATTGTCAATGATGGCTGACCTGGCGCTTTTAGAAGACGCATATGCGCCCTTGAGAAGGGAAAGAGTGTTTCAGGATAGGCGAGATCTTCTGAATGAATCAGATGAATGGCTGATGAGCAGATTCCGTCTTCCAAGGCATCTTCTCCTGGAGTTTGTGCAATAACCCGGAGCCCTACCTCCAACGTGAGACCCGGCGGTCAAGGGCCTTACCTGTTCCAGTCCAGGTTCTCTCCACACTGGGGTTCTTGGCCACTGGAACCTTTCAATGGGAGATTGCTGACAGGTCTGGCATATCCCAACCCACCATGAGCCGCATGCTGTCATCCGTGCTGGCTGCCATCAGGACTCTCATCCCACACTACATCCAATTCCCATACGACAATGCCCAGCAAACAATGATTAAAAGGGGGTTTTATGAGATTGCTGGGATTCCAAATGTCATAGGTGCAATTGACTGTACCCACATGTGTCTGAAACCATCTGAAATGCATCGGTTAATGATTACGCGTACATCAACCGCAAAAATTATCATTCAGTCAATGTGCAAATTATTTGTAATGCCAGACTCTGCCTATTAAATGTTGTGGCACGATGGCCTGGAGGCACCCATGATGCCTTTATTTTTTAGCACAGCAGCGTGCGCAGACGGCTGTAGGAGGGCGCATTGAGGGGTCATGGCTATCTTTTAGGTGAGTAATAAGAGCAAATTCAGTTTCATAACCGCTCTTTTCCCATTTAGATGACAGGGGTTATCCTCTTTTGGACTTTTTGATCACCCCTGTGCCAAACCCTGTGACGCATCAGGAGCGCAACTTCAACCACGCGCACGCACGAACATGAGCCACTGTGGAGCGATGCGTGGGGCTCCTAAAAGGCAGATGGCTCTGCATGGCACACGCGGGGGGCACCTTGCTCTTTTCACCACAGAAGGTGTGCAACATCATTTTGGCATGTGCCGTCTTGCACAACATGGCTGAGATCAACCGTGTGCCATTTGACGCGCTGGCCCCAGACCCAGAAGTGCCAGTGGATTAGTGGGCAGCACCACCGGCTTTAGGAGCTGTTCAGCTCAGACGGGACCTTGTTCAGCGGTTTTAAGGGTAAATTAAAATAACACAGACTTGAATGGTTGTGAGGGTGACAGTAAAGAGAGTTTTGGATGGACATTCAAATGCCATTTGACTTAAAAACAGCACTGGCTACCTTAAGGCCTGCCCTTTTATATTCCACTATGGCATATAAAATGCACATATATAGGACATATATTGTTTTTCCTGTGAAACAAGTAGAAATTAATTATTGCCATATGGCAATGCTGTAACATAATGGGTTAAATTGAACCTCATTGTAAAGTGGGTAGCGGTTTACAATAAGTTTCCATTTATTAACATTAGTTATTGTCTGAATTAATGAAAATAACCCAACAATATTTTTTTTAACTGACATGAACAAAGATAAATAACACAATGTGAATATTATATTGATGATTTTTAGTTTGTATTAGTTAATTAATGGACAATGTATATCCAGCTGTTTGGTATACAAAATAAACCTTAAGAGTGATCAGGACCCAGACTTGAAGTAGCTGTGAAGTAGTCACAAGTCGCTAGTGTGAATTATTGTAGTTACAAAAACAGCCATTTCCTTTAATTGACATAGTGCTTAAAACTATTCTTTTTGGAATGTGCCTTTACATATGATAATCACAGGTGATTGCTATTGAGTTTATCTAGCTAGACCAGAAGTTAACACATTCACCTGGCAGATATACCCGCAGTAAAACAATCAGATACAGAATTAAGACAAAAGCAAACAATCATTGTAAGCTATTCATCTAAACTGTATAAAAATCATTGTAAATAACCTGTTCAGTTTTAACAAGTGTATCATCTGTATTTGCTTTGGCCATTATTATATGTTCTGCTCTACTCTTTACAGAAGGTGGAAAACTAAACTAAAACTACTTAATTTTATGATTACATACTGGTAGTTGATGGTAAAAAGTTAAAGTAAATATGATTTTACTACCTAGCTGTTACCTAGCTGTGATTAAATATAATTATGTATTTGGTCAGAAGTCTATTGACTGTTTTCCAGAAAGACTAGTGATAAGATAGATAGTAAATCACGACACCAGTGTGTTTGCTTTGTCATTTCTTGCCATCATAAACACACTGTAGAGATTTAGAGTTTTTATAGCAATAACTGACCAATAAATAACCAACTAACTATTGAAAAATTTTAATTTGTAAAACTTTTGTTTTGACCTTCAAATAGCAGGCTTTTAATTGTATTGTCTGGTTTTCTGACAGTTCAGATATTCATGGCATATTTACAAACTGAGGACACAAGTACATTGTCATTGGTATTCAGCTACATCTATGTTTTGATAGTATTCCTGGGGACCAAAGTCATTTTGTTCAATGAAGTTCATTCTAAAGTTAAACTATGCATGCTATGAGCAGTTTAAGCAGCAATAAGCATGAGCATCAAAATGATTTTGGTCCCCTGTTAGATGGTAATGTATGACACCTGTTTGACTGCCTCACATTTAAGTTATCTCTAAATGTAATAACAATGTTTGCAACGTTTGTGATGTCTCCAGAGGTCTGTTTTTACATACATGGCAAAGCAAAACTTGCAAGGCAGATAGTCCATTGCTGTTGACTCATAAGTTGCTTGCCTTTTTGGTACGATCTCTCCTTTACCAGAATTTAGGACTGAACTGTTATGTTGGTAGTTTCCCATGTTCCTTACTTTGCTCAATAAAATATTACGCATGGCTGAGCCTTGCCTGTGTGCCAGTGCCTTTGCAACTTCAACTTTTTCAGAATGTTTCCGTCTTAGATGTCTTGTGATTTTTGCAAAAGGCTTCTCACAGTAAAGACAGTAATTTTTCTTGTCATAGATGCGTTGTTGTACACTGTTTGAGGACATTTTCACTTTGATATGTTGTTGAGAGCTACAGCCATGAGCACTTTCATCTATTTCCATCCAAGTCTTCATAAGTGGTTGTCCTTGGATGTCTTCTGTCACTTGTTCTTTGGGTTTTTTTGTTTCTTCTTCTTCTTCTTCTTCTTCTTCTTCTTCATCATCTGACATTTCCAGGGAAAATGATGTTTTGTGTTGTTCAGTGTTGTTCTGAAATAAAGAAACACAACTTAAATGTATTAGCAAATTATAACAATGTTATAAATTCAACTTTTCCCCATAAATTAATAGTCTATGCATTATTCATCACCCGATCATGTAATTAAATGGCTAATTACCATTTCACACATATATGATTCCTCTTCAGTGTGAGAAGATGAATCCATCATTTCACTGCAGACACTTTCTGGCTTATCACTGTCATCTAGGATGTCCATCTCATTTGATGTTTGGGGACAGCAAGCCACTGTATGGGTTATGTCCTGTAAAACAATAACAGTGTATGAATCCCAGTACAAATACCCGATTTAAGGTCTGTTTTTTTCCTCTAGAGCCTGCTGTTTATCTCATAATATTGTGTCTTAGAATCACTGTTGTCTTTTGAGTCTTCAACTGTTTATAATTTTAAATGAAAATTAAACTGCCTACTAAATAGATGATCAAATACTTACTTCATTGTTGTTGTTGTTTGTGGTTCCAGTGGGATCAGACTGGGGTGTGAAACCTGTAAATGCACAATAATTGTTATCTATATCCAATAATTTAAGGATTTTCTTTTGTTTTACAATATGTTTTATCGATGAGGTGAAGAGAGAGTGCAAGTCTTGGAACATACATGTGAAAGACTGAAGGCATTCCTCAATCGTGGGACGTTCTTCTATAGATGTAGATAGCATTCTGCTAATAATATATTTTTGTTTAGTCCATCTTTCCTCACAATGAAGAGTGAAGTTACCCATTCTGACATTTTGAGATAGTCCAACTGGATCCTTGGAGTAGGGTGTAGTTGTCTGATAGGGGTGTTGCCCATTTGTCAGGATGTAATGCACCAAGCATCCTGCTACCTACAATATATAAGATTATTTCAAACAATGTCCAGTGATGGTCACCTGACAAAATGGTACAGAATGAATAAAGATGATTGAAATAATGAGAAAATGAAATATGAAAGCTGCTTTGAATATTGACATTGAGGACACTTGGACATAGAACAAGTGCATGCATTTTTGGCAGAACTGATGACTACATATTTTATTTTGAAAAATCATCGTGGTCACAGACAGAAATATTATTATAACTGCAAACATGTAACCTGTTAATCTACACCCCATTTTGAACCCAAACACAAGACATGTCATCCCCAAATTAAATAGATATAGTTCAAGTTTTTCTTGATTGTGTCATCTTTATTGTGATGGTCCCCAATAGACATTATATTGACTATAAGTAACTTTGCAAGTCTATGTCAACTTAATCTACTAAGCCTGCCAGTCTACTAATACTCTAATGAGAGTTAGCAGAGATGTTGGTGCAACATTACTTATAGTCAAGAGAATGTGTTAAAGGGACCATTAAAATAAAGTGAAACCAAACGTTGTTTAGTCGAACGCTCTCATAATGACCGTATAGCAGTTTTTTTCCTTAGATTCCTTAGAAATTAGATAACTGTCACTATGAGATACAGTAGTTATAGTTAAAGATATGTCAAATATTTAGGCTTGAGTCTTTAACCTTTTAAATAAAGTACAGTAAATTTGAACTATTGCAAATAAAGAACACTTTAGTGTGCCGACATCTCTCGCAAATGAACAGGATTTAACATGACTTTATCAACCCTGACTCACCTGGATATCTGATTCTTTCTTGTACTTGTAATGCATTCCTCCAACATCTTCGTAACTTGACCAAGAAAAAGATCCAGCCATTTGAGGGAGCAATGTGGTTTGTGCCAGGTCCAGTTTTCTGCTTGCTCCAAAATCTGCGATGTACAGTTTATTGTTGATATCTGTAGAGAAGTAAAATGCTCGTAAAAAAAAGACACTTAAATTGACATCCACATTATAATATACGCATATATTTTAAATGGAAGTTACTGCTGATAAATGCATATTATAGGATAACCATAGCAATGGCTAATCCACAGAATGCTCTTACCAAACAAAATGTTTTCAGGCTTCAGATCTCTGTGCAAAATTCCATAAGAATGCAGTTCCTGAAGTCCTTGCAGTAACTCCTGGCAGATCTCTAGTCTTCGATTCTCTGTCAGACTTTTTCTTTCAGGAAAATCCTTGTTTTCAATCAGCTCCATCAGACTGTATTCACAAAGAGGGGAGACAAAATAGGCAAAGTAAGTGTCTTCCAAAACTGAAATGGGTTGCAGAAGGTGTTCTGCTTGTATGTTTTTTGAACTCAGGAAATTGGCCATTTCCATTTCAGTTTTGGAAACATGTTTGGCCACTCGTTTTACTGCAACTTTGCAGTTGTGAAAGATTCCTGGGAAAATCTCGGCAGCATTGCATCCATCTGCAATCTTAATTTCTGTGTTGATTACAAGGTCATCAATTTTCATGACACCAGGCTTTAAGTCGAGGTTTTCAAATGAATTCTTCCATCGTGATTCCTGCAAAATGCATAAAAATGTAAAACATTTGGCAAATACGTATTTAAATGTGAATTTTTTTTAATTTCTTAGTAAATTCCGATAAAGGAACAAGCCTCTATACATATATTTACCATATTTTCCTTGATCTCTCTGAAAGCAGGAGTAATGGTTTTCTGAAACAAATTACATTAAAAGCATGGCATTAATATTTATAGAATTGAGGCATAATTTTAGCCATGATAACAGATTTCATTAATTAGTTAATTACTTGGGTTAACATGAACTAAGAATGAAAAAACTTCTGCAGCATTTACAAAAGTTGTATTTGTTAACATTAGTTATTGCTCTGTGAATTTACATGAATAAACAGTCTACAGCTGTATGTTTGTTATCTAATATTAACAACGATGAATAAATACTGTAACTAATGTTAGTTGATACATGAACTAATGTTAACCAATGAGACCTGTGTTAGCAAGGATTCTTCACTACTTGATGAAATAATGAAAATAAGACACAAAAGTATAGAAATAGAAGTTGACATACATGTCTCCATGGGCAGTTGGGATCTCCGTAGTCATACATAATTTCTTCTCCCTCGTTGATTTTTGTTATCGCAAATGCACACAGATGTGGTCTTTTCTTTTCATCCATAATCTGTTGGTCACAAAATCACACAAACACACAAATGAAGAAAAAACAACAAAAACATTATTTTAATATTTGCCTTGTTTGTCAAATTATGCTATTCAAGACAAGGCTGTATAAAATGTGTAATTAAAACAAAGAATAAGAAAACACTTAAGACAGACTTACTATTTTAATTTTGCTGTTTGGCTTGATGTGAATATTATTTATGAATCTTCCAAGTCGTTCTGTATCTTTACTGCCATCAACACTGTGTGGTGAAATATTTTAAAACAGTTTTGAAATGCCCTAATGTCATTATATATCATTAGAACATTCCTTCATTTAATCTTACCAGTAAGATTGTCCCTGAAAGGAGTAGAAATACAAAAATGCTGCATCTTCAGCTGAGTACTCTTTGAACAGAGTCTCTCCTTCATATCCAGTGATGTGTCTTCCAACATACTCCAGCAGGAATTCTCCTGGCTCAATGTTTTTGGTGGCAATTACTCCAAAACCTAATAAATATGATAAAGGTGTAATACATTTTTTTAGGTTGGCTAAAGGATAAACAGGTTAAACAGCTACCATCCAACTGACAGTTATATAAAAATAGCAAGACCACTCACACATCTACACAATAGATATTAAATTAGAGATAGCTTAGCCTATAAATACTGGAACACAAACAGATAGCCTAAATCCACATTTAACAGATCCACCTTTTCTCTTGTGTATTTTGTTTTAACAGCCTGCTCTTTCTAGCTACATAAACCTAGCCCTTCTTAGACATAGTGACTAGAGTAGTGATTAAACAAAATCATAGAGTAATGATGGCAGAATTGTATGTAGTAATAATTTACCTTTTTCTTGACTCATGAGTTTCTTCTCAAATGTGTCTTTATCTTTCCCAGAAGCAATGAAGTGCAAAGCTTCCTTTTCAGGACAAACTCTTCTGGGTCTCATTTTCCTGTGAAATATTTAAAAATATTTTATGTTGGATATGATAAGTAAAAAGCAATAATAACAAAAACTCTTTAGAATTGCATAGACAATACATGATGTGGGTGGTATAATGAAAAGATGTAGTAATGTAAATACACAATTTGGTAAAACTTTATAATAACTTGAGCTATGAATCATTAGTTAAGCATTAGTAAACAATTAATTAATCATTTATAAAGCATTAATAGACATTGATAAGCAGTTTATAAATACAGCTATAAATGCTTTATTCTTGCTTTAAGTGCTTTAAGTATTTCATTATTACAAACCAGTTATTTAAGATTTGTCAGTGGTTCATAAGATCACTTAGAAAGTGTAAGTAAATGATTAATAAACTATTTAAATGTACAATCATACATATTATTCAGACATATAGTGATAGTTACTCAATGTGTTAATAAATGCTTTTATTTTTTATTTAACATGTATTTATACTGTAATTTGTGATTAATGCAGGTAGTTCTAAAGCATTTAGTAGTGGTCAGTTCACTTTTTTGTGAGGTCATCTAAAGTGAGGACTATTTATGCCTTATAAAGAATTCATAAAGGAGATTTAAAGGCTCGGTTATCTTCTAAACAGAAAAAGAAAACAAACGCAATAAAAAACATAATTTACTTATACTTTCTAAGTGATCTTATGAACCACTGACAAATCTTAAATTACTGGTTTGTGAATAATGAAATACTTCATTTGGACTTCATTTCATAAAGTATGAAAAAATACAAGTATTAAACATTATAGATATGCTTATAAATCAAGAATAAAGCATTTAAAGCAATTTTTTTTATTTATAAACTGCTTATTAGTGTCTATTAATACTTTATACATGATGAATTAACTGTTTACTAATGCTTAACAAATGATTAATAGCATGCATTTATTAGAAAGGGTTACCAAACAGGGTTAACAAACTGAATATCAATAATACCAGTCAAAATGCATATTTACATTATAAGAGGATATAGATTATTTTATGTTAGCATTTACAAAAGTTAGAATGTGCAACTTACCTCTTACTTCTGAAAGAAAAAAGTCAGATGAGAAATGACTTAGTATGCTTTTTCTTTTGAAGTATCCTGTAGGTAGATACAGTCTATAAACTATAACATAATGTTCTGTTATAACGTTCCAAGGTAGGAAACAATCTGGTAGAAGCTTTTGGTCTTCCAGGGCAAGTCAGAATGAAGAAGCCAGAATAGATGCTGCTATATACATGCATAGATAATATATGCAGCTATCTGGGAAGTGATTGGGCATTTGGATAAGCCACAATTACTATTGGTACAGTTATGCACATTTCTCTGTGATTGAAAGCAAACAGACAGTTCAAAACAAGGGTAGTGGTTTGGTTTTACATTTTGGAGTTCCAGTTGAAAACATTTAAATTTGACCATATCTTTACCTCACTTAGTATTACATGACATTATAATTACTCACTTTTGTCTGTATGTATTTTAAATAAAGCACAGATCCCAAACCTATAACAATGGCAGACAAAACATGTTAATACCCATGTAAAAAACCCCTTGCCTGTCAGCCCCCACAAAATGCTGCATTGTTACTTGGAGCACAAAAACATTTAAAATTATGAAAGATTATTTATTCATTAACATGGGCATTGTTATTCAGTTTGGTTTAATTTAACCTTTATACCACATTTGAAATTTAAAATACAAGCTCATACCACTTGTACCTCATAACACATACCCCCGGTTTCATAGACAATGCTTAAGCTAATCCTAGACTAAAATGCATGTTTGAGCTATTTTAACTGAAAGAATCTTGCACTGACAAATCTTAAAATATGTCAGTGGCATTGTTTTGTCTCAAGATGCACACCAGTAATGTTTTTTTTCTTGGGCACGTTTATAAAAGTTACTTAAATGTCCTAATTGAACTAAGGCCTAATCCTGGCTTAGTCTAAGCCCTGTCTGTGAAACCAGGCCATAGTGTTTCATGTTAAAGCTACACTGTGTAACTTTTTTTGTTTATTCTTAGCTAAAAAACACTTAGTTATTTCAAAAATATATGTGCTCCTTAATGTATATTTACTTCTTTCAAGTAATAAAGTATTCTTGTAAGTTTATAATATGCCATTGAAAATACATACGGGTAAGGGGTTCGAATGCGGGTCGCCATGTTGCCCCTCCATCTTGAAAGTACATTAGCCAAAGAGGGACATACCCGTAAATTCAAGCTTCGCCTTTCGCGTTTTAACACTCGATGGCACCGTGTGGACGAGGTTGAACTGGAAGCCATGTTAATCTTGGACTAAATCAGCCACCATAGGAGTTCAAACGAAATCGGAATTGAGAGGAACAGAAACTATTTTCACTGGATGGTCATATACCTTTTCACCGCTAGATGGGGGAAAATATCACACAGTGTAGCTTTAAATTACTCAAAAAGTTTAACATGTAAGTTAAGTAAATTAAGTTAAGTAGATAGGATGGCTTATAAATGTATGCATTTATTGGTCTAAGGTGAAAGTCTCATTATCTGTGGCACTGTGACATGCTGTCCTAGGAAGCCGCCCTTCATTGAAATGCAAATTGCCTACGAGTGTAGTGGGGGGCAGTGCAACATGGCTTAAGTCAAGTCAGGATTCTGTGAAACAGTGTCAACAATGGGTTTTATTAATATTTTTCATGTCATGTTTTAGAGAAGGATAATAAAATGATAATTTAAAATACAATGAGCTCCTGTAACCCCGTTTCACCCTGTTGTCTAATGGATGATGCTGCAAATTTATTTTGTCATTTTCCCCTGTATTGTTGCATTATAGTATTGCTGCCATTTTAGTGTCATTGTGAACATTATCATTACATGTCATAAAAGATTTTGGAGGTCAAAACTCAAACTGAAGTTGGTTAAAAAAAAAAGTGCCAATATCAAAAAATATTCAGTCATCAATATTCATGATGATCTGGAATGAATACATTAGAGAACTATTTCTACTTGACTCTTAAAACTCAGTTATTGCTATAAAAACTCTAAATCTCTATAGTGTGTTTATGATGGCAAGAAATGACAAAGCAAAAACACTGGTCTCGTGATTTACTATCTATCTTATTATCACTAGTCTTTCTAGAAAACAGTCAATAGATTTCTGACCAAATACATAATTATATTTAATCACAGCTAGGTAACAGAAGTATTAGAGCTAATTAGCATCAAGTGAAACATCACGATTTATAAGAATATTTGAATAAATGTTTTTTACTCAAATCCCACTTCAAACCATAATTGAGTGCATGTAACACCTTTCCAACTTTCCAATATATTTCCCAAATATCAATAACTTTTGCACTATTTTTTAAATAGGTTAAATACTCAAATATCTTAACTGTTATCTATAGGTCAACTTCAATTAAGACATTTGTTGAAGAAATGCTTTACACAGAAGTTAAATGTTAACCTAAATGGTTAAATGTGAAATGTTTGAGCGGGATTAGAAAAACTGATATTTAAAAAGTAAAATCCTCATTTATGTATATGGTATACATATGAACATTAGTATTTTACTTTTTAAAATCGTATTTACTTCAACTTTTTAGCATCAACTACCAGTATGTAATCATAAAATTAAGTAGTTTTAGCTTAGTTTTCCACCTTCTGCAAAGAGTAGAGCAGAACGTATAATAATGGCCAAAGCAAATACAGATGATAAAACTGAACAGGTTATTTATGTGACCGGGGCCCGATCAACTTACACTAATAAAGCTCATATTAGTGAACTCCCCAATTTCGAGCCTCCCCAAAAACAAGCTTTCAACTAAATGAAAAGGGACAAGCAGAGACGTAAATACCACAAACCACAAGTTTATTGTTGTCAAATAATAACTAAAACATTGAGCTCAACATCAAAAATGCTAAAACACTTCACGTATAAAAATTACCCAGTAGGCATGAGCCCAAGCCCACGGTCTTTGGCATTTATGGCCAAAACACGCATGTGGAATATGCAGGTCCTTAACTCACAGTACATACATCAGTCCAATGGACTTCGTTTAGTAGGACCACATGGATCGGTCACCCATATGCTGGCCAAACAAAATGGTAACAAAGATGAAAACAAAATAACAATCAATGAAAGCAACAAAACAATCACAAAACAAGGGAATACAAAATAAAGGTTGTTCCTTTCCTTGATGTTATGTCTGTTGTACAACACAGACCACCCAAATTATGAACCAAAATATGTAGAAAAGAATCAAACCAACCAAACAAACCCAAAAATACAATAATTATTTTAAACCACTCCACACAATACACCAATCAAAAGGAAAAGAAAAGAGAAAACAAAACACCCAAACAAACCACAAATTCCTTGCTCCTTAATTGAGTATCAATGTAAAACCAGACCAGGAAATTGTATACAACCAACCCAAATAACAAAATAGAAACAAAACATGAAACAATAACTTTAACAAAACCTAATCAGGATATTACAATAAACAAAGAAAATAAAACTTAAATCGAACTCAAATGCACACACACACACACACACACACACTTAAACAACGTACACCAACAAATGAACGACTGCGAATTCACAATGAAATTGCACCAATAAGCACTAGGTGGCGCCAGAACCAAAGGTCTTGCTTTCACAGCGCATCCGAGGTAACGGTGCCCAGGCACTAACGCACTGAAGATATTCAATGATATCGCGTGCAAGGCACAACATCCAGCGTCCCAGCAATGGAACCGCTATTTAAGGTACAGCAAAGCAGCAGCTGGTAACTTCTGCAAAACAACAAATACACATTTTCGTTTGCACTCTTCTCCCTCCCCACTCCTCTTCTGTCAAACATTTTATCACACAATATGGTAGGGCAAAAATAAATTAAATTACCTTGTGTACCCAACACTTACATACTCACTAACAATGCCTGGACGTACCCGACTAATCTAAAATTAGACAAACAACCACATTAATCAAGAGTGAATTAAATTAAAGTCCCACAAACACCCACATTACAAATTTATAATTCCCTCCCATCCATGAGCCCAAACGTTAACAAAACATACCTTTCCAGAGGAGTGAAGGAGATACAAGACCTACACGAACAGGTCACATCAGTGCAATGCCATGACACAAACAGGTCACATCAGTAAACTGCCATGAGAAGACTAATCACACCTGTGTCTATATAGGTGCGTGATTGCCTGACGTAACAACCCGCCGCGCAGTACCGTTCTTAAAGGGGCCATCCTACTACTAGCGCAAACCCCACTCTTAAAAGGGCAATCCCACTACATTTACAATGATTTTCATAGACAGTTTAGATGAATAGCTTACAATGATTATTTGCTTTTCTGTCTTAATTCTGTATCTGATTGTTTTACTGCTGGTGAATGTGTTAACTTCTGGTCTAGCTAGATAAACTCAATAGCAATCACCTGAGATTATCATATGTAAAGGCACATTCCAAAAAGAATAGTTTTAAGCACTATGTCAATTAAAGGAAATGGCTGTTTATGTAACTACAACAATTCACACTAGCGAGTTGTGACTACTTCACAGTTACTTCAAGTCTGGGTCCTGATCACTCTTAAGGTTTATTCTGTGATACCAAACAGCTGGATATACATTGTCCCCTAATTAACTAATACAAACTAAAAATCATCAATATAATATTCACATTGTGTTATTTATCTTTTTTCATGACAGTTAAAAAAGGTAGCCAGTGCTGTTTTTAAGTCAAATGGCATTTGAATGTCCCTCCAAAACTCTCTTTACTGTCAGGGAACAGGGAAGACCTATTGAAGTGCTCCAGAAATTGCTCTATTAACCTCATTTCTTCACAAGGGGGATTTTTTTTAAAATTTTAAAATTTTATTCACAAATAGTAACATAGTTTTACAGTAAATTGAGAAAATAACAATGCTTCCATATGGCAACACTGTGCCACAGTGGAATTGCAGTAATGTATTTCCTCATTGGGATTTTTTAAATAGATAATAGCATCAATAATATGATTGCAGTTATTTATTTATATGAAGTGTTTATTCTAGTATAGTTGTATTTATGTATAAATACTTCTTTTCATAAAATGAATACAGCAATATTTTATGGAAAAGACAATAGGAGCTCTTCCATGTGGTGAGAGTGAGGTTGAGGTTTGGAGATGAGTTTAGCCATTTTCAAGGTTAAATGATAGGGTTTTACTTATTTTTGGTTTACATGAGTTCCACGTATATAAATCTATCAATTTCTAAAATAAGTGTGCATTTAAAGAAAAGAAAATCATAGTTTTATAGAAAAACTAATGTTTTGACTATGTTCCATTGAGGTATGTGTATGCTTGAGGCTATTTCATGTAATAAAAACTTATTTGAAAAAATATATATATATTTCATGGTTAGAACATCACGTGTACTATAGAGGTTTAACAAAAACTAACACTAAACAGTTGTATTTTGATGAGCTCATATGAGCAAATTAATGTATTATGAACAATGGTTAGTGCAGGTTAGTTAATGCATTGATTAAATAATCCAAAGTGATGATGCATCTAAATTCAAGTTGTTCTGCAAGAGGAATGATATTAAGAAATTGCTAGACCAGGTAGTGTTCTTTGGAGTGCTGCAATACACTTCTACACATCTACCTATACACATCTAGTTCACTAAATACAGATGTAATAAGGGTCTAAAATATTGTGAGCGTGTCTAATTTCTTTCATGGTGGTTGCAAATGAGGATGAAATAAAAGCTGGATTTAACTATTATTTTATTAGTTAAAGAATAGTTTATTCTTTAAACTAGAAAGTCCAGTTTATTTAAACACAAAAAGCTAAGTACATTGCCAAAACCACAGGCCCTTTTACAATAGAGATCGTTTCAAAGCAGCTTTACAGTGATAATAGGAGATTAATTGAACAGAGATTTGTTTTGGCTGTACAGCACACTTTAAAAAATGTACCTGTAAATTAACGGTAAAATACTGGCAGCAGGGTTTCCAGCTGTGTACTGTAATCTTACAGTTTCCTTACCGTAGTCTAAATTACAGCTGTTCTGTAAATTAACGGTAAAATACTGGCAGCAGGGTTTCCAGCTGTGTACTGTAATCTTACAGTTTCCTTACCGTAATCTAAATTACAGCTGTTCTGTAAATTAACGGTAAAATACTGGCAGCAGGGTTTCCAGCTGTGTACTGTAATCTTACAGTTTCCTTACCGTAATCTAAATTACAGCTTTTCTGTAAATTAACGGTAAAATACTGGCAGCAGGGTTTCCAGCTGTGTACTGTAATCTTACAGTTTCCTTACCGTAATCTAAATTACAGCTTTTCTGTAAATTAACGGTAAAATACTGGCAGCAGGGTTTCCAGCTGTGTACTGTAATCTTACAGTTTCCTTACCGTAGTCTAAATTACAGCTGTTCTGTAAATTAACGGTAAAATACTGGCAGCAGGGTTTCCAGCTGGTTACCGTAATCTTACAGTTTCCTTACCGTAATCTAAATTACAGCTTTTCTGTAAATTAACGGTAAAATACTGGCAGCAGGGTTTCCAGCTGTGTACTGTAATCTTACAGTTTCCTTACCGTAGTCTAAATTACAGCTGTTCTGTAAATTAACGGTAAAATACTGGCAGCAGGGTTTCCAGCTGTGTACTGTAATCTTACAGTTTCCTTACTGTAGTCTAAATTACAGCTGTTCTGTAAATTAACGGTAAAATACTGGCAGCAGGGTTTCCAGCTGTGTACTGTAATCTTACAGTTTCCTTACCGTAGTCTAAATTACAGCTGTTCTTATCAATTAACGGTACAATACTCGCAGCAGGGTTTCCAGCTGGTTACCGTAATCTTACAGTTTCCTTACCGTAATCTAAATTACAGCTGTTCTGTAAATTAACGGTAAAATACTGGCAGCAGGGTTTCCAGCTGTGTACTGTAATCTTACAGTTTCCTTACCGTAGTCTAAATTACAGCTGTTCTGTAAATTAACTGTAAAATACTGGCAGCAGGGTTTCCAGCTTTGTACTGCAATCCTGCAGTTTCATTACTGTATTCCAAGTTACATATTCTTTATTAACTTTAATATCTATATCTGTTCTTGTACAAATAAACTGGTATTGTAATATTTAATTTATAATATTTTCCCAAGAAAAAAACAGCTCAAGATGGTATTCACACAATTTATTGACACAGTTTAGTGACAAATAATCTGAATGTTAAAACAAAAAAGCAAATTATCACAACTGAACCACCTCCAATAGAATGATCAGTATGAACAGCCTTAAAGAAACCTTTTGAGGTTATTTTAGTTTAATAAAAGCCAATCAAAGTCAAAACCTGGCTAGTAATTAGAGCAGGAACAGGCCAAGAACATGGCAGAGTCGGGGGGGGGGGGGCATTTGTAAATAAAGTGTCAAAAGAACATGACAAAAAGCAACAATGATACACAAGCATGAGGCGGTATGACAGACGCAATCATACCCTGTCAGTTTTTTTTTTTTTAAATTAATCGTTCATTAATCGTAATCGAGGTAAAGTGTTCCATTAAATCGAGATTTTGATTTTAGGTCATTTACATACACTTTAGAAATACATTGTGAAGCACATCTGAAATTAAAACGAAATAAGCTTTCAATAACATATTGTAAATTTTGTACATGTTCTACAAAAAAGCTGTTATAATAACTTTAACGGGAAGCAGGTACAGGTGTGTATGTGCAAATGTACTTACCTAGATGAAATCCCATTCAAAATCCACAAGATTTTTCAGTAGAGAGGCAACCTTTGGATTAACTGTTGCAGACTTTTTATTCACCACCTTGCCTCTGCAGGTCTTTGAGCCTCTTTCTGGGTTTATTCCAACGAAGCGTCTAAAGACAGTTATATAACAAATTACCATAATATGCAAGAATCATGTGTCAAAATTCTTATGAAGGTAAAGGTATAAAAAAAAAATGCATTAAGGAAAACTTAAGTGTCACACCTTTGAAGAAACTCCAATGTGCAACAAGCCTCCTCTTGTTACTGCAGGTTGAAGACGTAGTACACAGCAAACAGTGTTGCAAGTACAGTCAAAAATGATGACTGGACACACTCACAAATAACACGGCCCTCTAGGCTTATCATCCATCGTACAGCATTTGTCTGCTCTGCCATACCTACAATAAAAACAGCAACAACAAAAAATAAAAATTCAAAATATACAACAATATTGAAAACATTGGCTCATTGTAACGTGATAGTACACCCAAAAAATTTAATTCTGTCATTATTTACTGCTTAACACAAAGGAATATATTTGGAAGAATTTCTGTAACCCTACAGTTGTGGGGCACCATTGACTTCCATAGTAGGAAAAAAATACAACAGTGTGGAGCATTTGGCAGAGCAAAAATTCAGTTTTGGGTGAACAATAGAATTTTTTTATTGTATCTCCACACTTTGTCAATGTTTCTTCTTAGAGGGTTAGTTCACCCAAAAATTACAATACCCTCATGTCGTTCCAAACCTGTAAGACCTTCGTTCATCTTCAGAACTCGAAGATATTTTTGATGAAACCCAAGAGCTCTCTGAGCCCTTCATAGACAGCAATTTAATTAGGTCCAGAAATAAGGTCCAAAAAGGTAGTAAAAACATTGTTAAAATCGTTCATGTGACTCCAGTGGTTCAACCTTAATTTTATGAAGCAACGAGAATACTTTGAGCACGCTAAATAAAATAAAAACCTTTATTGAACATTCTCCTACGCTGTTGACGTAGTAAATACAGTACAGCACTGTTGAAGCACTACATCAGAACGCCGACTTACCAGTGGCTGATGCTGTTCAAGTGAGCACCACAACCCATGCGTGTGATTCTGATGCAGGAGCTGGCCAATAATGAACTGTAGAACCAGGAAGTGCTTCACTTTTTACGCTATGTCAACAGAGTAGGAGACTGGCACAGACAAGAAAAGATTGTTGAATACAGTAGTTATTTTTGTTTGTTTTTTGCGCAAAAAAAGTATTCTCATCGCTTCATAACATTAAGGCTGAACCAAGGACAATTGTAACAATGTCTTTCCTACCTTTTTCGACCTTGAAAGTGGTTATTGTGTTGCAGTCTATGGAAGTCTATATTTGATCTAAAATATATTCATTTTTTTTGTTCTGAAGATGAATGAAAGTCTTACGGGTTTGGAATAACTTGAGGGTGAGTTATTAATGACAGAATTTAATTGTTTGCGTAAACTAACCCTTTAACATCCTAATAAGACACTAACCCAGCAAAATCAGATGAGGACTTGCAGGTAGATTAAGTTTCTTCTCAACATCAGCTGCAGATGCAGCAACCTGTAGAGAAGAGACAATACACAGAACACATAGTCAGAATACATCATATCAATTAGTAAAGTAGAAAACTAAATACTCACATCTGCATGCAACTAGGGATGCAACGATTATAGATTTTGTTGGTACGATATTAGTCTGAGGAATAATCACGGTTTCACGATTATCACGATTATTATGCATTCATTAATTTTTACAAAACTACTAATGTATAAAACCACATGAACACTCGTTAGTATTTATTGCTGACTTTTGAAATAGAAAGAACAGAAGTCAAAAACTACAGCACAAAATAATAATCAAAATCTACATTCCTTTTGGACTTGGGGTAGAGAACTTGGAAATTATGGTAAAAAAGGATTCTGCAAAAGTTGGTTGTTGAACTGCAGCTACCGCACCACCAGTCTTAAGCTAAAAGAGCATAAGAAAAATGAAAATAAATAATACATACAAAGATGAACTTTGACTGGACTTAATAACTAAATGACTATGAGTAATGACTTAAGTTGATTTTCAATATTTGATTACATTAACTATTATATTTCTATAATATTTAGGTATTATTATTATTAATATAAAACTAATATTAACTTTAGGGGGAATAAACTGAACTGTTATTGTCATTAATATGTAGTCATTTTAATAATCTTTTTAATAATTCATCTCATTTTACATGTGGCTTGAGAAAAGCATGTCTGTTATATTGGTTTGTCTGTTTGAAGTTTTAGTAAAAATGATGGAAAGAAACATCTCATGTTATACGCTAGGGGGCGCTATTACGCATCTTCTGAAATGGTGCCGACTCTCCAGATCAAAACAGACGAAGAAGCAGAAAGAAACGAACTCGCATGCTAGCAGATGCATACGTAAAATAACGCGATCATCAACATTAAACAGCATCTAGATCAAAACGTCCTAATGTTACTGAATAAAATGCCAGGATGAGCTCCGGGCAGTTGATGGACTCGATCTACTCCAACTGTGTTTGATCATCGCTCTGAATCTGATCTGTATGTAGTCTTTGACAAGAACGTGATTTTCTCAGCTTTATGCTCAAAATGTTACTTTTTTTAATGAGACGTGCCCACATTCAAGTGTTGATTAAAAAGGATTGCATTAAAGCTACACTATGTAACTTTTCCGTCCACTAGAGGTCGCCTGTTCAAAACAAAGGCGTAGTTTGATGACGCCACGTTTGAGCGCAGAATCTCGGGACATGTGGTCTTCAGCTCACAGCCGGTGGGAAACAGTCAGGATAGGACTCGGGCAGAAATCATGTTCATGGATGCGATTATTAACATTACTGTAGTCTGAAGCAGAGCAGGAGCGAGTGTTGTGGAGCTGAGCAAGGCCGCAGGAGCGATTGAAGAGCGGGACTGTTATTATGGCATAGTCGCTGGCGGGACTTTTATTATGACACGGTTGCCGGCGGCACTTCCTCTTCTCCAGTGCTGAGTGTGAGGTAACGCAGCTCTGTTTATCGTATTAGATATATCTGAGTGTGTTGAAAAGGAAGTTATGACGTTCGCTCGGCGGCTGCTATGACACTTGTTCACACTGCAGTGAGAGTAAAGTGTTTCACTGAATAAAACCGGAGACCGAGGGTGACGCAGATATGACGCAATCGACAGGCGACTCCCTCACACGCATAGCTCACACGTCCCGGCTCCTTGGTTAAAATAGCAATTTTCTCACGATTTACAAATAGTTGAAAACATTTGGGATATTCTATGTACTCAACTGAACAAAATATATAACACTGGCCTAGTGGTTTCTGGATGTTTTACTGCAAAAATCCTACATAGTTCACCTTTAAGCTAGAATAAAACTGATTTTTATGTTTCAAAGCAGAGACTCCGTTTGTTCTTTCTTTCTATGTATTACATGTTCAGATATTCATACAAAATTCAACGCAATGTTTCATTAAGTAATTTGCCACGCAATTTAACTCAGTTATTATGTATTACCTTTAATTGAGCATCCCTCCGCCATAGTTAATCTACAGCCTCCGTGTCTCCGATAAGCATGTCATTTAGGATGCGTCTCAATCAGCTCCCTAGTTCAGTAGTCAGGGCACTGATCAGAGAATCAGTCAATGGGCTGACTCCCTGATCAGTGCCCTGACTAGTGTACTAGGGAGCTGATTGAGACGCACCCTTAAACTGGCGCGCCGCTAGTGTAACCATGTTTTCATTACGTACAACTGAAACGCGGTGTAGTGGAACCTTTACGATTCATTAACCGGGACGTTTTTAAGCGCGGTTAATCATGAAACCGGTTAATCGCTGCATCCCTACAAGACACACGAGAGCCAATGACATTTTACAATCAAAGCTGACGTAATGACGCAATTAATCACGAGACATACGAGAGCCAATGCAATTTCACTATGAAAACGGATGTAACGGGCGGCAATATTTGAAATTTAATGTGTTCATGATCTTCTGCGGATGCTTCGCTCAAATGCTGATACTACAAAAAGGTGGTCAGTAAGCGCGGCAGTAGAGCTCGAATGCCGTGTGATTTGCGAATCTGAAACCAGTGCATTTCATTTGAAATGTAAGTGTCACAATATCCTGCAGAGTCATTCCGTCATCAGGGGCCCGCTTGCGATGTAGGCAGGGGCCCCAGTGCAGTTACACCTGTAGTTACACCCTTGCTCGTGACGGGTCCCGTAGCAGGCGCGCCTGTTGCCACGCAATGATTTTACTCCCTCTTAGGTTATAGCCTTGCATTTTAAGTCTTATTCTGTTATTTCTTCATGTTTTATCCATGTCCACTAAGTACTAAGCTGTTATGTTTGCATTTGTGTAGTGTATAACAAGTATACTCTTTATAAAGTAGATTTTTTAACAAGATTTGTCTCGACCATTCTTTTTTTTAGGGGGAGCTCGATGATTTTACTCAGATGTGGAATGCACACCGCATCCGAACACAGCGTAATATTACTGCACCACATGGACGACCGGCCGTACTGTATATGGCTCCTCATCTTTACGGGTCAGAAGACCATATCCATATTTTGAACATATCTTTCGGTGTGACCCTGCTGATGTTCAAAACTGCCAAGAGGCGTGTGTAACACTGATGTACCCATGTGATGACACAGTTTTTGAACTTTGTTGTATGATAATGGACGAACTTCATCTCAGTGTCCCAGAAGATGCAGAGAGTGGCAGAGCCCTGTACATCAGGCTTAGGCAAGAAATACTACGCATGTTGTAATTTGCCGGTAACACTTTAGAATAATGGTCATTAGTTAACTACATTAGTTAACATGAACTAATAATGTTAGTTAATACATTAACTAATGTTAACTAATGACCATTATTCTAAAGTGTTACCATAAGTTGTATTTGAGTACATTGTAAAACAACACGTGGACATAATACTGTAGATTTTCAAACACTTTTGTTCTAAAGTCTTTACTTATAGACTTACTTGTCAATGTATAATGCACACATTATCAAATAAAAGACTGCTTTAAGGATAGCCTACTTTAGAATTTATTTAACATAAACATGCACTGAGACGGAACACTTTTCTCATTCAGTCAGGGACTGTTTTATTGAGAATGTGTACCAAGAGGTATATTAGGTCATAACTCAAAATTAAAAGTATTGCAGGTAGACCATTTCTATTTGTGGTTCAAGTAAATTCTAGAACTGCCTTATAAGAACATAACTGGTATTCAACAGACCATATTAAAACACCAGTAAGACTGAACTTCTGGGACTCATATTTAAGCAAACACTGTAAGGTTAACAAACAGAAATGTATGACAATATACTTTTTTTTTTTAACTGAAATGTCTTATAAGACCTTTGATGTCCTAGTTTGTCCCAGAAAACAAATGAACAGAGTATAAGAAAAGAATCCTGATTGTTTTACCACTGCCAAACATGGAGAACATTTTCAAAATAAAGTTTAGCTGGACATGCACATAATTTACATTACAAGCTATTGTCAGCTTTACAACAGATCCATTTTCAAGTAGTTGGCATCTAAGACACTCCCAAACTCTCTTCGAAATTCAGAGTAGGTACTGTAAGTGCAGGGTATCTGCAACAGCGGACCACATGTATGTGCAACTGGATACGTTTGTAAACCCCTGAGATCTGTAAACTCAACATCAATGTGTGAAACACAGATAACATCAGCCCCAGTGGTAAAGCGCAGAAATGTATGCAGTTTTTCTTTGTCAAGTGATCGAATGAACAGCTTTAAAAACTGCATTGTTTTGCTGTGAAAAGGTTGTTTCTCATTGGGTTTAAGCAACGCAATGATGCTTTTTGCTGTTGGAATTTTGGATTCATAAAGGGCTAAAACTGCAGACACAGTTGGAAGCAGACTTTTTAAAGTACACTGAGCACTGGCAGCCATCATTTTAAGAGCATACATTGGCTGCGTTCGAAACCGCATACTCATTGAGTAGGTACTCATTTTCAATAAGTACTTACTTAACGAGCTCTAAAACAGTAGGTACTATATTGCCTGATCTCGTTAAGTATGAATGCAATCCGCACTTTATGCACCATGTTGACGTTATCATGCGACCTACGACGTTATCACAAGCAACAACTTGAAAGATATGAGTGACAGGTTTAATTCATCGATCTATAAATATCTTAATATTGATTAAACTTGCTAATTTTGTGGTCTTGTTGAATAAACAGCTGCCCATTTATCTTGTGATATTAACCCTACTAATCTGACCCAGTTTTATCCTTACCAAAACCCCAAATCGTGATCTCTTGAATATGTTGTTAATATATCTTTATTTTATATGCAAACAAATTCATCCACAAGCAAAATTGGCCTAAATCTCCTTTATATTTTCCTTTTTCTTGTTAAATTTAACTCCTGTTTCATCCCTCAGGCTTATGAAATAACATTTTATTGCACTATGATGAATTATTCAAAGATATCTAACCTTGTTATTGTTTTTTTTTCTTTTTATATAATGAATGCAAACCCATGATATTTGTTTTATCATTATGATTGTTAAAGATACGACCATGTAATTATAAAATAAAAGATATGAGTGACAGGTGCAGTAACAGCTCAAAGCATCAGTAACTCCACAGCCCGACCTGTGCAGTTTCCCTCAGAGTCTGCACAGAGACGTCTTTCAGCTGCTCGAAGATCTCGCCTTTGGAGAAAACTGATGATTTTATACTCCAAAAATGTAAGTATCATTATTCAAAATTAAGATTACCCCAGAATGATTTGCATTGCTAGCCCACTAAAACACTTACAATAATAATGACAAATGCTTAACAATACTTCATTATATTACTTTTCTTTTGTTTTTGACTGAAAATGATATTGTTTTAGTAAAACAAGCTAAATGCAATTTGTTGTCATATGACATAGCGATGCATGAATACACACTAGAAAAAAATGCAGCTGCTGTGAAAATGCTTGTTTTGAGCTTTTTGAGAATTTATTCAAACTTTTTGGTAATTTCATGACTTACCAACGTCGCATGTCTGTGATTTCCTTACCATAAAATGACCTTCTCACAACGTTGTCAGTACGATCTCTGGAAGTTACAAGATTACCATCAACTTTCCAGATACGTACTCCACACGTAATATTTTGGTAATTTTATGACTCAGTGACAACGTAACTACAACGTTGCATGCCTGTAATATCATTACCATCAAATTACCAACACACAACGTCGCCAGTACGATCTCCTAACGTTATTAGATAACCAAGGACGTCCCAAATACGTACTAAATTCGTAATATATTGGTAATTTCATGACTTACTGGGAACATAAATGCAACGTCACCTGCTCGTCATTTCATTACCATCATTTGCAGGTTTCTTTATGTTCTGATTTATGTTCTTATTATCAGAATTTGCCATTTAAACTGTGTAATTAAAAGTCAGACACAAGATTGAAATTCCCTTTAAGATAAATGTTTCTTTTCAACAATTAAGAATATGAACGATCTTTTTATATATAATGACTTGTCACGTGACAATCAGCGTGCACGCCTCCACAACTGAAGAGTGCGCGCCACTTTTTTCTGGGGTGTTAAACTTTTTATTGCATAATATTTCATAGAAAACTTTGGAATAATGACAGACATTGCCTGTCTAAATCCCATCTAACAGATACTGAATGAGAACGCGATTGCCTGGTGGCCGTTGAGAGTTGCCATGGCAACCGTAAACAAATTATTGTTATTGTCATTGTTTAATGACGTTTATGTCATCTTGCTGGTTATTGGCCTAGTCCTAAGCCCGCACACTGGTGATTGGTCGGTCCACTTTCCCATCCCTTTAACCTGGACCTGAAAGTCTATAATTGACCCCTGCACAGACAATCTGTCATTCATTTACATTTGTTCATTGACGCACCATTGACATTTCTTCACACATACATTGCACCAGACACATTCATCACTTTTTTTTAATCTGTAATGCCTTTTCACGCCTTTTCTGAGCCAGCACCTGAGGGTGACCCATGGGGTCGAGAACAAGGATGAACGCAAGCTGCTGCTTGCCATTGCGTCCGGGAGGGTGGACATCCACAAGGGCACCTGCCCCGTGCCCGCCTGCGGTAAGGCCACCTCACGCATGGACCGCCACCTGAAGGGCCACAAGAAGATGATGTTGGCGGCCCGGCAAAGGATCATGCAGGCTCTGAAGAGGAGAAAGATCCTGTACAACCTTGTTGAGCTGCGGGCGAGTGAACCGGGCTTACCTATGGCCTCGACCCGGGACCTGGATGAGTCTCGTGACCTGGAGGAGAAGCGGGCCTGCCATAACCCTCGCTGCCGAAAGCTCCTGGATCAGGTGGCGGAGCTCAACGTGCAGTTGTACACGCTGAGCAGTGCCTTCAGAGACGTGACCCGCCACTACCTCCAGTTGAGGAGGAGATCAGCCCAGGTCACGGGCAGACTCCTGTCAGACTCCTGTCGTCGTCGGAGGAAGCAGGCAAGCCCCGTGCCGGGACCCCAGGGGAACCGAACGGCAAGGGCCCCCAGACCAGCCCCCCACTACCCAAAGCAGCGTCGACCCGGAAGTGCCCCGCCACCTCTGAGGGGCAGCCAGCCCATCACCCTCCACGCACGCACAAAGGCCCAGAGTCAAGAGAGTCCGCTTCGGTAAGTTTATTTTCTTGTGGGTCGGTTTAACCGTTCGTGATGTGTAGGGATGTTCACTGACTCTTTGGCGTTCTCATTCTTTCCAGGAGGGGCCGAGCCCGGTGAAGCGGCACCGGAAGATGCCGGCCAGGGGGATAAACCTCGGGGGTGTGTGTCTCCGATAAATTCCCCTCAGAATAGTTTGGTGGGGGAATTGTTTTCAATTGAATGTGTTGTTGTTCAATGTTCTAGTTCTGAATGTGTTCTTGTTTGATTAAAGCTTTGTACAGGTCCTATGGGCTTCATGCACACTCTCTTCCGCATTCCAAGTCAGCCAGCTAGGTCACTTCCGGTGCGCGTAGCGTCAATAGCAGCTATGGCGTTTTTCACCCGGTCGCTTCAAGATCTACCTAGGATGACGGTCAACGACGTGAGTCGAATAATCCAAACACTGTGTCATACATCGACAACAAAGAAGGAGAAGGGCTTCAAGCTATACGTTTCAAGCTACATTCACAATTATGAAGGTAAGATCTAATGTTAGACGTGTAGTGTTTATATTGCCTTAGCATACATGCTATGTAACGCTAGCACAGCAAGTGAAAATTGTATGTGTCTGTCTCGGTCTGTCTAATATTGTGTGTCAATCACGTACATTTTCCTAACGCCATTGTCAATCTCAGTTTCAAACAAGGATTCAAACACAGGAGAGGTACCCATTAGGGCTGAGTGCTACCGATCAATGAGGAAAAGCCAAAAGCCTCACAGCTTGAGCGTAAGGGAAAGTTATCCTGCAGGTTCAGAGCAGGCTGGTTTATGAGACAGGTTCCGTTCGTCAGATCAAGTTTCTGTGAATCATCGCATGTGATTCTGCTAAAAGCTATTTTAAATACATATTTTGATTCATATACCATCAATAACACTGGTGTGTTTATTTAAAAATTTATCAATATTTAAATATGTACGCCAAGCACTGGGATTCACAGAAACTGAGTTCTGTTTTGTTACGTCTTTGACACACATTTTGTGTCCCTTGTTATTTAAATGAGTAGAGTGAGAATAATAACAATAATAATAAATAATAATTTGGCTACAATTTTTACCTCCCCCAAATTTAGTTGTTTTTTTATTTTGCTTTGTAAACATTCTCACTGTACTCATCCATTCTCCTTTTAAAAAACTGTACTTTTATTCTATTGTAACATATTTGTGTATTTTCACAGATTGTGCTTAGGGATGCCCGTCCTGTACAGCTAGAAAGCTGCTAGTGTAGCTGTGTGGCAGGTACAGCTTTGTGTAATCATGTTGCAGCTCTGCCTCTGTTGTACCAGACTGCACATTATTGCCAGTATCACCTCTGTTCCCCCAACACACAGCTGCACAGAGACTGAACAAAAGTGCCATAAGCCAAGAACCATGGTAACATTTCTAAAAGAGTACTTTGATTAAATTGATGAAAATGTGTGTTTATTGATATCCTTTTTTGTTTACATGCAGGGTGTTAAACCTGGTCTGGTCAATGACATGGGGATTCTTTCAGCCAGACCCAAGGAACGAAAACTGGTAGAAGGCATCAGGTTAGTACTGTTGATATTATCATAAGTTGGCTTGAACTTCTTCCTACTCATTTTTGAACATGGGAAATAGTTTTTACTATTATTTACAATAATTTTGGAAGCTTGTACTGAGAAGTCCATGTACTTACTTATTTGTTATTTTAATTGTATTGTATATATGTAGGTTTGTATGCTTTATGTATATTCGTTTTATTTTTTATTTTATTTTCATGTTCAAATAAATAAACTAAACAATAAACAATCATTAAAGACTTTTTCTGTAGTAATCATATCAGTGAGACCTCAGATAAAGTAATCGTGTGATACATTGCATTTCAACATTCATTGTTAGCATTTTATACTCTCAGTTGTTCAAGCAAGAAAGTCAAAAACATCCCTTCAGACTTTTTAAACAAATAAAATCATTAATTTATATTAATTTAGTTTGTTGGTACAACTTATGTGTAACTAACTTAATGGCTCTTTTTTTTTGTCTTTTCCATAGTAGCAACTTGTATAAGGGTGTCAGTTCACCTCTGCCTGAACTTTCCACACTCAGGGTGGATGAAGTGTACCGTGATCTTCCAAGTAATGTGGCTCCGCTAATAACAACTATGGCTATGGACATTAATGTTCCTCTGGTTGACTCTGCATTTGGAAAAGTGCAAGAAGGAAGCGTGCTATCTTATCACATGCCAGCAAAGAGAGTGCCGAAAACATGTCCACACACAGATGCTCCTTCTCTCCCACAGCTCCCACTTCATGATTTCAGGCTGGGGCCCTCTACCTGCTCTTTTGTCTGCACTGAACATCAGCAGCACCACATGATGTCCCTGGAAACAACATTAGAGACAGCACACAAATTTGCCTATGGTACAAAAGAGCAGAGTTCCTGCATTGAGTGGCACTAACTAAGGCGGCCCCGCATCACCTCCTCCAAATTCAGAGAGGTCTGTCACACCAGGGCACAAAAGCTCTGCTGAAAATCTGGCAAAAAGGCTTCTGAGACCTAGCCATCAGACTGCAGACATGCGGAGGGGGCTTGACATGGAACCTGCAGCAGTAGAGGAGTACTGCAGAGCAAGGGAGGTTAACCACTATCCCTGTGGCTTCCTTATCCACCCTGACGCACCCTGGATAGGGTCATCATCTGATGGCATCGTGTAGGATCCAAAGGGGCAGTCTGTGTTTGGCCTTGTTGAAATTAAATGCCCCAATGTAGCAAGCTATGTTGATTGCCCATATATTAAGATCAGTGAGGGTACACACACATTGAGAAAATCGCATGCATACTTTTGGCAGATCCAGATGTTGATTTCTGGTTTGGACTGGTGTGACTTTGTTGTCTACACACAGGAAGACATGTTTATTCAGAGGATTCCCAGAGACATTGAAATGACCAAAACAATGAAAGAAAAAATAGACCATTTCTTTTTTTTATTGCTACCTCCATGCTTACCTAGATAATTAGATGTTAAAGGGTTAGTTCACCCAAAAATGAAAATTCTGTCATTAATTACTCACCCTCATGTCGTTGGACACCCGTAAGACCTCCGTTCATATTCGGAACACAAATGAAGATATTTTAGTTGAAAGCTGATGGCTGAGAAAGGCTTCACACAGGCCTCCATTGGCATTCAGTACATTGACACTTCCAAGATCCATGAAAGGCACTTAAAACGTCGTTACAAAGTCTATCTCACCACAGTGGCTCTACAATAATCATACAATGCGACGACAATAGTTTTTGTGCGCAAAAAAAAATCAAAATAACACCTTTATCCAACTTGTTCTTGTCTTCCGTGTGCGCCTCCACGACGCATGCGCGAGAATATGACGTAGCGCCGGTGTTCGGGAATCGATGAAATACACACTTAAGCCCCATTTTGAGCACTACGCCGAGACCTAAAGCACGATCAATGTAGAATCCAACAGCTTAGACACGCGCGTCTTCCTCTGCTCGTAAACAAATCGCTTCTGGGTCATCTGTCCGAACGCCGGATCTGCGTCATATTCTCGCGCATGCGTCGTGGAGGCACACACGGAAGACAAGAACAAGTTGGATAAAGGTGTTATTTTGATTTTTTTTTGCGCACAAAAACTATTGTCGTCGCATTGTATGATTATTGTAGAGCCACTGTGGTGAGATAGACTTTGTAACGACGTTTTAAGTGCCTTTCATGGATCTTGGAAGTGTCAATGTACTGAATGCCAATGGAGGCCTGTGTGAAGCCTTTCTCAGCCATCAGCTTTCAACTAAAATATCTTCATTTGTGTTCCGAATATGAACGGAGGTCTTACGGGTGTCCAACGACATGAGGGTGAGTAATTAATGACAGAATTTTCCTTTTTGGGTGAACTAACCCTTTAATAGCCTATCGCACTTTTACAGAAGGTTGTTAATATTTCTCTTACTGTCAGTTCTAATTATTTCATATATATTTGTACATATGTTTGGTTCAAGTTTTATTGTAAATTTTTAGAAATCTATACACAACTGGAACTGATACATATTTTTGTCCATTCCCGGGTTCGGGTGTGTTTGTTGTTTACACCTTCAGTTTCTGACACATCAATGAGAGGCATGTAATTTATATTGTATATTATATTTCATAGTACTGAAAATATTGTAGTGTGTGTGTATATATATTATTAATTCATTAAATTACATGTTCCTTCCTATGAATGTTATTTATTTTATTTTTTTTAGGTAATGGTTCATAACAAAAAAAAAAGAAAAACGTATATTTTAACTTCTTTGTAATGACCAGAATGTTTTTGGGAGCCCTAAAGAAAGTTAGTGGTGTTATCAAAAATAGATATATATCTCCAGTTCTGTCCAGGAAAGGATGTTAATTATAAAATGCATGTCCAACAATGGCGAACAACATGAAGCGAATTTAACGCAAGTGAAATCATTATAACTATTTATTATGTAAACATTAATCAGTTTATTATACAGATAGCTTGAAAGCACCGATGAACAAAAGTACATATAAAATACAAATGATTCAGTACTTATATTCAAAGAGTATGTGCAATGTACAGCAGTGCATAAATAACATGAGGTACTATAAAATGCAATTTATAAAAAGTAATATACAAAGGTACATTTAAACAAAGTGGTTATAAAATTTTTATAAATAACCTATGACCATTTGTACAGCCTCTGGCCATTTGTATACATTTGTAAAAGTTAACAATAAACTGATTAGATAGATTTCTAGAAAAATTGTGGTCAATTTTATAATTTTTTAAACAAATAACTATTTACAGACACTATGTGTTTCTCACAGAACAAGTGCTATGCTGGTTTCTTTGCCCAAGCCTTTACAAGAGGCCCGTTTTCATAGTTTGTCAGGAGACAAACAGCATACAGCTGATTAATGTTGCCAAAAAGCCGAAGTGGAATCTCTGTGTCAAAGAACTTGTGTTCCTTAACACGGCGTATTAGACGCTCAACATGCACCCTGAGGCGTGCAATTGCTTGAGTCTCCCTGACATAACAGGCAGACATCTGGGACCTTCCAGAGAGAAATGCTGGCCTATAAATCTTGCAAGGGACAAGGTCATCAACAAGGAAACCTCGGTCAACCATAATGGCCATCCCAGGTCTCAAAAGGGAGAGAATTCCAGACTCTCGCGTGATTTGTTTGTCACTGATGGAACCAGCATACAGTGGAGAGATAAATGTGACCGCCCCATGTGGAGCCACTCCGAGCAGCCCTTTCAGCGTACAGTGGGACTTGTATGCAGAGAACAGTTCACTCTGGAGAAGAGGTGATGAAGGGCACTGGCACCTCAGCTCCGTACAGTCCAGGATGACTGTAGTGTCTGCATAGTCCTTGAACTCAGCTGGCAGATGTTCCCTTATTTTCTCCTCTGGTATCCAGATCCTCACAGACCCTAACACAGTGTACAGAAAGTTGCTCCACGTTGTGATGATCCGACTGACTGTGGACTGGTGGACTCCATACCGGTCAGCAAGGTCACGTTGTTTTGAACCCAGCAAGGTAGTTGAGAAACAAGAACATCTCATCAATGGGCTGCAGGGAACGAGTCTGTTCAAAAGAAAAAAATTTATTGAGAGCAATGTTCATTATCCCTGAACTTTAAGTTGTATTGTATGGTCCATGTAAATCAGTACTTACTACAGTGGAACCCTGTTCTGTAAAGGTGCCTCTCTGTGCTTGAGTCACACTGACCATAGATGGCAGCGAGGGTTCTATTAAGGCCCAGAATCTCATCAGCAGGTCATAGGATGCAAATCTAAACGAATACTATTTAGATATTAGCATTTACATCTTGTATCATCATTTATCATTTTATATTTTATCATTTTAAATTTTCAAATAGTTTGTCATATATCGGGACTTAAATCATGTTTATCAGTCATTCTGGGAGACACATTCAAGTGAATAGGGAAATAAATTATACATCAATATTGCTATGAAATATTAGATATTATGAAAATGTCAATTATTACTCCCATTATTCTCTCTCTCTCTCTCTCTCTCTCTCTCTCTCTCTCTCTCTCTCTCTCTCTCTCTCTCTCTCTCTCTCTCTCTCTCTCTCTCTCTCTCTCTCTCTCTCTCTCTCTCACACACACACACACACACACACACACACACAACCATATCCTTTGCTGCAAAAGTACTACAGAACAATCAGTATGTTTGACAATAACACCGATGCAAGGATACTGACAAAAGTTTATACAAGTCAAAGTTTAGTTTAGTCCATCTAATTACATCTTACCTTGTGAAAAAACGTATGTCCTTGTCTGAGGCAGCAAAACGATGAATCCCAAAGCGCTGACTCATTGTCAGCTTGTCGACTTGTTCCCTCAGCTTCAGGATCTCCTCTCTGAGAGACATGTTGTCCTCAAGGGCTAAATCAAAAACTGCAGGATCTGGAGCAGAAGCGTAGTCATGGTCCATGAGGATATCAGCCACCTTGCACGCTGTGTTATCCCGCGACACCGCTGGCGGCGGCCGCTCTCTCCTCTCCCATACCCCCGGTCTTGAAGTGGGAAGGGTGAAATTGTTCCACTCAAACAATGCTGGAACAGCTCCCTTAACTAATAGCCGTCTCCCTGTCTCGGACCCTGGCTCACGAACATCCTCCTTTTTAAAATGCCGGCTACATACTCGGGTATGGGGAGTAACTGTAAAGTTGTCCCTCCGGATAGCGACAATCCATTTTCGCCTTATTTCCGCATCAGATGGAAATGTGTGAAAACTAAGTACTTTGTTGTACTTACTTGAGGCTTGACACAGAGGCACACAACAATGTTCAGCTGTAGTGCTGTCGGTTCGCTGGAATTTACAAACGTTTTCTTTGCCATAACGCTATCACTTGGGCCTTGGGGGGAAAAAAATCACCTCAGCAGTATGAAAGCGGAAGTAGCTTAGCTGGCGGAGATTTTAGTTGAAGTACGTAATCGCCTGCGTGTGCATATATCCTATTGCATGCAGAGGGAATTTGAAAGACAGCCATTTGTCCCGCCCCTCGGATTGAGCCCTGCCAATGGTGAGTTCCCAGACCCAACATCTTGATGTGGCTCTGGCTTGTCAGGCTAAAAGCCTGTACAAATACTAGAAATCGTGAATATAAATAATTGGGAACCATGTTTTTTTTGTTTGTTTGTTTTTAACAGTGTGCATTTATTTTATATATCATTGTAACGGTTTATTATTTTTTCATATGGCTCACATCATTGTTAGCTTCATCTTTAGTAGATGAAGATGAAATAAAGTCACAGGCAATGTTGTGGCCACTCCACCAGTGGACACGTCACACAGAAACACAGACCCTGATCCGCTCTGGAGCGCCATCTTCAGGCCTCCAGGAGAATCCCTGCATGTTCCCGACTGCTGGACTTACACTGCTCTATATATAAGGACATGAGATTAGCCTTTGAGCTACTGCTACATTACATACTGGATTCAGAAAAATACACTTCTTAGTTCTTAATCTACCATTTTAGAGACAAAAACTGTAAATTAAATGTAAACTGCATCTCATGAATTACATGACAGCGCCATTATTATACCACATGATATCATGACTTCAAAACAAATATTGTTGAGAAGAAAATACCACAATATCTCTATATTCTCTTATTTATTTATGCAGGATGAAGATACAGATCCAGGATCAGCAACAAGATACACATCAAAAGATATTATTCAACATTTATAGATTTACTGCTTTAACAAATCAGTCATGTGATATTCATGAGTCCTGTCTGTCTCAGTGATGAAACTCTTTATATAATGTGACATGTAGAGACAGCTCAGAGCTTATGAATATAGTGTCTCATACTGACTTTTATACAGTAATCTATAGCAAACATCAAACACACATTATTCCTCATTAATACAGGTTCATATGTTAATGATTCTTCATGATTATCATCTTAAATCATTCGCTGAAGGTTCAGAGTTACTGGAATCACATTCTGCAAAGCTCATCTTCTCTTAAGGGGAACAGCAGGAAACCACTGAAAGTGTTGTAGTTATACTGGTCATCATATATCCTCCTGCCAGACCAAAGTCTCACATAGACAACATCTCCAACCTCCAGGATCAACACAACTCCATTTGAGGAGTTTAAGTTACCCTGAGTCTGATGAGCATTTGCTATGACCACACGCTCTTCGTTCTTATCAATAGATACAACTGCTTGAGTTGGGCCAACACCCAACACAGAGACTCTGAACATGTAGGCTCCTCTCAGTGGGGCTGTGAAAACACCTGAATCAAACAACAAGAGACACAGAATCAGCTTCACACAGTTTAATGACCAAACACACTGTGTTATAGTTTTAAAAGATGAAGATCATTTCATTAATTCTCTTACACACATTACACAACATCAGATCTGAAGATTTTCAAAAGCAATCTGTGATCAATCCTACATACAGGTTTATTTACTTTGTTTTCTTTTATATGATTTACTTTTATAATCATTATGTTGTTTATGTAGATTTATATCATTCGTGGTGCTTACGTGTCAGAGAGACAAGGGGGTGGGCTCAATTTACTCAGCCAACCAATCACTATCTCTGGATCATTGTGAACTTATCAACCCACTTGAGGGTTATTGAGGGTTGGGTCTTTTGACTCGTTACATATGCTAACAGTGAATAGCTACATGCTAATAGCAATTAGCTTGGAGTTATAACATGAAAAAAACAAGTCAAAATGTGCTAGCAAAATGCTAATTGTGTTAACATCATGCTCGCAACATGCCAATCGTGTTAGCATCGTGCTAGCAAAATGTTAATTGTGTTAACATCATGCTAGCAAAACATGCTAATGATGTTAGAAACAGGCTAATCATGTTAGTTAATAATGTTAACAACATGCTAATCGTGTTAGCATTATGATAACATTCTAATCGTGTTAACATCATGCTAGCAAAATGCTAACTGTGTTTTTTTGCCACTGCAAGCACCACTCAGATTTTCTTTAGGAAATTTACATTCTAGTTTACTCATTTAATAATTTTACTTCATTTATATAATTTATTATTTAATTATTATTAATTTGTCTTTATATTTTATATTCCTTAATAATTTTGTGACTGTGTAATAATTAATAAACCCTTATGACTGTGGTCTGAAGGGATGTTTGCTTCATGAGTAGGAGATCAGAGAAAGTCTCCATTTCAAGGTTTGTATCGTCACAGGATGATGTTGTGAAGCAGTGATTTTCCATTTCCCCCCCCCTTGGTATAACAACACTTGTTGAAATTGTTCTGGCCAGACGAAATCTGAGCATTGAGACTTACACAACTAAGATTATTCAATAAAACTTTGCTCTTTTTATCATCATCACTTCGTCTCCTGCTCCTGCTCTTCTCTGAGTCAAACTCTCAGGCTGATAGAAAACTGTTGACAGAGTCTTGAGGAACCAGACAAGACTTTCTGTTGAGAGGTTTGCTCCACACACCAGACAAACGGATAATCTTTTGATAAGATCCGGGGCTGGATTTGATATTTCTGACGTGAAGATTCCTCTGATCTAATATTATAATATTTATTACTCATTTCATTGATAATTACCTGTGATTGGGTTGTAGGCGTTCCCTATGTTTGTGAAGACGTTCCTGTAGGTTAATGTGATGTCAGTGGTAAAAGGACCAACATATCCACTGCCAGATTCCATCAGTGCAGCTGAAAAAGCAATCTCTCTGTCTGTTGTTGAAAACATAAGCAATATTGTGATATATTATTGTATTACACTGAGAATGTATTCACTAAATTTAACATCATTCAAGCTCAATCACACCTCTGTTCTCCTTCTTCAACTCCTCCACTTGACTCAGAGTAAGATTTGAAGTTTCTGTGAAGGAATAAAGATTCTGTTAAATGACATTCACACTGATTATTGTAATAGATAAACACAATTTACACAGTAAACTCTCAACTTTAAACTAATATTTACACTATGTAATGTATTGCACTGGTGTTTTACTCTGAGGATCATTGATAAAAGAGTGAATGTTTTGGTGAGGTACCATCAGTTTTCTTCTTCAGCTCTTCCAGGCTAATCGTCTGTTGTTCTGCAGCCTGTTCAGCATCTCTCAGTCGCGTCTCTAAAGCTCTGATGTTTTCTTTCTGCTCTGTGACCGTGGCGGTCAGTTCTCTGATGTTTTCTTTCTGCTCTCTGTTGATTTCTTTCTGCTCTGTGACTGTGGCGGTCAGTTCTCTGATGTTTTCTTTCTGCTCTGTGTCCGTGGTGGTCAGTTCTCTGATGTTTTCTTTCAGTTCTCTGATGTTTTCTTTCTGCTCTGTGTCCGTGGCGGTCAGTTCTCTGATGTTTTCTTTCTGCTCTGTGACTGTGGTGGTCAGTTCTCTGATGTTTGCTTTCTGCTCTGTGTCCGAGGCGGTCAGTTCTCTGATGTTTTCTTTCTGCTCTGTGACCGTGGCGGTCAGTTCTCTCAGGGCTGCATGGATGTCAGGGAAGCACAGATGGCAGTATTGTTGGCTGTCAGTTGAAGCTTCAGCTCTCAAAGTGTCTGTTTGCGGTGGATTCTGTCTTCTGTCCTCAGAGCTGAGCTGTTGACTGATCTCGTTCTCATTGAGTCCTCCATTGACAAACACAAAGGTTTCCAACAGCAGCAGTAAACACACTAAACCCTTCATTCTTCACTGATGTCTGTCTCCAGCTCTTGCTCTGTCATCCCCACAGCCTCTCATGTGCCTTTATACCCCTGTTGTTTACCGCTCAAGTTAGGTTCTAATCTTTTTTTTATATTGACACAAGTTGTAACTTTCCCAAAGTTTCCAAGATCCTTCTCAAGGCCTCACAGGTGTTCGCTGTCTGCCTTTTCATGTCCTTGAACTCCAGCAAACTCCAGCAAGATGGCTGAGTTTCTTTTAAGGTTCTAGGAATAAAACCACAGTAGAATCACAGGTTCTGCCAGAGAGTGCAACCAGTTAAACATTTATACATTTGGCAGATGCTTTAATCCAAAGCAATATATATTACAATTCAGTTCATTTGTGCATCACCTTTTGAACATTGTTGCACAGCTTTACAGAACACAGAGAAGAAAATATAAAAAAAAGACAATCGTCTTTTAAAGCACTAGCAGCAAATGGAAAATGTGCCATGGAAAAACCTTAAGATATTTACAAAATGAATAATATTGCAATTTTCCATCTTGAGTTGTTGTTGTCAGCATTAGCAATGTAAATAAATAAGTGTACGTATCATTTGGTGGAAGTGAACTGTTGCAGTGAGTTTATTATTGCGTATGGTAAGCATTTATCTTGATAAAGATTGGAAGTATTGTGTTTTTATAGAGTGCTTCTGTAAAAGTTCTGTTTTGGTTCAGATGTAGAGTAGTCTGTCTAAAAGCTGTAATGCTACTGTTTGATTGTGCACGTCTATTTCCTATTCTCGTTTTACCCTTTGTTTGTCATTGCTGTGTATTTAGATTCTAGTCAAATTTGTGCAAAATCGCTAATTGGTTTTATTTGTTTTTAACTCTGTCACTCACTCACACACACACCGTTGCGTAACCTAAATGCTGTAATGACTGTGTGTAACCTCATACTATAAGAAAGGCTTTAACTCTGTCACTCACACACATGTATTTTATTTGGATAATGAACCGGCTGCGATGTCAAATTGGCAGTGCTAGAACTGAGATATTATGCTTGTGTGTGAGGCGCCGGCGCGATCACTTGGATTTTCCTCTCAGCAGTGGAAACAACTTAGTTCCCTTTCGAAAGGGAACTCTCGCTGCGTCTAGCTGACGCTATGGGGGGGAACGCCCTCGGCGTGACTGGTGTCTGAAGCTACTATCGAATCACGGCAAAGTCTTTGACCGACGTCAGCCCATGACGTCATCAACGTGCGACCCGGAAGTATAAAAGGGCGCCGTGCCAACACATACACATCTTTCTCGTCTTCAGGGACTGTCTGTTTGAACTGCTATACGAGTTAAGGTAAAACAAATTCAATTATTAATACACACGAGTGTGTATTTACTGCCTGGGATCAAGAGCATGCACAGTCAAGTTCATTTGAAGTTGTTTGTGTGTGAGTGTGAGCGGTTTTCAATCTGAGATCGCTCCACTCTAGTCTGGCTTTTTTCCTGAGGGAAGAAAGTTTGGCATCTGGGACTGGATGATGCTGTCCCGCTCAAGCTGAGGCTGAGCGTTGGCATACATCATGGGTTCTCAGATGCAGCTCGCCGATCGTCGCGACGATCTGGCGGTTAACGAGACTAAACAGCAAGTGCTCTTAGGGATGGCTGGTGAGAGTGGTATGAATCCTCTCAGCCACCCTGACCGTGTATGCTGAGCTGATGAATGTTATGGAACGTACTGCAGGCAGGCTGCGGCTGCCATGTTGGCGCGTTAGAGGAGAGATCGCTCGTGGTAGATTGCACGATCGTTTTCTCCTTGGCCATAAACCATCAGCTCAGATGAGCCTTCCATTCCTTCTTGATCTTCTTACAGAGATCGAGAGGGCATGGAAGAATCCATATTCGACCCAATATTCATCAGCATCAGCGTTTAACTTCGCTGATGTCGAGGGGATAGGGGAATATGGATATGTGTTGAGGCTACCGACTGGCGAGGAAAGTTTGCGGACTTTTCTCGCGTTTCGTGGGCATCAACACTGAGAGCTCAAACTGTGCTTTAATGGCAGGGGCATACACGGCAGCGGGTCAGGCTGGTGCTGCTTTTCACACCATGGCGGTGTTTCAGGCGTACCAGGCGGACCTGCTGGAGGATCTCGACCAGGGGGCCGGGCTGTCCCCTGAGGCGGTTGCTGAGCTGCGCCGCACCACAGATCTTGCTCTCCGGGCCACCAAGCAGACTGCTGCTGCCATCGGCCGCTCTATGGCGGCTATGGTGGTCACGGAGAGGCATCTGTGGCTGAGCCTGGCTGATATCGGGGAGAAAGAGAAAGGCTTTCTCCTCGATTCGCCGGTTTCGCCGACTGAACTTTTCGGCACCTCCGTTGAGGCGGGGGTTGGAAAGTTCAGGGAGGCGAAGGCGCGTTCAGCGGCATTTAAGACATGCATACCGCCGAGATCCGCGCCCCCACCCAGGCAGGCGGGACCTGGTCCTTCACGGTCTGAGGACCGTAGGCAGGACCAGAGGGCTAGCGTCTCCTCTCGTGCCCCCCCCCCCCCCCTCCGTGGAGGAGCAGGGCACAGAGGAGATGGGATTCCCGGGGAGAAAAAGGATCTGAGGGAGGTGATCCAGGACCAACGCTCTCGGCGTTGGTGATGGATCACTTCCCTTGAGGGCGGTTACATCCTAGCCCTCTCCTTTTTCCTTTTTAATGTCTTTTAATGATTTTTTACCCAGGCACTTCTTACATCAGGCCTGAGGCGGGCCCATGATGAGTAGAACTATGTTCTGACGGCCCGCCCGGACCTGCTCAGTGAGAACGCCCCTTTCAGGCATTCAAGGGCGGTAGAACATGGTGGTGAGAACCGCACAATGAGTCTTCGCTCAGCATGCCGCAGGTGAGAGTGGTCATTTTTGTGTATTACACTAAAAATATGTATTTCTTACAGACCCCAGGTTTCCTGTATAGAGTTGGGTATTCATCAACGACTGAACGCTGAGGCGTCAGTTGGGATGTGGATGAAGGAGGCGCGTTGCTGAGGCACCGCCACCGTTGGTAATATGTACCACTTAGATCGGAGGCTCTAGTAAGGCAGGTGTCAATGCTGAGGCATCAAGGTACTGCTAGCCTAGCTGGCTATCAGGTTAAAAAGGGGCAAATACGCTCTCCTGAAGGTCGGCTGTCAATTGTAGGCCTCCGTAGGCCTCTTGAACAAGGCGCGTTTTCAGTTGGAAGGCCTCAACCAGGCCTCACTGGAGGTATGTACCGATGTGCGCATCGGGACAGCTAGCCTGGCGGCTATCAGGTTGTAGGCCTCATCAGGCCTCCCTGAAGGCCCGCTGTTAGTTGTAAGGCCTTATTAGGCCTCCCTGAGGGTGAGCTCTCAGGTTGTGATCACTACCAGAGGCAGGTTGTAGGCCTCATCAGGCCTCCCTGAAGGCCTGCTGTTAACTCTAAGACCTTACTAGGCCTTTCTGAGGGTGAGCTCCCAGATTGTGGTCACTCCCAGAGGCAGGTTGTAGGCCTCATCAGGCCTCCCTGAAGACCTGCTGTTAAATTCTAAGGTAGTAGGCCCCATCAGGCCTCCCTAAGGTGTTCCTGGGATCCAGTCATCTAAAACAGTTAAGCACGAATTGCAAACAGGTAGCAGGCCTCTCCAGGCCTCCCTAAAGGCTGATTATCTGGTAGTAGGCCTCAATAGGCCTCCCTTGAGAGCGAGTTCCTTAATCAGGATGCTCGGATAGCCTGCGTAGCTTGACTGTCGACTAGTAGGCCTCAATAGGCCTCCCTGAGGATGAGCTCCCAGGTTGTGGTCACTCGAACGAGGTAGTAGGCCCCATCAGGCCTCCCTAAGGCGTTCCTGGGATCCAGTCATTTGATACAGTTAGCACGCATTGCAAACAGGTAGCAGGCCTCTCCAGGCCTCCCTAAAGGCTGGTTATCAGGTAGTAGGCCTTAATAGGCCTCCCTTGAGGGCGAGTTCCTTAATCAGGATGCTTGAAAAGCCTGCGTAGCTTGACTGTCGGGTAGTAGGCCTCAATAGGCCTCCCGGAGGGTGAGCTCCCAGATTGTGGTCACTCGAACAAGGTAGTAGGCCCCATCAGGCCTCCCTAATGTGTTCTTGGGACCCAGTCATTTGAAACAGTTAGCACGTATTGCAAACAGGTAGTAGGCCTCTCCAGGCCTCCCTGAAGGCTGCTTATCAGGTAGTAGGCCTTAATAGGCCTCCCTTGAGGGCGAGTTCCTTAATCAGGATGCTCGAAAAGCCTGCGTAGCTTGACTGTCGAGTCCCAGATGGTGGTCACTCTGTGAGAAATTGTGGTAGTTGGGCCTACAGCTGGAGGTTACTCGCCAGGCAGGCTCAGCTGCTCCCCTCAATGAGGGTCGTCTATGAGTGCTCAGCCGCCTGAGCCTGGTCAGACGGTCGTAGGCCTCTCATGAGGCCTCCCTGTTAGATCAGTCATTAAGGCCCTTTCGGCCTCCCTACTGCTTTGAAACACAAGCACCTGGTAGATCCTTGATTTGAGCAGGCAGACTCCCCTCGATAGCAAGGGTTGAAAAGCACTACGCTGAGTGTTGCTCTCTTGGATAACCCGTCTCTGAGTTCCGGGCTAAGTAAGACTGCCTGTGTTTCAGTCCCTTAGCTTGGACGCCCCTTGGGCACCATCCAGAGGCTCTGTTTGAACAGACAGGGTTGGCTAAACCGAAGTGTCCATAATACTTAGGGCACCAGGTCAGGCCTCCCTGGTGGCACTCGGGAGAACATTTCCCGAGTAGTGACTGGCTGGGGTTCCTTCGGGTCCCCTAGCCACATTCCCTTGAAGGGACCCCTTCTTTGGAAGTAGTGGTCCCGGGCCTTCGAGCTGTCTAGATGGAACTCCACGCAGTGCGTTAGGGTTCCGTTTAGTTGTATAGCTTGGGCTATGACCGTAGGGAGTGCTGTCACTGTCAGCCCAGGACCTGAGGGGGAATCGCTCAGGTTTTTCTATGAATTACTTGAGTTGACAGTTGTCACTGCCAATGGGCAGACACTCCCCTCAGCATGGCGGCGTTGGTATATCGTTCCCCATAGCGTCAGCTAGACGCAGCGAGAGTTCCCTTTCGAAAGGGAACGTCTAAGGTTACGTATGTAACCTCTGTTCCCTGAGAACAGGGAACGAGCGCTGCGTCGCGTTGCCATGCTTCAGGGCCTATCTGCCATACAGTCCCTTCAGACGAGAAGATGTGTATGTGTTGGCACGGCGCCCTTTTATACTTCCGGGTCGCACGTTGATGACGTCATGGGCTGACGTCGGTCAAAGACTTTGCCGTGATTCGATAGTAGCTTCAGACACCAGTCACGCCGAGGGCGTTCCCCATAGCGTCAGCTAGACGCAGCGCTCGTTCCCTGTTCTCAGGGAACAGAGGTTACATACGTAACCTTAGACGTTTTTGTACATTGCTAAGACAGCTCGCTCTTGCAGGTTTGCGCTCTACAACATCAGGAAGATCAGACCGTTCCTAACAGAACACGCAACACAGCTTCTTGTCCAGGCCCTGGTTATTTCTAGACTTGACTACTGCAATGCGCTTCTGGCTGGACTCCCCTCTTGTGCGATCCAAACACTTCGAATGATCCAGAATGCAGCAGCACGTCTGGTCTTCAACGAGCCCAAAAGGACCCACGTCACACCACTCTTCATCTCTCTGCACTGGCTACCACTCGCTGCTCGCATCAAGTTTAAGTCGCTGACGCTTGCCTACAGAGCCACCACGCACTCAGCTCCTGCATACTTTGACTCGATTCTACGTCGCCACACCCCCACCAGAAGCCTTCGTTCAGCTAAGGAGCGAAGGCTTGTGGTACCATCACAGAGAGGCAAAAAATCCCTCTCCAGAACATTTTCATTCAACGTTCCCAGCTGGTGGAATGATCTGCCCACCGCCATCCGAAATGCGGATTCATTGACAACATTCAAAAGTCAACTAAAAACTCATCTCTTCCGTGAGCACTTAACCTCCTAAAAAAATAATAATAATAATAATAAAAAAAAATTCCTTTCCTCTTTTCCCCTCTTTCCCTCCCTACTCTAGCCTGTGCTACACTGAGAAATGTACACGGACCAAGTATTTCAGGCACTTGTTGCGCTCACTCGACTCTTCACGACCAATCGCTTATTGTACCCCCAAGTTGTAAGTCGCTTTGGATAAAAGCGTCTGCTAAATGCATAAATGTAAATGCATAAATGTAAATGTACATTAAAAATTACAGCAAAATGTCAAGCCTTTGAAAACTAAAGAAAACAACAGGATGCGCTTTTCTGTCTCTGTCTCCTTGAACATCTTTCTGGCTCACGTGCACAAAAATGAATCAAAACAGCAAAAACATGACATGAAAAGCTGTATTTTTATGAACTAACGTTAACAAAGATGAACAAATGTATTGATCATGGTTAGTTCATGTTAGTTAATACATTAACTAATGTTAACTAATGAAACCGTTTTGTAAAGTGTTACCAAATAAGTTATTTTAAATTGTAAAAATATTTCACAATTTATAAATACACACAGTTTTTCCTGTATTTTGGATCAAATAAATGCAGCCTTGGTGAACAGAAGTACACCAAGTACAGTACAAAATAGAACAGTTTCCAAACTTTTGACTGGTAGTGTATATGGAATAAAACAAAACTAGAGGCGTTTGCAGACTTTCTGTCTTAGTATTAAGTCCGATAGAAAATCAGCAAATTCTTTGATAAAGTCTGTATGGTGGCCTGGTGGCCTGTATACAGTAGCTAACACAAAGTCAAACGGGATTTATCATCTACACTAGAAGCACCAACGCTTAAAAATAATTATATTTGAAACTAGACCTCTGAGTAATACAAAATATATGATTATAAATTACAGCAACACCTCCGCCTTTGCCTTTCAGATGGGGCTCATGTTTATAACAGTAATCTTGGGGGTGGACTTTTACCGTTAAAGAATAAGAGGTTAAAGAACAACAACTTTAACGGAGTCAGATAAATTATATTAAACTGAATTATGCACATCATCCTTCAACTGCTTTTTGTTCTGATTATTGGTTAAAACAGCAGCGTAAGCTCCAGCCTTGAGCCACTGATGTGTGCTCGTATCATTCGGTGGACTGAGTTAATCATTATATGTGTGCTTTTCCTTCACATGCTAAAATATCCTGAGTTATGGGAAAGTGCAAGAATCTGCTCTTCTGATAATGTGTTCATGGACATCTGCTAGACTGAAACGTCTGAATTTGTTGTGTGGTAAGATTATGTTTTTATCTGTTTTTCTTCATCATAGGCTCGCCAGGGTGTGTAAACCACCATAAAGTACATAGTGGTTCATCAATAATGAAAGGATATTTTAGACACATGTAAAAAGTAAAAATGACATTAGGCTGTTAAATAGCTTCAGATCAGACCCTGAACACACACACACACACACACAACACACACACACACACACACACACACACACACACACACACTGATTCATATCACACAAAGAACGACTGTGCAAAGAAATAAATAGTTCATTATTTCTGAATCTGGATTTATTCCGATAAGGAACCACATAAATAAATTATATTTTGCCTGTAATTATGGTCACATTAACTAAATGATCCTTCTCATAATCTTACAGATGGAACAAAGACACTTGTGTAATAATTTCAAACAGACTTTGGATTGAACACTGAACTGAAGCATTTAGAGTAAGAGCTCATGGGGTCTTTAATCTTCTCTCAAATTAAGATAAACAGCATTTTGAAGGATTATATAAACACACATAAACTGATAATGTACTGAGAATAAAAACTCCAGTGATACATGTCCAATAAACTGCTGTTCAGCTTTCCAATAGCAATATTCCAACACACAGGAATACATACTAGACATGAATCTGCAGAGAATGTACAAAATGTATAATATTTGTCTGTGTGTGTTCCAGATATTCTTTTTGTTGTGGGGACCAAATGTCAAAAGCATAGTAAAACCTGAATTTTTCGACATTGTGATAAGAAACTATCGGTCCCCATGAAGAAAACACCTTATAAGTAAGGAATAATTGACGACGGGCCGTTCAATTATTAGAATGATAATGCACACCCGAGGTGGTGATGCGGTCACGACGCGAAGCGGAGTGGCCGTTACACCTCGGGTGTGCATTATCATTCTAATAATTGAACGGCCCGAAGTCAATTATTCCGCTTATACTACGGTTACCACACCTCAAGACATCGATCCGATTATATATTTAATGGGATTCGTCCGGTTTTTGTACTTAAATCGCTATTGTGAGTAGGACTATTTCTTCCGCGTCTCATCCAACAGCTCTTTTGCTAGTTCCGAAACGTCATTTTAAAGCTGTTAACGAAGGCTTGAGCCGTTGATAGCATTCTACTGCAGTTATTAATGAAGTTATTAGAAAGAGAATGAGAGCGACAGAGAGAGAGAGAGAGAGAGAGAGAGAGAGAGAGAGAGAGAGAGAGAGAGAGAAAGAGCGCTTGTGTGAATTAGCTACCTCTGTGCGTCTCTAAACAGCGCTGTTATTACCTCGCTAGTGAAAAAATGTCACGTGTAGCCTTTAAGTTGCTCCACTATATAGGCTAACTGATCAAATCGTCAGGGCAGCGCTGACAGCTTTTTGTGCGAACTGTAGTGCGTGTGCGAGCACGTGTGATTTCAGTAATGAGACAGAAAAGCTTGCCTTTGATGTCCGCTTCCCTTTGTTGTTTTTCATCTGGACTGTCTAATACTGCTGCCGCCCAGTTGTTGAACGTGTTATATTCACTGTAAATATTAAGATTTACTTTAGGAAAATCGTCTGTCATATTGTTGTTTTTTAGTCCTGTAATTTCCGTTATTACAGTTAACTATGCGAAGTGATATGGAACTGTAATGCGGTCAAGAGAGCTGCCTGGAACTACGTTCGCTGTGCGTCTCCCAGAAAATAATTGCACACCTCAGAACGTTCATCAGCCAATCAGATTCAAGCATTCAACGGCCCCGTAGTATAAATCATAATAAATAATATTTTTTGAAAGTGTTGCTTGTGTCCAGGATAAACTTTGAAGACTTTGATTTCATCTCTTGTGTGAGTGTTTCATTCTCTTCCCATGATATGTCAGAGAGTGTTTGCGTGTGTGTGTGTGTGTGTGTGTGTGTGTGTGTGTGTGTGTGTGTGTAATCACGCTGAGAGCAGGTTCATGGTCACTCAAGATTTCCCTTCACTGGGCCCGGTAGACTACAGACAAAATTGGGACAAACAAGAGCAAAAGCTGGTTCTAGTGCAGTTCATCAACGTTGTATGAGAGTCAGCAGAGAGAGATGTAAGCTCTGCTGAATATACATTATAAGGGGATCGTGAGCATATAGTGGACAAAAACTCAAAATAAAGCATTTTGATTTACTTCAGTAATGTCAGACCGTTTGCTTCATGATGATGAATTGTTTTATTGGAACAATGTTTCTGTTTTATTGTGTTAGGCATTTTGGTTTGTGTAATTGATACAATAAAGAAAAAAGAATGCATGAAAAGGCATTAAATAATAAAAAATTCTTCCTACTCGCAGCACGTTCAAACTAAACAAACCAACCTTAATCTTTTTATATATTTATTTTTTATTACAGAATTAATTTTATAAACATTCAGCCATCACAGTCCGTAAACAAAGATTATACATCAAATAATTACAATAACATAATATAAAAAACAAGTATGAAATTAATAAATAAAATGCCCCCCCCCCCCAATACTTACAAACTTTGTTAATAATAAGGATAACAGGAATTTTGTATATATCAGTTATTAACCAAAAAAAAAACAGTATTACAAACTTCGATAATAATTATAATTTTTAAATGAAAAATGTATACTGAGTATATCAGTTATTATCATAGTTCCCTTTCGTTCAGTCACTACGACGTAACGTTAGTGACTAACGAATGGGGGTTTCGCTTGGAAGCCTATCATCTTCGAGCTTTAAGAAAACGCCCAATGGCGTGCCAATGCCATGGGGCATGCAGAATTTGCATTCGTAACTCCGCCTCACCGCGTGAGTATATAAGGAAGTACGTGGCAATATCGCATTATGTTTCTGCTTTCGGAGCCAAGAGTACCTACCTCTTCACTCCTCACAAGCCTTCTGAGACTCTGTCAGCCTCTTCGAGACGAGCAGCTTTCAAGCCGGTGTTGGTGTGACGGCGCGTTCCAGTGATCGCATACTTCCTGCCTGCTGATCTGTGCAGTGGTCTGTCTGACAGCTGGTGTGTGTTTCCCTGGGCGCTTCGGCATCGACTGCGAGGCTTCCTCTCACAAAAAGAGCTTGCGCGTGGCACGTCTTTTTCAAGACGGCTCGCCCGTGCACTTCCGGGTGCGATCGATCTCCGCTGCTGTCTATGGACGCATTCACTGCTCGAGCGTGTTTGGGCTTCAGCACGCTCGGGCAGTGTTTGTGGATGTGTCATGTTCCCACTGCGGGAACGTGACCATCGCAATGTCGCGGTCGAGACTCTATGATCTCCGTGAGGAGAGAGAGTCCCCTCTGCCACACCCCAATCTACTGTCCCGAGTGAGATGGTACTTTGGCTGGTGGCCAGGGTGACCTGAGGGCGGTGCGTGGTCCTCGGGCCACGCCCCCTCTCGCACATCGCTTCCCGCAAGTGTTGGACTGAAACAGCGGCCCGTCTCTGACGCCTCGTTCGTTTCGTTCACGCTCCAGATAGCAGTGAGATGTCGATCGCCGCATCCCAAGGTGGGCTGGAGTCCTTTGGGGATGACGATTAGGTTGTGGTCCGCCTCCGGGTGTGTCAGCACTGCCTGATCCGACCTAAAGTTGACAGCCAGCGCTGCCCCAAACCGGGTATGTCTGTAGTTCGAATGACCCCGCTGGTGCAGTTCCTGGGAGCCTGGCTTCAGATTCCAGGGCTGTCCCGCTGGGTCGTGAAGACAATCAGGCGCGGCTACGCGATTCAGTTCGCGCAGGCTCCTCCCTGCTTCGGGGGAGTCCGCTTTACTATGGTCGGGGCCAATGCCCCTGTCATGCGAGCGGAGATTGCCACCCTACTGGCGAAGGGTGCGATCGAGCCTGTCCCTCCAGCCGAGATGAAGTCCGGGTTCTACACCCCTCACTTCATTGTACCCAAAAAGACCGGTGTGTTAGACCAATCCTGGACCTGCGCATCTTGAACCGTTACCTACACGGGCTTTCGTTCAAGATGTTGACAGCGAAACGACTTTTCGAATGCGTTCGTCCGGTCGATTGGGTTGCAGCGATCGACCTGAAGGACGCCTACTTCCATGTCTCCATCCTACCTCGACCCAGACCGTTCCTACGGTTTGCTTTCGACCACATTCGCCAGATTCTACAATCTCCGAGTGGAGCCAGTGTCCGACTATGTACTCGCCCCCCCGAGGGGCCGGTAATGGGCCAGGCTCAGGTGTCTTCCCTTGCTCGCCACTCCACTCCTCGGACTGGATACGTGCGATATATTCCTCAGGTGAGCTCCCCGAGAGCCCTGAGTTCCTCCAGCACCGCTTACGCCGATACCTGTGTGTCTGCCCTCTAAGCGAGCCCAGACTCTCGTCTCCGGCCAGGTGCCCTGTGTTTATGGTTCCCCTCCGGCGACCCCCACACGTGTATTTCACCGTAAGTCTCCGCAGCGAGCGGGTTTCTTCCCTTGGCGTGTCCCCGCCACCCCTAGGGTTAAAAATCCACCTTCGGCTGGTGCCCTAGAGTTTCCCATATGCAGCCCTTAGCGGGTCATATGTGTTCTCTTAAGTCCTCCCCACGGGTAGGCATCTTGGCATTCCCTCACTGGGATATGCTTCCCAGTGTACCTTGGTATTCCTGTGATAAGTGGGAGTCCTTCGTCCGTACTAATCTTACGACAGGGTACTCACACTTACGCAGGGCACTGGAAGACAGCTGAGTGGCGTGATTATATTGGGACCCCCATTCGTTAGTCACTAACGTTACGTCGTAGTGACTGAACGAAAGGGAACGTCTCGGTTACGGATGTAACCCTCGTTTCCTGAGGAGGGAACGGAGACTTAACGTCCCGTTGCCACATTAGCTGTGCTACCTGGAACGCGGAGTTCAGTCTTGGCTCCTCAAGCAGGTAACATAATGCGATATTGCCACGTACTTCCTTATATACTCACGCGGTGAAGCGGAGTTACGTATGCAAATTCCGCATGCCCCATGGCATTGGCACGCCATTGGGCGTTTTCTTAAAGCTCGAAGATGATAGGCTTCTAAGCGAAACCCCCATTCGTTAGTCACTAACGTTACGTCTCCGTTCCCTCCTCAGGGAACGAAGGTTACATCCGTAACCGAGACGTTTTCTTGGGGTTTTTTTGTGTTTTTTTTTTTTTTTACCAATTTAAGAGACTCAAAATATATGTCAGTTTCAATTTGGAATAATTTAAAACATGGTCTTGATTTGGAAAATGTTGCTTTATGAATGTGGAACTTACCTAATAAAATAAAAGAGATTTACAATATTACATAAACTCCTATCTTTACAATCAAAGTTTCCTTCAAGTGTGATTGTATGTGTTGTTTTAGATGCCAAATAATGTTCAACACTTTTCCAGAATGTAATACAAAACGAACAACCATAAAAGAGATGGGTTAATGATTCTTGTTCTGTCTTACAAAAACTACAATAATTATCAACAGGCGTGAATTTTGAGATAAACACGTTTGTGGGATATGTATTATGCAGTATTTTCACATGTAATTCCCTAACTTTGTTCATGATACAAAATCTAAAAGGAACAAGCCACGCTCCACGCCAATGAATCTCAGTAAAATGTCAACTCCAGAAAAATGTCCCATGAGGTGTTATTTTCTTTAAGTTTAGAAAGCATTTTCTGATATGCTTATTAGTACAAATGCTGTTCATAATATCCATACCTTTTATATAAAGAGTAAACTTAAAACCAGGAACTTCACTTTGTTTTTATAACTTTTCATTAATTCTAATATGCCATTAGGTATAGATTTGAAAACTGAGTTCTATTCTTTGAACGTTATCGGGAATGCCTTCTCTCTGAGAAAGGATTCATAGTTAAGTAATTGGTTATTGCAATCAAAAAGGTCTTTAAAAAGAATAATATCTCTATCAATCCATTGCTGCAAATAGAGTGACTTCAGTGATGCAATCATTATTCCATAATATGGACTTGTGTGGAGAAAAGTTGTGAGAATGAGCTTGTTGATAAATTGAAGGCCTCCTACACTATTCAAATGTTGTTTGGGGTTAAAGTACCATAAGGACTCTGGTGCTCTCAAACATTCCTTTAACCATTTCACCTTAAAGCTATAATTCAAGTTGGTATTTATGTCTTTACATGTTGAATCGTGGACATTAAGAGAGAGGGCAGGGTAGACAAATCTTGAAATCCCTTCTGCTTTAGTCAAAAGAATTCTTCATAAAATAGAAATGTCTCTTTGAAGCCATAAATTCAGTATTGTTTTGGTTTTATTCAATTTAGGCGAAAAATTAAGTTGTTGACGTTCCTTGTGATCCTTGCAGATATGAATACCTAAGTATTTTACACATTTCTTAACAGGTATATTAAACATATTTTTCTCTTCAGTCTGATACAGACATAAGATTTCACATTGAGATTTGTTAGGCGTCAAACCCGAAGCAGCAGAAAATTGGTCAATTAGGGTTATAGCATATCAATCTGATGTTTGTCACTCAAAAAGAGAGCAGTATCATCCACTAACTGAGTTACTCTAATTTGCTTGCCAAAAATAGACAATCCTTTAATAATAGGACTATGTCTAATATGTAATGACAATATTTCAACCACCAGCAGGAACAAAACCGGTGAAATAGGGCAGCCCTGGCCAACGGATCTCATCACAGGAAATCTTTTAGTGGTGTTTGGATATCACAGAACTATCAATGTTTTTATAAAGTTTCAACTGTCGATATAAAATTGTCCGAAATCAAAAATCTGCTTTAAATAAAAAATAATGTTCTATCGTATCAAATGCTTTATAAAAATCAAGAAACACTATCAGTGCATCAGTATTGATGTTATCAGAATAGTCCAGCAGGTGGAAAACAAGTCTTATATTAGAACTAATGTGACGGTTAGACAGAAACCTGGTTAGAGATAACCATATTATCTCATGAAGAACTCTTTTTAACTGTTTAGCAAAAATCAATGTCAAAATTTTGTAGTCAATATTAAAGAGCGTAATAGGTCTCCAATTTTCTATCATTAAATGATCTTTATCAGACTTAGGGAGAAGACATAATAAACCTCATACTCATGGACATTTCCTTTTTTAAATGCATTCTTTAAATAGATCAAATAGAGGATTTTCAATAATTTCCCAAAAATGCAGATAAAATTTGACTGAAAGCCCATCATTACCCGGAGATTTTCTTTTTTCATTGAGCTAACAGCCTCTGAGATTTCCTCTTTAGTAATGGGACATTCACAATCCATTTTAAATTGTTCAGATATAGTTGGTGTAAATGCTTTAATTGACTCTACAAATCTATCACAATCATCGAATTGAATATTAGACATATATATTGCTATAAAATGTACCAAATGTATCTTGAAATGTCTAAAGAATTAGAGGTGATGTTATAATCAATTTTAAGAATAGTTCAATTATGTCTCTTGCAATTTCGTTTCTCTAAAGCTGTTACGATCACCAGTGAGAGTGCCCGTGATCACCACCAGAGGGCACTGCACCATAGACTATTGCCATAACATCTCAGACTACATTTCCCATAATCCTTTGCCTGGACTCATCAGCCATGATTGTTTTCAGCCATCCTATAAACCATGTTAACCCTGTTATACACTGTCTTGTTTAGAGTAACAACTGCAATTCTTCTGAGTGTTCTCCCTGATTTATTGTCTGTGGGTTTTTGGATGACCTGCCTGTTCTTGGTTTACTCTTTTGCCCGTGTTCCTGCCTTGTTGTGTTTGTTAGTTTGGACTGCCTGCCTGTGTTTTGACCTTGCCTGAACTCTTGACTATGATTGTGGATTACCCTTTCAATAAAGATGCGTTTGGATCCTCGACCTGTGTCTCTCAGAGCAGTTACAAAAGCAAAGAAATAACTCCAACTTCCAGCCATTTTGCTCGAGACCTAACAAATGCCCCTTTAGCCATTTCAATATACATATTATTCAATATATATATTTATTTTTTATTACTGTTTCTTCTTCCTCTGAAAGACTATCCTCAGTCATTAAAATGTTTAATTTATCCATAATACTTATTTCTTTGGCTATATTATTATTTTTAATTACTTTACTTCGTTTAATTCCTATTTCTCTCATTTTAAACTTGAAAAATTCCCATCTTTGTATGCAATTCACTTAATTATTATCAAATATGCTTTTTGCTGTTTTTTTTTTTACTAAATCACAAAACTCATCATCTTTCAATAAATTATTTAGTTTCCAATAACCACATATATTACCATTTTGTTTTGTTTTTTTTCTGCTAAATGGATTGAAATTAATTTCTGATCAGAAAATGGGGCATAGCTGTGATGATTCTGACACAAATTGCAGACAAGAGGGAGATATAAGCCATAGATCAATTCTAGACTAACATTGCTCCAGGTAAATTTGTTAATGTCAGGGATTAAAAACGCCAAACGTCTATAATTGCCAGTTGTTCACAGATATATGCAGTACTTTTGAATCTTGAATGTGAGATTAATCTTATAGGTTTTCTATCTACAAGATCATCTGGAGCATCATTATAATCGCTGTAAGAAATACATATAAAAGTTGTAAAAACATAATTTTTGCTAGAGCTGTATTGTTATAGTTATATAAATTTCAAACTATAAAGAAGGAATTGTCTAATTTGAAAACCAAGATTATCCATCTATCCTCATTTAAAGTCACTGATTAAATTATTTTAGTTTCATGTACAGAACTCTTATAATTCAACTATGCCAAGATAAATACAGTTTTCCATTCTAGGGCACCTTTAACCAACTGTAATCCCCTGACTACAAGTCATTTGTAAATGTTTATCGACTTGAAAACAAATAAATTACTCTTCTTTAAAACACTTGCATGCAGTTGTGTAATGTAGTGAAGTAATAATACTTTATGACTATTTTTGGGGAGAATCTGTACTTGTGTTTTTATATTTCTGTCAACTTTTACTCTGATACATTTCCCCAAAGCATATCCGTTACTTAAAACAAAATACATTTTAAACACAGACTGCAAAAAAGAATGTGCAAACAACTGCACACACAATAGCGGTTGATTTTATTTTCCGGGTTGCGTCCGTTGCTATAGCGGCTGACATGCGGCTCAACACACACACACACACACACACACACACACACACACACACACACACACACACACACACACACACACACACACACACACACACACACACACACACACACACACACACACACACACACACACACACACACACACACACACACACACACACACACACACACACACACACACACACACACACACACACACACACACACACACACAACACACAGAGACTGGTTTCCGAATGGGCCATTTTCACTGTTTCACTGTTCACAATCATCCTTTAAAATGATTGAGTAGAATGGCGACACCTGCTGATTGTTGAGAGGCAAGACAGAAATAACATATATCACCCCACTGTGCTTTACAAAACTTCACAACATTGCCTACCGAATGAGTGTCTTGTAAAAATAAAATTAAAAAAAATGTTTGTCTACTGAATAAAAAGATTGATTTCCTTTTGGTGCTATCATGAATACCCCTGACATTGAAAGATATTATTTTTAAGGAACTAAAATGGATATATGGTCTGTCATAATGAAAGTAAAGAAAAAAACTGAATTAGATATCTGTTAAAGTTATAGGAACTAGTTAAAGAAAAAAAACCTACTTCAATTAACTCCTAAAATTCTTATTTTAAAGGTGCCCTAGATTGAAAATTTTTATTGACCTATCGGTAAGCCCCTCCCCTCAAACGCAGATGAGCCAATGGCAGTTGAGTATCAGTCGCGCTGGGACCGGAACTCGGACATCTTTAGGTGTCAGTGCCATAGAGAAACATTGGAAAATCCAAAGCTGTCATCGGTTTGATGGTGTTTATGCTACAAAAATGGTAAAACGTCGTGCCTGAGGTACTGCAACACTGATTCCAGGGATCCTGAGAGGATTTTCTGGTTGTCATACTCTCATTAAGTTACGATTAAAGTTAGTAATTCCCTGTTAACGTACAAACCGACTACCTATAATTAACTGTTCTCATGCAACGGTGTAGGTCAGAAACACGAAGGTCTACAGTGCATCTCTCCACATTAAACTGATTAAATGTGAATTTATGTAATCTTACCCTGCGGTACATGAACAGTGTTGATCCTGGATGTTATCATCTGCGATCATAACAAGAGGCTTCTCCCGTTTGCATTGAGATCTGTAAACCATCGCTTCCAAATTAATCTCTCACTATATTTATTTTATTTCTGTAAGTTTAGATATGTTTAAAGGTCTGCATTATCTGTCTTATAAGGAGGACTCCTATTTTGACGGGTGTTATATTCTACGGGTAACGTTAGTGAAAGGGAAAGCTTGCACGCAGTTTATCGGAGTTGTTTTGCAGATACAAAGTTCACCAGTTATTAACTGGACCCCCGAAAAGGCATAAGGTCTGTGTATATGTTTGTTTACTGTGAGTGTTTTTGTGTAATTTGCTGTGTATGTTAATGCCACGGAGAGAGGGCTAGAGAGAGAGAGTTTGTGAATGAGACGGTAATGCGCACTTATACTTTGTTTGTTTGTTCAGCTCTTACGAGTGAAAAACTATGTGATAAGCTTAATAAACCATCAGTAAAGTTTGGCCATCATTCGGACGGGGTATACACTACATTCTGTGTCCAAAAACATCTTGTGATAAGGTTTTCACACTGACAGCTGTACATTGTAAGATATAGCAACTCCATTTGTTTGTTCGAGTTCGCAACAGTAACTAAGGGGGGCGGGGCTTACCGATAGGTCAATTAACCTTGGCATAGTTGAATAACAAGAGTACAGTACATGTAAAACACTTACTGTGAGTCTCAAACATCATTGCTTCATCCTTTATGTAAATCCCGTTTGTGAAAAACACCACAGAAAAATTGGCGAATCTCAACACGACTGTTACGCAACAGGATCATTAATATGTACGCCCCCCACATTAGCATATAAACCAGCCCATGTTCAAGGCCAGGCGGAACTGCACAGCCGAATCATCGGGAGTTCTGCAGGTATTGTGAAGAAACAAGTGTCAACAGGCATGGTTGATGTTTATATATAACCGGATACTAGGGGTGTAACGATATATATCATTTAACAATATATTGCGATATAAAAATGTGACGATATGTATCATTGATGGAAACGATATGATTCGTGGTGTAGAGTTGTTTTATCCAAGGCTCAGCTTGCTGTAGTCGGCCTATTTATAAGGTATAATTCACCCAAACACAAATTTACAAAGTAGGCTACCACAAATGTAAACTCTGTCATCATGTACTCACCATCATGTCGTTTTTCGTTTAACTTCCAAACACAAATTAAGATATTCTTTATGAAACCGGAGGGATTTCTGTCCCTCCATTTAAAGTCATTCCTCTCAAACTTGAAAGATCCAATAAATGTCATAAAGGCATCATAAAAAAAACGAATCGAGTGTCTAATCCAAATTCAAGTCTTCTGAAGAGACACGTATGATGGTTTATGATGAACAGATTTACCACGACGTGCATAGCCTCCTTAGTGAAAGCGCAAACATAATTTAAATCATCAGATCACATTTAGTTTGAATAGTATGATATATATATATATTTTAGATGGTTTATTCTTATATGTATAGTGCATTAATAGCAGGAGAGGCGGGACATAGCGAGCACTGGGAGAGATGCTGCTGGCATTGAAAGCGTGAGGGAAAAAAAAAAAGTTTACGGAGTTTCAGTGACATTATTACATTAAACGACTATATTTAATGTTGAATATAATGTATTATAATGCAATGGGGGAATATTTGTGGGTCCTGATAATAATAATATAATAATAATAATAATAATAATAAAGTAAAAATCCCTCTTCTTTATTTTGGCTTCAAATATAAGGATACATATCGTATCGAGAGTTTTGTATCGCGATTCATAACGAATCGTGACACGAGTGTATCGTTACACCCCTACTTGAACATGACCATCAGTGAGTTGATTTTAAGAGGACAGCTCACCTTAAGCAGACTGCCAGACGCCGCTCTGGATCTATTGGTTCCCTGAAGGTTGTGGTTTGTCTTGTCAGATGCAGTGACACTGTCAAAATATTTGCTTTATTGCTATGCGTCTGGTGTGAAAGGGCCTTTAGCGTTAAGCTGCATCTGTCTCTAAAATAAAAAATTTGCAGTGATTTGATGTTATTGAACTCTAGAAACCAGAACAAATAACTTTTATTGGTTTGAATGATCTGAATACATGCGTTCTCTGCCACGTCTAACCGCGACTGTCTTGACTGCATGTTCAAGGCTAACGGTAAAGATTGTTGCTATATGACCAAACCTTTTACTGTACCAATCTTTTTTATGGATACTACAATTTTGCATACAGGACAAATGTCCTGCCCTTTGTACAAACCCATGGGCTTCATCATAAAGCCAGTTACATCATAATGCAGTTTTTTCAGACAAGCTGTGCCACAATGTTTCAATTAAAGTAGTCACTAATAGTCTAATCACTAATAGTCACTGCGTTCACCTTTCGAAAGTCAGTACAAAATCGGTAGGTACCGTCTGCCTCTGGAACTAGTAAACACGGTGAGCTCCACGGGCTCCGACTATGAGCCAGACCGTGCTGTAACGTACTCGACTTTGGCTTTCATTATCTGACTCTTTGTTGGGTTAATTCTATAGGAGAACTGTTTGATCTGAACCTACATTGATGTCATGCTCAAGATCCGTGGTTCTCCCTGGCACGGGTGAATAATGATGCATTAAATACATAATCTGCCCAGGTTCTAGATGAGAGAAATGTATATCTTCCATTACAGCAGAGTTTTGTAGTCTTTTACCATCTTGATCGGCAACTTGCACTGCTACAGCAACCGGCAAGGGTTACAAGGTTACACTGGGAATCATTTACATTTACATTTATGCATTTGGCAGACGCTTTTATCCAAAGCGACTTACATTGCATTCAAGGTACACATTTTACATTTTGTCAATTCTTGCTTTCCCTGGGAATCGAACCCATGACCTTGCCGTTGCTAGCGCCACGCTCTACTGTTTGAGCTACAGAATCAGGCTTAGAGTCACAAACAAATCTCTTTAACATAGTTTGTTTCACTAAGTTTCTCTTTCACAGAGTACGGACCTGTGAACTTTGCATGGAGGGATTAATATTTACACCATCAATATTTCCTAATTTAACAATAGGCCTATTTTTCATGAAAATAGTAAGCAGTAAACAGCCGAATTGCAATGTTCTCATTACTCTGCATTTTACAAATATTTGGGGCATGAAGATACAATATAATTTGCGATTAACGCAAAATTTATGCCACAATGCATTTTTTTAGGGATGGTGTCATGACGCACACCATTTTATCGGTAAAAGGCCAATTGGCCGGAAACAGGCTGGAGACAGCAAAGTGTGCACTTTTTTAACGCATATTCACTTTGTTGAAAACAAAACAGTGGAAAAAGTGGATGGAAACTTAGCTACAGTCTCTATGTGATGATATCTAGGAGAAAGAGGCTCTATGTGTTGGGATTTATCTGACTTCTGTGAGACAGCTAGCAGACGGTCAGTTAAGCCAGTCCGTCTGCTTCCTGACCTGGTCTCCAGTTAGCTTGACCTGGACCCCAGTTAGTCAAGGTTCAACTCTAAGACTATGTGCCAGATTACTAGATAGAAGAGCTGCACCATCCCAGGCGGGATGAATACCATCTCTTTTTAACCGGTCAGGTCTGCCCCAAAAACTTTTCCAATTGTCTATGAACCCTGTTATTCTGCGGACACCATTTCAACAACCAGCCATTGAGTGAGGAGAGTCTGATAAGTATTTCATCACTCCGGCGAACAGGAAGCAGGCCAAAGCAAATTATAGTTTCTGACATCATACTTGCTCATTTACACACTTCTTTAAATTTTATTTTAGTGATCTCCGAACATTATTAGTGCCGATGTGAATAATAATAATTTCTGATTAGCATTAGCCAGCACTTTTAAATTTGCTTTGTCTAGGCGTTCGGCTGCTGGCAAAGATCTGACTATGGCGGCTGGTGTCTCTATTTTTACGTTACGTGTAATAGAATCGCCAGTCACTAGGGCACTTTTAACAGGATTCTCAGTGGGTGCGTCTCTGAGCTGGGAGAACCATGATGTTCAACCATGTTTTGAACAGAACAGTGTTTTGTCCCGTGACTATGCCATCTCAGTCACCCATTTGCCCTACTGCATGGGCTTAGAGTTGGCTATGCTATACATATGGCAGTGACAATAACAGGGGAAGATGACATGTCTCACCGTGTTTGTTGACTGATCCAACTCACCACATTTGTTTGATGGACTCAACGCGATTGCATGCCAGAAAAAAAGGCCATTAGCATGGATGGCAGGTTAACAGGCTTTGCGTTGTGCTAGCGATAGTGATTTAGATGAAAGCTAGCGATGTCAGATCAATGTGACAGACAAACTTAGATCATATCAGATATATTGTGATGATTAAATCATATTAAACAAAATAAACAGCAGGAAAGATAGAAAATAGAGCTATATGGAGCTATAGACCCAATTCACTCAGGCAGACAGGAAACCGCTGTGCAACAGTGAAAATGGCCCATTTGTGTATTGTGTCTGTGTGTTGTGTGTGTGTGTTGAGCCGCGTGTCAGCCGCTATAGCAACGGACGCAACCCGGAAAATAAAAACAACCGCTATTGTGCGTGCAGTTGTTTGGACATTCTTTTTTGCAGTCTGTTTCAATTTTTTTGTTTTTTGTTTTAAGTAACGGATATGCTTGGGGAAATGTATCAGAGTAAAAGTTGACAGAAATATAAAAACACAAGTACAGATTCTCCCCAAAAATAGTCATAACAAAGTATTATTACTTCACTAAATTACACAACTGCATGCAAGTGTTTTAAAGAAGAGTAATTTGTTTTCAAGTCGATAAACATTTACAAATGACTTGTAGTCAGGGGATTACAGTTGGTTAAAGGTGCCCTAGAATGGAAAACTGTATTTATCTTGGCATAGTTGAATTATAAGAGTTCTGTACATGGAACTAACATACCCTGAGCCTCAAACACCATTGTTTCCCCCTTCATTTGTAAATCGTGTGCTTGAAAAAAGACCACTGAAAAACGGGCGAATCCCAACATAACACAGACTGTGACGTAACAGTCGGGATCATTAATATCTACGCCTCCTCAAATTTGCATATGACCAGCCCTTGTTCAAGGCCAGGCAGTTTTAACACGGACCTGCACCGAATCAACAGAAGTTCTGCAGGTATTGTGAAGATGAGGACAATATAGTGAAAATGGCAGATCATGGATATAAATGTTATGTTCCAGGCTGTGCAGGGGATGTGAGCACTTTTCATACCCTTCCCACAGAACAGAACTGTCAACAGGCATGGCTGATGTTTATCTATAACAGGATACAGCACAAATTTTATTCAAAGTTGTTCATTTGCTCTGACTAGTGTCAATTTCGTAAACGAAAATATGCCGAAAAACTTTCATTGACAACCTTTTTTTCCATGACTAAGACAAGACGAGATGACACAAACGTCCTTAAGCGATAACTGTGACTATGTAAACATGCAATATCATTGACGAAAAAAGACGAGAACAAAAAGCACTCTTAGGTTTTGTCAGGGGAAAAAAAGAGGAGCGTTTGAGCATTCATGCTTGCGATTGCCATATTTCAGTCATTTTTAATCCCCCAATCAGAACTTTTCTGTTAAAAGAACACGTATTCGATCCTGTGTTTTACTTAAACATGTGCATCTGACAACCATGTAAGCTGGTCTGTGTTCTGTCACGAGTCACAAGCCGCTTGTGCTGTTTGTGGTTGAGTTTGCTGAATAACTGCACTTGTGTGAGCTACTGAAATGAGCCAATCAGAGCAGAGCTCAACATTATTATTCATGAATTATTATTCCCTTCCAAATAAGGCAATAACACCTCATTTCATTCTAGGGACAATTTCTAGGGTTGTAAATGGACATGTAAAACTGTATCTGGAGTATTTGCCCTTACCAAAGTCACATCCCTTCTATGTAGATATCAGAAAACAATTTAAAATATTGTATCAATGCATTCAATGAGACCTTTAATGTAAATCATTTCACTCATCAGCACAGACTTGGGTTCAGTGTGGGATCTAGTGATAATGTGAACAGTTTTTACCAGTCAGCACTTACATTGCAGCACAAACTAAAATGTTCAAAACCTGTTATACATGATGTGTAACACATGAATAAATCATTATACAGTGCTTTCTGCATATCCTAATCTTGTGCTGTTTGCGATTGTGTTTGCTGAATAACTGCACTTGTGTGAGCTACTGAAATGAGCCAATCAGAGCAGAGCTCAACATTATTATTCATGACCCTTCCAAATGAGGCAATAACAGCCCATTTCATTCTAGGGACAATTTCTAGTGTTGTAAATGGACATGTAAAACTGTATCTGGAGTATTTGCCCTTATCAAAGCCACATCCCTTCTATGTAGATATCAGAAAACAATTTAAAATATTGTATCAATGCATTCTATGAGACCTTTAATGTAAATCATTTCACTCATCAGCACAGACTTGGGTTCAGTGTGGGATCTAGTGATAATGTGAACAGTTTTTACCTTCCACTGAAGATCACATCAGGTGCACAGAGGTTAAAGAATCCATGTGTCAGAAAAGACAGATGTCTGTACCCTCACCAGTCAGCACTTACATTGCAGCACAAACTAAAGTGTTCAACACCTGTTATACATGATGTGTAACACATGAATAGTCAAGTCAAGTCAAGTCAACTTTATTTATATAGCGCTTTTAACAATGTAGATTGTTTCAAAGCAGCTTTACAGTGTTAAACAGGAAAATAATGCAGCATAATTTTATTCAGCTGTATAGCCATTCTGGAAAAATTTCAAGTATCATACAGTGACAGTGTGGGCTTTAGATTAATAATTTGATCAGTAATTTAGTTTAAATGGTTAATTTAGTTTATTATTTAGATGTATTTCGATGTTTAGTTGAAAAATTTAGTGTCCCCAACTGAGCACGCCAAGCCAGAGGCAACAGTGGCAAGGAAACCAAAACCCCATTAGGTGACCTAATGGAGAAAAATAAACCTTGGGAGAAACCAGGCTCAGTCGGGGTGCCAGTTCTCCTCTGGCCAATTAACAAACAGCGTATTATTATTATTATTCTGGCAGTTTTACAGCTCAGAGGTCATAATAGATCAGAATATTCGAGGGACCGGGGGCAACATGCTGGAGACGGGTTTATTGAGGATGATGTTGATTAAATAATTATTAAAGTGCAATATTCGAATGATCGGAGGCAACACGCAGGAGACGGGTTTATTGAGATGCCGTGTCGATGAGGCAGTTTCAGGGGGAGTCTAATCACGGTCTCCCAGACACTTCGGGGTCCTGTGTTGGTCTTCTCTGGGCGCAGGTCCACCATCTGATCTGGATACGGCCCGGATCCGGCTGACTGCAGTAAACCTCGGGATAAAACAGAGAGACTAACATTAGCGTAGATGCCATTCTTCTGATGATGTAACGAGTACATCAGGTGTTATGGGAAGTGTTCCCGGTTCCGGCTGACCTAGTTAATGCAGCCTAACAATCATTTCATTGAAAAAGTGTTTTATGTGTATGCCACAGTAAAGAGATGTGTTTTTAGTCTAGATTTAAACTGACAGAGTGTGTCTGCTTCCCGAACAATGTTAGGAAGACTGTTCCAGAGTTTAGGTGCTAAATAGGAAAACGATCGACCGCCTGCAGTTGATTTGGATATTCTCGGTATGATCAACTGGCCAGAATTTTGAGACCGCAGTAGACGTGATGGAGTATAATATGTTAAGAGCTCGCTCAAGTATTGGGGAGCTAAACCATTTAGTGCTTTGTAAGTAATAAGTAAGATTTTAAAATTTATGCGATGTTTAATAGGCAGCCAGTGCAGTGTTGACAGAACTGGGCTAATATGGTCATACTTCCTGGTTCTAGTAAGAACTCGAGCTGCTGCGTTTTGGACCAGCTGGAGTTTATTTATTAAGCGAGCAGGGCAACCACCCAGTAGAGCATTACAATAATCTAACCTTGAGGTCATGAACGCATGAACTAACTGTTCAGCATTTTGCATTGAGAGCATGTGCCGTAATTTAGATATATTTTTAAGATGGTAGAAAGCAGTTTTACAGATGCTAGAAACGTGGCTTTCAAACGAAAGATTGGTATCAAAGAGCACACCCAGGTTCCTCACTGACGACGAGGACTTGACAGAACAGCCATCAAGTGTTAGACAGTATTCTAGGTTACTACTTGTGGAGCTTTTTTGTCCAATAATTAAAAATTCAGTTTTTTCTGAATTGAGTTGCAGGAAATTACCAGTCATCCAATGTTTTATATCAGCTATGCATTCCGTTAATCTTGTGAATTGGTAAGTTTCTTTAGGGCGTGAAGAAATATAGAGCTGAGTATCGTCAGCATAACAATGAAAACTAACGCCATGCTTCCTAATGATATCTCCCAGTGGTAGCATGTACAGGGTGAAGAGTAGCGGTCCTAGCACTGAGCCTTGCGGTACTCCATACTGAACTTGCGATCGGTGTGACATATCTTCATTTACTACTACAAACTGATAACGGTCGCATAGGTATGATTTAAACCATGATAATGCAATTCCACTAATACCTACATAATTTTCGAGTCTATTCAAAAGAATGTTGTGGTCGATAGTATCAAATGCAGCGCTAAGATCGAGTAACACTAATAGAGAGATACAGCCACGATCGGATGATAAGAGCAAATCATTTGTAACTCTGACGAGAGCAGTCTCAGTGCTATGATACGGTCTAAATCCTGACTGGAAATCCTCACAGATACCATTTCTTTCTAAAAAGGAACATAATTGTGAAGACACTGCCTTTTCAAGTATTTTTGACAGAAAGGGTAGATTTGAGATTGGTCTATAATTGACTAAATCTGTAGGATCAAGTTGCGGTTTTTTAATAAGTGGTTTAATAATTGCCAACTTAAAAGTTTTCGGTACATATCCTAATGACAAAGATGAATTAATGATATTAAGAAGAGGATCTATGACCTCTGGTAGCATCTCTTTTAATAGCCTAGTTGGTATAGGGTCGAGCATACATGTTGTCGATTTTGATGATTTAACGAGTTTAGCCAATTCTTCTTCTCCTATAGCAGTGAATGAGTGTAATTTTTCCTCAGTGACACTACAATGCTCTGTCTGATGTGATGCTGTATTAGACGGCTGCATGGTTAAAAATTTTTTCCTAATATTATCAATCTTACATGTGAAGAAGTTCATAAAGTCATTACTGCTGTGCTGTTTACAATCATCAGAAGTTGAAGCTTTATTTTTGGTTAATTTAGCCACTGTATCGAATAAATACCTTGGGTTGTGTTTGTTTTCTTCCAAGAGAGTTGAGAAATAAGCAGATCTAGCAGTTTTTACAGCCTTTCTGTATGTGATCATGTGCTCTTTCCACAAATTACGAAATACCTCTAATTTTGTTTTCTTCCAGCTGCGCTCCATTTTTCTGGCTGCTGTTTTAAGGGCCCGGGTGTGCTCGTTGTACCACGGCGTTGGACTATTTTCTTTAATCTTCTTTAAGCGCAGAGGAGCAACTGTGTCTAAAGTACTGCAAAAGAGAGAGTCAATAGTTTCTGTTGCAACATCGAGTTCTTCTATACTATCTGGGATGCTGAGCAGATGATACTGATGAGGGAGATTATTTAAAAAGCAATCTTTAGTAGCGGCAGTGATTGTCCTGCCATTTTTAAAGCGAGGGGGCGGCTTTGCAACCTTAGCTAAATTAAGTATACATGATACTAAGTAATGATCTGAGATGTCATCGCTCTGCTGCAGAATTTCAACGGTATCAACATTTATTCCATGTGACAATATTAGGTCTAAAGTATGATTATGGCGATGAGTGGCTCCTGACACGTGTTGCCTAACTCCAATAGAGTTTAGTGTGTCTTTAAATGCTAATCCCAATACGTCTTTTCCGTTGTCAACATGGATATTAAAATCACCAACAATTAGTACTTTATCTACGGCCAGTACTAACTCTGATAGAAAATCAGCAAATTCTTTGATAAAGTCTGTATTATGCCCAGGTGGCCTGTATACAGTAGCTAACACAAATGTTGAACGGGTTTTATCATGTACACTACATAGCGTTACATAAAGCACCAAAACTTCGAAGGAATTATATTTGAAACTAGACTTCTGAGTAATACTGAAGATATTATTATAAATTACAGCGACCCCTCCCCCTTTACCTTTCAGACGCGGCTCATGTTTATAACAATAATCTTGGGGGGTGGACTCATTTAAGGTAATGTAGTCGTCAGGTTTTAGCCAGGTTTCTGTCAAACAGAGCACATCTAGATTATTATCTGTAATAATATCATTAACAATAAGCGCTTTTGGGGAAAGGGATCTAATATTCAGCAACCCAAGCTTTATCAATTGTTCATCTGTATTATATATTTTGTTTATTTGTTGGACGTCAATTAAATTTTTACTGTTGAATGGTTTTGATGTTTTTTTGTATTTACTAATTCGGGGAACAGACACAGTCTCTATATGATAATATCTAGGTGAAAGAGTCTCTATGTGCTGGGATTTATCTGACTCCGGTAACGTGAGACAGCTAGCAGACGGTCGGTTTAGCCAGTTTGTCTGCTTCCTGACCTGGGCCCTAGTGAGTCAAGGTTTAGCTCTAAGACTATGTGCCAGATTACTAGAGAGAAGAGCGGCACCACCCCAAGAGGGATGGATGCCATCCTTCTTCAACAGGTCAGGTCTGCCCCAAAAACTTTTCCAATTGTCTATGAACCCTATGTTATTTTGCAGACACCACTTAGACAACCAGCCATTGAGTGATGATAGTCTGCTAACTATCTCATCACTCCTTTTTACCGGGAGCGGTCCAGAACAAAAAACAGCCTCAGACATCGTACTAGCGAGTTCACACACCTCTTTAATGTTAATTTTGGTGATCTCCGACTGGCGAAGTCGAACATCATTAGTGCCGACGTGAATAATAATCTTAGAGAATTTACGATTAGCTTTAGCCAGCACTTTTAAATTTGCTTTGATGTCAGGTGCTCTGGCTCCCGGTAAACAAGTGACTATGGTAGCTGGTGTCTCTATCTTCACGTTCCGTGTAATAGAATCGCCAATGACTAGGGCACTTTCAACAGGATACTCAGTGGGTGCTTCACTGAGAGGGGAGAACCTGTTTGATGTTCTAACCGGAACGGAAAAGCGGTTCTTTGGTCTGCGACTATGCTGCCTCACTGTTACCCAGTTTCCCTGCTGCGAGGGCCCTGCAGCCGGAACCGAAGAATGTACAGAGTTCACTAAGCTATTCGCATCCAAATCAGTGTCTAAAGCTGTTACATCCTCACTACTCTCAGATAAAGTATGGATGCGTGTTTCTAATTCTGAAATCTTCTCCGTCAGCCTAACTATCTCCTTACATTTATCACATGTGAAGCCCTTTTCGCCAGCGGAGAAGCCTATACTGAACATGTGGCATGCACTGCAGGTGATAATGACAGGAGAAGACATGACTTACCGTGTTTGTTGATTAATCCAATTTACCACTTACCACAATCGTTTGCTGGACACAATTTACTAATCCAAGTTATGAACTCAGAAAAAGGGAGGCCCGGGTGCAGAGATAACAAGCTAACAGGCTAGCAAAATGCTAACGTGTGATGGTGATTTAGATTAAAAGCTAGCGATGTCAAATTTAACGTGATAGGCAATTTTTAAACAATGTATGGTGATGAGTAAGTTATATTTAGCAGTAGAAGAAAGAGGAAATATCAAAATAAAGATTCAAACGTAAGCAAGGCTCTACAGAGCTACAGACTTGAGCTACAGAGCAACAGAGCAACAGACACAGCAGGCAGACAGGAGCAATCGATCAGCGAGAATAAATCATTATACAATGCTTTCTGCATCCCCTAATCTAAAGTCTAAACTATCACACATAAACATGTTTCATATCACTTAAAGATCTTCCTGTTACAAGTTATGCATCTAACATGATCTCATAAGCTTAGTACGCAAAGTCAGTCTGACACACTTGTGTTTGCATAAACACTAATGGGAGTATGTACAGCTTCTAAATCAGTTTGACATATAAATACTTTTGTAAAGTACAAATGTTTCCTTTATTCTACTTCTCCCCAGAATGAACTCTCATGTGGACTTTAAGGTTTCCATCTTGACTGAAACTGTCTCCACAGTGAGGACAGGTGTAAGGGTCATTTCTATTATGAATGTTCATGTGGACTTTAAGGGTTCCTTTCTGAGTGAAACTTGTTCCACACTGTTGGCTTGTGAAAGGGCTTTCTCCAAAGTGAATTCTCATGTGCCTTTTAAGGTTTCCCTTTTGCCTGAAAGTCTTTCCACACTGTTGGCAGGTGTATGGCTTCTCTCCAGTGTGAATTTTCATATGAACTTTAAGTTTTCTATCTTGACTGAAACCAGAGCCCGTCTACGGAGAGCCTGCCCACTCCCTATTAAGCCCTATTGTACCGAATTTTGGTTGTAGTACCACCAGAGTTCCACTGGGGGCGATCGTCTTGAGTGCAAAATGAATGGGAGTCAATGGGGCTAGACGGCTAAATTTGTCTCTTTCACCCGATTGCCGTTGAGAAATCTGAGATCTGATTGTAGATTTTGCAAGTTCAACATGGGTTTTAGGTCGAAAGTTGATTGAACGAGTACTTATGTCCTTTCGATTTCTTACAGGTTGAGTTGTTGTTGCCCATAACACGCTAGCATTCTGCTAATGAACGCTGATTGGTCAGTGAAGGACTGATTACGACCAGAGATACCGCTTGATGGCATCCGAATCAGAATCAGCGGGATCAGAATGATAAGGCGGACTTTTTCGCCCAAGTTTTTCTTTTCAACTTCAATTTTTTGGTTGCTGGCACTTTTATCTGCCTATTGTTATGCATGTACTGTGAAATTTACACGGAAAATAAATTGAATTTGGGTACTTGTTGTGTTATTCTTGTGTTAAGAAATACAGTATACATATGGTATAGTATTGCCACCTTAAAAAAAAATAAATAAAAAATGTCCCGCTCAATAGTGCTAAATATCATTCTCTGATATCAATAAAAATTGAATAAGGAAAAAATGCCTCGCAGGTGTGCAATGATAAATTGTTCTAATAGTGGGCAAGGGTTGTCCTATTTCTCATTTCCCAAGGACGAAAAAAGGTAACCCGTGTTAATAGTTCGCAAGAAGCATCAACAGTTTCTGGCCTCACTCCAACATCACCAACAATTTGGAGATGACTCTAGAGAATCTTGGAGCTTTCAATAGCCTCCTCAGCACCCATCCTGAACATGCCAGCCTCATACAATCGATCTCCATCAAGAAATTTGTGATGTGCAGGCTGGGTGCTGAAATTAGACAGAGAAACAGGGCTCTGAGCTACAACAAATTAACAGCTGACAGGAAACTGTCTACATTTACATCATAGGTCGTTTAAATCTTTAAATGTTCAGTAGTTATACTACTTATAATTATAATACCTATATATATATATATATATATATATATATATATATATATATATATATATATATATATATATATATATATATATATATATATATAATACTAGTAATAGTAGTTCATGAAATTCTGGTGTTTGTTCCACAAGCTTTACACGTATAATACATGTGTAATATCATCTGTTGGGGTAACAGCTTAGGACCCAGGACCAGTAGTGAAAAATGAAGACCAGGAGTCAGGAGTCAGATTAATTAAAGAAAATTTTACTGAAGAATAGTTTGCAGTTTCATCAGCAGAAGCCAGCTTCAAGAGGAGTTTGTAGGCCGCGCTCCCTCTAACAGTCTCCCCGCCTCCGTCTAACGTACATACAATTTTCTGAACAGTTATACGGTTTTCAAGGTCTAGACACGTCATTACTGCCATGTGGACTGATTCTGATTGGTTCTAACAACATGCAATGTAAGCAACTTTCCACACGTAGACAGATAGGAGCATATATCACTAAAAATGCGTAGACTCCGTGTCGCCCAGGCCCAGATTAATCCTCAATGACCTCGGAGGTCACAGAAAAGACGCCTCAAAGTCTGGAATCGTTTGCAGAAAGGACCATCTCTAATACTGGATCTGCACAGAATCATGAGACGCACACACAAAGTTTCCCAGAAAAACAGTTTCCATCAAGGTCGGGACATCTTAACTAACTATCAACAAAGCACTTCTCCAAAGCATACTGATACTACATTTAGTACAGAAGTGACTTTATTCTATTCTATAAAGAAAGAAAAGTATATCAGAGAGGTACATTTCTGTTACATTTTGAGTCCCCAAAAGAGTCACATAGCTGTAACATAGATGACCCCGGGGGTCGCTTTAGGAAGACATACAGTTAATACATGCTGAGCTCTTCTCACTTCAAACACCAAGGACATTTGCCTGTCAGCACATCTTGACACAGACATCAGAGCTGGATTCAAAAGCACAGAGCAACTAAAACACTACAATATCCAAAATCACTCCTTGAATATAGAGAACTGATTTATCAAATGTAGGACACTGTTATAACATTGATTATCATTCATTCTTATTTTAATATTGATTAAATATTTAATATTTAATATCATTCTTGAAGGATATGTGTCTGATGAAGAGACAAGTGATGTTTGGCTTGACCCTTGACCCTTCATTCCCCCCTTTTAGACCATATGTGGGGGTCCCATACCGCCACGTCTGGTCTACAAGTGAGGTCACTACGGAAGGTCAAGTGGTGACGCATGTTTCCCTTTTAGGGTCACAATTGTCTCTTCACCTCATCACGGACATGCTGGCCACTAAAAAGACCAGTCCCCGTTTTGAGGCTCTTTTACCCCTTCCACTCACAAACAAGGCCCCAATGTTCTTCTCAAAACTCCTGATCAACACACTGATAACGTGCTTTCTCTCATTGAGAGGGGAACAGACAATATAGTACAATAGTATTCATACAATTCTTTAGGGTTTCAGTAAAAGGAAATATAAAATAAAATAAAATAAAATGAAATGAAAGACAAGTCCATATTTAATCTCTGAAAGCCGGGCTAAACGAGCAATCTCTGTTGCTGCATTCCCATCAAGTTAGAGGTGTGTGATGCCTCTAAAATCTGAACACATGACTGAAATTTGCAAGGTTAAAGTGACCAGAATGATCTCAGCTGACCCTTGAATGCCAATCTTCAAGGTGTTTCCTGGCTCTCAATTATGCGGTATTTGGTGAGCGGTATAGAGGGGCCAATATCAGGGCAGGGGCTGCTGTGTCCAGTCTTGACCTTGGCCCCTACGAAACACAGCTTCCCCCCCCAACAGAGATGCTGCTGGCCTCACAGACATCTGCCTCACCTCTCATACACACCTCACATAAAACACCCCCCTTTCTGGGAGGTGCCCCAATGGTGGTGACCCCCATTGGCTTAGGTTGTCCTCTGCTGGCCAACAGAAGAGCTTACCCGTCATCGGCGAATCACCTCATGCTCATTGGTCATCGCTTAAGATCGTTGACCCTCAACAGGATCCGATATTCTCTGGAACCTTTTGGAAAGTGCATTCAAGAGTCAGCAGAGCCCCGGGTCTGCTTTCAAATGAGTAAAAACATGGAGACAGGTTAATAATAGTTCCTGATCACACAGTTTTCCTGATACGAGTGTTCTCGTCAGACATCACACACGCCTAGGACAGACCCTCAGTCACCACTCAGAGAGCAAATACACACTTTAGAAAATATAAAGGAAGAAACAAAATCATACCTAGGGAGGATAATTCAATTCATGATAATAATATAGAAAGATAAATATTGACTAAGTCTTTGATTATAAATTTAATTAAGATATATATATACAATTATATTGGAGAGGCAGTGGATTCTAGAACCCACCCTTTAAGTTTCTCCTGAGGCCAAAGTGGGGGTATTAATGGTCTACCAATTTAGGCTGGTTCCTAATTTCCAATTAAAAATAGGATTGTAATTACTTTTTCAAAACAGATCTTTTCAGGTATAAAACTCAATAGTGGCCTGAAATAAAAAATAAAAAGTAAATAAATAAAAATAAACCACATAATAGTCCATCCAATTGCATTCAGTCTCATATAGCATGCCCCACCTCAAAAGAATAGAAAATAAAATAAAACATTCACATCATCCATCTAATTATTTCCACTTAAAACATAAACTTGTTCCTAATTTTTACTCAAGAACCCTTTTGCTAAATTTACTTTTCCCAACAGACTCATTTTCTCCCCTCATAGCCCACATAACTGTTGATGAACTTATCCATAAAAAGAAAATAGTTAATGTTAAAACCTTTTCATCAAAATTACTTAATTATCAATTCGTATTCCATTCAATAAGTTTGTTCACTCATCTTTATCATACCAAATACCAAATTATTAATCACCATGTTATTAGTAAAACATTCAAGATCATTCATCAGGGTTTTCTCTAAAGTACCCTTTTTTAATTTTCTTTTATTCTCAATGTCTTGTTCATTAAAACTCTTCAGGTGTAAGCTCCAAATGACCAAAATCTTAAACCTCTTAATTCATGTCACTTGGCAGTGATACTTCATCAAATCCTCACTAGCCTTATCTTGCCACTTACACCCAAACGTGTCATAACTTTACAAAGAGCTTACAGATTTCATAATTTCCCATATTACTTTAAATTTGGACTATAAGTCATCATCAATTTCTTTAAAGCTGTTTTTCCCTTTAACTTTACGGGTGTTCCTAAATTCTATTTCACAACATTAATCTTTGGGCTATTTCTCATTATTGTTCTATCAATCTGCAGATGCCACACAATATGATCATTATTGTTTCTTATCTCTACTGCTCTGCAGAAACCAAAATATTATATTCCTCTTATCTCAATCCCAGTCACACAGAAAGACTTAAAGTCACTTGCTTCTTTAACATTAATTGTGGTTCTCTATATAAATCAAAGTATCATAAAAAAAAAAAAAAAAAAATTAAAATAAAGAAAAAATAAAACTTTTCATTTTTAGAAGTTATCTCTTTGGTCGCCCTCCGGCCTTTCAGAATTTTGAGGGAGTCTCTGGATAATTTAGATAGTGACTTCAGCCAATTTGTCACTTTGTCTCTGCCGTCAAGTCTATAACATTTACGCCTACCATTTTTAATCAATTGACATTATTTAAATTTAAGCCCTCAGTTGAATTTAGACAAAGGTTTTAACCCATGATGGACGGCAATCTTTAACTTTACAATTCCACTTTAACTAATCCAGAGAGTAATTCAAATCAACATCATAAATGACAAAAGTCGTTATAACAGACAGAGCTGGATAACAATCCATTTAAAGCTCGTCCCGTGTTCTGGATCATCTTTTCACCAGATTCCTTCAAAATTAACAGTTTCTCTAAAGGTTGTCGTTTACCTTAACCCATCTGTAATGGTCAAATACTCATTCCAGAGGTTAATGACACCCAATTAGGACAGAACAGTTCTAGGAACACATACAACATAAAGTGCAGTCACACCCACACACACATTAAACATTAATTGCTCATCCGCAAATTTTACTTTTAGTGTTTACTCAAATTATTATTCAAACTCATTTTTTGCATCTGCTCATTATTAATTTGTCTCTACAAAAGTCAGCTGGATTGTTTTGGTTCTGATATCATTTTCTTTGTTTTGTTTCAGCTTTAGCAGGGCGATAACAAATTGCACCATCCCTGCTTCCACAAGCAGTCTCTCTCTCTCTCTCTCTCTCTCTCTCTCTCTCTCTCTCTCTCTCTCTCTCTCTCTCTCTCTCTCTCTCTCTCTCTCTCTCTCTCTCTCTCTCTCTCTCTCTCTCTCTCTCTCTCTCTCTCTCTCTCTCTCTCTCTCTCTCTCTCTCTCTCTCTCTCTCTCTCTCTCTCTCTCTCTCTCTCTCTCTCTCTCTAACCTTTTTAACAGTCTTCTAAGACTTTAACTTCAATGTGAAATTCATCTCATACCTTTTTAAACACTGTTTTCCCTAAAACATGTCTTATTATTTTCAAGTGATGCCATGTGCTTTTACTTATCAATATCTTCTATCATCTGTGGCACAGGCTCAGATATCAGCCTTGAGCTGGTTTTGAAATAGAGAGAGACTTCTATGCATTCAGGACTGGTACTGCATTTTCATAAACTTTTAACTTGTCACTCTAGCACAGCATAAGACTTGGCTAGAGATCACATTTATCTTCCAATAAACGTCAGACTTCACACTATCTCAGCGTAAGACCTGGCTAGAAATTAAAATTGTTTTCAAATAAGCGACAGACATTTTCCTTTTAACTCTATCTTTTGCCAGAGTTGACGGTTCCAAATAACCATAATTTTATATTTGTCTTTTGCACATACAATAAATTTAAACTTCAAACATCTAAATTGAGTCTGAGTTACTTCCAATTTTAGCCGCAGCACCAGAAATGACATGGTGGGGCAGATTCAGATAAGCAAATTGTTTCATTACAGCTCTGCATGAGCTTATCTTTTGAAACCAAAACATCAGCTTCTAGGGTTTTTAGCTTTTAACCATATTCTCCTACAGTGTTTTTACCAACATCCAGTCAAATAAACTTTATCAGAATTTTTCACGAATCATTTTAACATTTTTATCATTTAAACCCTCTATGTCTCTAATTATATAGTTACTGCCATTCATTTTTAACCTCATAATTTATTTTAAAATGATCATGGATCTTTCCTTTAAAAGGAATTCCTTAAGACGTCAATATATGAACTTATTACTTATTTCCTTATTTTCAATCTGTGTACCTCTGTTTAAAATCCCTCCGTGACTATATCTGCTTTTTCCTTTTCAAAAACAACTTCAAGTCCTTTTACTCAGACTACACAGACCAATTCCTACGTAATTTTCAGTGATTTCTGCCAATTTATCTCACAAACAGTTAGGAATTAAAATTTTTCCAGTCTTTTAGCTTTTAGCCAGTCAAGTTTCTGATTAACTTTTCCAATTAGAATTAAAAATTTTGCTGCCCATTTACTTAATAATTCTTTCAAATTTCTTTGACGTCAGGGCTTCAGAGCAGCGCTGCTTACAGCGTTTGCTGTCTTTCGTCTCAAAATCTTTTTCTGGACTGATTATGTCACTCAAATTTTTAGCCATCCTTTTAGTCAAAGTTCATACTCACCTGAAATTATACCAGCAGAGATGGAGGCGAAGATCTTTAACCAACACAGCTGTGGCTTCTGCGTGATGAAACTGCAAAGTACACTTATACGAAAAAGTCACTTACTGGTCCATTCCAATTTGGGTCATACCTTAAATTTTTACTCGGGATCGTTCCTGATGCATCCCTGGCAAACAACCCTGAATCTATTTTTATTTTGTTTAACTAATAACTTAATCCCTAACTGTCTATTGTCCTAAATTCGGGGATCCCCTATCTGAGTTGGAAGAGACGGAGAAGGTTTGCGGTGATGCACTGGCCCCCTTTGTCCAGAGCCGCATGCCCCTTTTAGGAGTGGTATCCTTACCTTAGCCCTTAATCAGCTCTCTCCCCTTTAAGCATGCCTACGTTGCACCCCGTTTCCAAATTACTGGCCTACTGGAGCGACTTCTTATACCCCTTGTGTGTTTCTCAAAAAGCTCTCGACTTACTCAGAGTAGCCGAAACACAATCCTTAGTATAATTATTCCCTATTTCCCATTGAAATAAAGCTCTCCCGTTCCCCTAACCCAGTCTCTTCCAGTCAGACAAGTCTAATAATAAAAATATACTACCTTATCTACTTGTTTGCCAGAGGTGTACCAAGGAATGATTGCTCGCCAAATCTCCACCATAAACTGTTGGGGTAACAGCTTAGGACCCAGGACCAGTAGTGAAAAATGAAGACCAGGAGTCAGGAGTCAGATTAATTAAAGAAAATTTTACTGAAGAATAGTTTGCAGTTTCATCAGCAGAAGCCAGCTTCAAGAGGAGTTTGTAGGCCGCGCTCCCTCTAACAGTCTCCCCGCCTCCGTCTAACGTACATACAATTTTCTGAACAGTTATACGGTTTTCAAGGTCTAGACACGTCATTACTGCCATGTGGACTGATTCTGATTGGTTCTAACAACATGCAATGTAAGCAACTTTCCACACGTAGACAGATAGGAGCATATATCACTAAAAATGCGTAGACTCCGTGTCGCCCAGGCCCAGATTAATCCTCAATGACCTCGGAGGTCACAGAAAAGACGCCTCAAAGTCTGGAATCGTTTGCAGAAAGGACCATCTCTAATACTGGATCTGCACAGAATCATGAGACGCACACACAAAGTTTCCCAGAAAAACAGTTTCCATCAAGGTCGGGACATCTTAACTAACTATCAACAAAGCACTTCTCCAAAGCATACTGATACTACATTTAGTACAGAAGTGACTTTATTCTATTCTATAAAGAAAGAAAAGTATATCAGAGAGGTACATTTCTGTTACATTTTGAGTCCCCAAAAGAGTCACATAGCTGTAACATAGATGACCCCGGGGGTCGCTTTAGGAAGACATACAGTTAATACATGCTGAGCTCTTCTCACTTCAAACACCAAGGACATTTGCCTGTCAGCATATCTTGACACAGACATCAGAGGTGGATTCAAAAGCACAGAGCAACTAAAACACTACAATATTCAAAATCACTCCTTGAATATAGAGAACTGATTTATCAAATGTAGGACACTGTTATAACATTGATTATCATTCATTCTTATTTTAATATTGATTAAATATTTAATATTTAATATCATTCTTGAAGGATATGTGTCTGATGAAGAGACAAGTGATGTTTGGCTTGACCCTTGACCCTTCACATCCATCATGTGTGCGGTCTTTTCTTTTTCCACACTTTCACCACATTCTCTGCTTTCACTCACTAATCTTCAGTGGCTGAATTCGCCATCGTGTATCGACTAACGTTAGATACATAACTGATAGCAAAATGTATAATAAGGGTTGTTAGCCAGCTGATGGCTAGCTGACAGCCTACGACCATTAATAGCTGATAGCTAGTAAGCTAATATGGCCTGACAGCCAGCTGATGGATAACTGATAGCCAGCTAACGTTACGTCGCCAAACATCCAACGACCATTGTGTGTTTTCGGCGTGGTCTTTCAAAACAACAAAACAAAAACTCTTCTAGCACGTGTATTTACCTGTGTCAGCTGTGTTGTCGATGCCTCGAGAGAAAGGAAAGTGCAGAGCACGAAAGCACCAGAGCTGTTAAAGTTAAATAATTAAATTTTCAACGGCTCTGGAACGCACCATAGACAATCTCTGAAAGCACCAAAGTGACTGAAGGATTGCCGTAAAACAGTATCTCTGGTCGTACAATGTGTATGACGTCATTGACATTTTAAAAGACTTTTTAAAGCAAATAAGTGACTCTAAAAAATCTAACACCCAGCAATGTGTAATTTCTTTGCATCTCCTTTCGAATACAACATTCAAATTACTAGACAAAAAATTATATCCTGAGAAAAGTGGATTTTGAGGGGTATACCGCCATTGACCTCCATTCATTCTGCACTCGTCTTGTGAGCGCCCTCATATGGAATCAGAGAGGAACTGCAACCAGTCCAGAAGCCGGAAGTGTAGTGAGAGTGAAACTTCTCGCCATATTAGACATTCTCTGCTGAAACCGTCTCCACAGTGAGGACAGGTGTAAGGATCATTTCTATGATGAATGTTCATGTGGACTTTAAAGGTTCCTTTCTGAGTGAAAGTTGTTCCACACTGTTGGCAGGTGAAAGGGCTTTTTCCTAAGTGAATTCTCATGTGCCTTTTAAGGTTTCCCTTTTGCCTGAAACTCTTTCCACACTGTTGGCAGTTGTAAGGCTTCTCTCCAGTGTGAATTCTCATGTGGATTTTAAGGGCTCCTTGTTGATTGAAAGTTACTCCACACTGTTGGCAGGGGTAAAGCTTCCTTCTAGTGTGAACTCTCATGTGGACTTCAAGGTTTCCATGCTCTTTGAAACTTAGTCCACACAGATGGCAGGTGAAATTACCGATAGTCTTTTGAGCCCTTTTACGTGAGGTTGTTTTTTTAGTCTGTGAGGAACTAAAATATTTTTCATCAATTATAAAATTATGTTTCCTGTCCTGATCTTTCTCTTCCATTTTATTCAGATCTTGACTCTCTCTCAACGCCATCAGGTCAAAAGCAAAAAAACATAAAAGTTAATCCCAGTTTAGTGCCACAAAGCAACAGACATTTAGACACACAAAACATTAAAACTAATAACATGTATACTGGATCATATACGCCAGGGGTGCCAAACTCAGTTCTTGGAGGGATTCCTGGTTGCATTCAAAAAAGTCAGAGATTACTTATTAAGCACACAGTATGTGGAAAATATCTACGATAATACCTATGCCTAAAACATCAGGGAAATACTACCTGACAATTTTAGACCAGTTGCACTGACTTCTATCCTGGCAAAATGTATGGGAAGAATTGTAAGTAATCATGTTCTGTCTTCAGTGAGTATTATTTTAAATGCATTGCAGTTTATATATAGACCATACAGGGGGACAGAGTATGCCACAATTACTTTAATTGATTTTATTGTAAAGCATGTTCAGGACTCTTACGTAAGGGAACTTTTTATTGATTTCACCTCAGCTTTTAATAGAATGCAGGTTCACTTGCTTCTATCACATCTGTACAATGTGAATATAAATTCTGCTGTGGCATATTGGATCAAAGATTTCAAAGATGTGTGAAACATTTGTGAACGCTGCCATCCGAACCTTGGTGCACACCAAACAAGATGGGTCTCGGTTAGGGCTGAGCAATTTTATCGATTCTGCGATATAAATCGATATTTTTTCTCCCACGAAAGTATCGATTTTTAAGCCGCGAGTATCGATACATTAGTCCCATTCAAATCCCCGTGTTTACCCCCATTTGCGTTGCAGGAAGAGCGATTTGGTCAGCCAGCCGCTAGTATCGCTGTAGAGCAAGTTACCCGCACTAACTTTACACATACGCCGACGTCTATCTCTTCTTGTTTACGGAGTCAGAGCGAGGAGATTCAAGAAAATGGCGGCGAATATAAATCCAGTAACGTTACCTTCATGCTTAAAAGCAGATGTGTGGGAGCACTTTGGGTTTAAAAAGAAGAAGGAAAGCGACGATTTAGACTCAGGGGTCAACAACATGAGTCGCCGCAAGGACCACACGAGTTGCCCGCGGGTCTGTTCTAAAAATAGCTCACCATAGCAGCTGCGTTCAGTCGCTTCCGTGTTAATTTAAGCGCAGGGCTCGAGTCCAGACTGAAGCCGAATATATACTAGTGTCTGTAAAATAAACTGCTAAATTACTCCTGCATGTTATGCGTCTGTGTGGATGACGAGCGCCGCGCGCGCACTCGCTCTTGTAGTCTCTGCCGACACGGAACGCATAAACCGTCACTTCATGAGAATTTACATTTATCATTTGAGAAAACTGGGTGCGTCTCATTCTGCTCCTGGTTCAGTAGTCAGGGCACTGATCAGGACATAAGTCAATGGGCTGAGTCCTGACAGAACTAGGGAGCTGAATGACTGAGACGCGCACCCACTGTCATATCATGAACACAGACACTGGTAATCACGGCAACCCGTCAAAATAAAAGTTCGGTTTAACGTGAAGAGATTGACTACAGATTGTAGCCTACAGTAAATTTAGCTACGTCTCTATGTAATAATAATACGTCTCTACTAATAATAATAATTATGAAATAAATAATACTAATTATTTAATTATTAATGGTTGCTTATTTTTCACTTGATCTTTCATTTATAAACAATGTTTACTTTTAAACAGCATAAAGCCTTTACATGTTTATGTATTGTTTACTTATGATTATCATCATATATAATAAAACATTTATTTAAAAAAAAATTGTGGTATTGTACCGACTACTGGAACCACTACTATACTCTTTCAGGTGTAAAACAGTTTGGATAGTTGTTAATAAGAGAATTATGATGCATTATTTAAGAGTTTTAAGTATTATATAACATGAGTAGCTCTCTTTGACTTTCTTTTTTAAAAAGTAGCTCTCAAATGAAAAAAGGTTGGAGACCCTTGACTTAGACAAAGCATTGCGGTTGGTTTGCAAGCTGTGTGACACAAACGTGAAATACTCTGGAAATACCAAGTGTCAGTGTCAAGCTAAAAAAGCTGTCAAAGAAACTGTTCAGAACAGGCCACTTGCTGCAATTTTTAAAACTCCATTGTTAATTTCAATACTGCAATTTATTTACTTTTCAAAGGCTTGTAAGCTACAGTTTGCACTGTTTCAATAAATGGAACAAATTTTCTCAACACATCTTTGATTCATTTTGTCCAGCATTTGCAAGCTGTAGACTCTCTGTCCCGTCAGAGACTTATATTGTGTAATTGATGATTTTAGTTTTCAGTTCAGTTAATTCAATCCAAGTAAATGAAACGCTCACAAGATGTCACCAAAATCACTCTGTCCCCTTTAAATCTTTCAGAAAATGATGTAAGTGTATCGAATTATATCGAATCGTATCGAATCGTATCGTTGGCTGAATATCGTGATATATATCGTATCGTGAGCTGAATATCGTGTATCGTATCGTATCGTGAGATTAGTGTATCGCTACAGCCCTAGTCTCGGTCCGCTTCCAGACGAATGCTAGTTACGCATGTAACTGCCTCTGGCATTCACCTAGAACTCAAAGAACCACAGTGTAAACACTATTGAATTATCGCAGGACCAGCCAGCTAGGTCGAGAAAATATAGACAAGACACGTGGATACGTTTGCTGAGCCCTGGGGGGTTATAAGCCACAGTAGCTCAACAATCTGCCTCGAAAAACACCTTTCTGGCGCATTCCGAGTGATTAAGGCGGTCATCCAGAATTCACAGAACCACAGTTACATGCGTAACTAACATTTGTTTTCATTCCTACTGACCACCAGTGGCAGTGTAATCACTACTGCATGACACATACTAACACAGTCATGAGGAATGCCATCCACCTGATGTAAAATTGAGCAGTATACGGTCTAAATTTAGCAGTAGAGTTCACATAACACTTCAAGACATCCAGCAACCAACGCAAGCACAGTTCGCAGGAAAGTGAGGATTCAGAGCAAGGTTCAGACAGCGTGCACCCTTCAGAAAACTGCAGACAAGACTGTGAGATCCAAGAGAAGATCCACCAACTGGAACATTATATGCAGAAATGTACGCTCGTCCAGTATACGTTGAAAAAAGCTGAAGATGCTCAGATTGTCACGTTGCAGAAATCATGTGTAATGTCTCCCATAACAGAGGGATAGGTGGAAACGCATATATAGGCATTTCGGCCATTCGTAAGATCCTGGCCCAAGGGACTGGACACTTCCTTCTTTGCGAACCATAAGCTACAGTGAGTGTTCATCTCTGAAGCAAAAATATCCACATGGAGAACATGGAGGCCTGTCAGGACCAGCATAAAATACTTCAGAGAGAACACTGCACGCAGTTCCAGCCGGTTGATATGTTCTGTGGCCTGGGTCAGTGTCCAAATACCCCTCAGACTCAATGTTGCCCCCCATCCTGTGGGAAGCGTCTGTCGTGACCAACTCCCGACAAGAGGGAAAACAGGGCACACCTCCCTTCAGAAACTACCTGTCTCCACCGCCTCAAAGCATATGCAATGGTGAGAAACTACAATCCGTCGATGCCAATGTCTGGTGGGATCTAGCCACAAACCGTTGTTCCATAACTGGAGTGGTCTGAGGTGGAGTAAACCCAGGGGAATCACTGGAGTGGTCTGAGGTGGAGTAAACCCAGGGGAATCACTGGAGTGGTCTGAGGTGGAGTAAACCCAGGGGAATCACGACTGTAGCTGCCATTAGCATTCCTATTAGTTGTAGGACCACCTCATACGGCAAAGACACACCCGGGTGAAAGCGAGTCAAAAGTTGCAAAATGTTTGTCACATTCCTTAGACAGGGAGGCAGACATTAGGTGGGAATTCAGGGTCATTCCTATGAACGTAGTGGTCTGTGTTGGAATCAGACAGCTCTTTTTCATGTTCATGGAAAAGCACAACTTCTGCACGTCTCAAAAGCAGTCTCGTGGGGGCACAAGGAAGCCAGTTGGTAGCACTTTGAACTGGTAGGATTGATTCAGGAAATTGAAACAGAAGCTTTCTGTGATGAACAACAATCGTGACGTGAAAGTATGCATCTTTCAGGTCGACAGGTCGGAAACCACCATCCTTCCTGGGAGCAAGAAGATACATTGAATAGAACCAGTCTCCATGAATGAAGGTATGAACTCTGTCTATGGTTCCCTTCTGTAACAGTGAACACATTTCCTGACAGAGAACCATTGCGTGAACTGACAACCGTAGGAACAATTCTTGAAAACCTGGGAGGCCGGCATTGAAACTGTAGAGTATATCCCCTGCTCAGAGTCGTCAAAGCCCAGGGGTCTGATGTGTTGGTCCTCCAGTACTCCAGCTCTATAGTTCTATAGTAAAACAATCGCCCACCGGCCTGAGTATCTCAGGCTTTATGTGTGCGCTTTTTAGTGGTTGCGCTAGGACGCTGATGGGGTCCTCCTGGCAACTTTCGATGAGGTGGCCGGAAAACTGTAGCAGTAACATGAGGTCTTTGAGGGGGCTGTGACTGAGGTGTAACATGCCACGGAAACGTTGCTCTGATGTGGCATAGTGATGCCGTGCCTGAACTAGACATCCTAAAAGGTAGGGTTTCGCTCCACCTGCGTCAGTTGACGAGTGGCTTCAGGCCAGAGGTGGAAAGTAACGAATTACATTTACTCGCGTTACTGTAATTGAGTAGTTTTTCTGCGTACTTCTACTTTTTTAAGTAGTTTTAAAAATCTGTAATTTTACTTTTACTTAAGTATGTTTTGTTTGAAGTATTGTACTTCGCTACATTTTAAACCACATCCGTTACTGAGTAAAAATAAATAATACAAAGGGGGGGAAACGCGATCCGGAAACGACTGCATTGAATTGAAGGGCGGGAGAACAAACGCAAAAATCACAAAAAGATGGAGACGGACGGACAAGACAGACGTCAGACCCAGCTGAAAGCGAAACGCCATCGTGAACCCCTGGATAGTATGGAAAAGCTTTGGATATAGACAAAAAATTGCCGGGTGTTGTCCTGGAGCAGTACTGTCGCAAGGGCTGTGCCAAGCGTGCGACCGCACAGGGCCTCGCGCAAAAGTAAAGACGACAGCTGACTTGATGATGTAAAGCCAATAGTTAAAGTTCATGTTTTTGTCCTTCAAAATACTATAATAGTTTTAAAAAACATAGCTAAAAGTGTGTATGGTGATGCTTTATTATTCTGATTGTTAAAAATGTATTATGCAGTAACTTGCAATAGCCCATTTCTCTGTGCGTGTGACGGTGATTTATGCGCATACATGTCAGTCAGCGGGCATCGCACGTCAAGTTCATAGAGATTTATTCCCAGTCCATTCAAATTTCAGATTTTTGGCCGCCTCTGACATGGGTCAAACCATAGATATTACCTACGAAGTTCAAGTAAATACGCTAGAAATGTGCGCTTATTCAAGCATGTGCATTATATGGACGCTTGCATTTCATCTGACGGTATGCACAAAAGGTTTTTTATTTAACACTATTAAAGTTAAATAAGCATAACCTAACTATTACTAGCCTGTCGGAGCATCAGTGAGAGCAATGGCACCGCAGAATGAGTAAAGCCTCTATCTCGAGACGTTTTAAACGTTTTTTAAATCTGAAAACTGCAAAAAGCAACGAAATTGTCAGACATCCATTTTGTTCGTTTTCACAGAGGAAATACTGAAAAACAGCGCTGGTCCTCTCAATACTGTCTGTATTACTGACTGAGAAATGGCTTCTGATGATTCAGTGAGAGAGCAGTCCAAACTAATTCAAGTGCATTCAGGGCGTTTTGCAAACGCATTTGACCCATTCATAATTTAGAACATATTTTTAGCGTAAAAATGTGCGCAGTGCACTGCCCAGTTCAGTTACACCATTTAACTTCTTGAACCTGCTGTTAAACTGAATATACGATTTTTTTTCTTAAATATCCACATAAACAACAAATTGTTCGTCACTATAGCAACAGAGCCCCAGTTAATAGTGAAGGGTCAAGGGTCAAGCCAAACATCACTTGTCTCTTCATCAGACACATATCCTTCAAGAATGATTTTATGTTCAATATTAAAATAAGAATGAATGATAATCAAGTTATAACCATTTCCTACATTTGATAAATCAGTTCTCTATATTCAAGGAGTGATTTTGGATATTGTAGTGTTTTAGTTGCTCTGTGCTTTTGAATCCAGATTATTCAGGAGCTGCTCTGATGACTGTGTCAAGACGTGCTGACAGGCAACTTTCCTTGGTGTTGTAATACACTCCAGGGAGTAAGACGAGATCAGCATGTGTTAACTATATGTCTTACTGAGGTGACCCCTGGGGTCATCCATGTAACAGCTATGGGACTCTTTTGGGGAGAAATGTACCTCTCTGATACGTTTCTTTCTTTATAGAATAAAGTCACTTCTGTACTAAATGTAGTATCAGCATGTTTTGGAGAAGGGCTTTGTTGATAGTTAGTTAAGATGTCCCGACCTGGATGAAAACTGGTATTCTCTGGAGTATTGTGTGTGTGCGTTGTATGATTTGTGCAGATTCAGTATTGGATATGGGCCTTCCATGCCAGACCTTTAGACGCTTTTCTGTGACCTCCGAGGTCACTGGAGACTAATCTGGGCCTGGGCGACATCAAGTCTACGCATTTTTAGAGATATATGCTCCTATCTGTCTACGTGTGGAAAGTTGCTTACGTTGCATGTTGTTAGAACCAATCAGAATCATTCCACATGGCAGTAATGACGTGTCTAGACCTTGAAAACAGTATAACTGTTCAGAAAATTGTATGTACGTTAGACGGAGGCGGGGAGACTGTTAGAGGGAGCGCGGCCTACGAACTCCTCTTGAGCTGGCTTCTGCTGATGAAACTGCAAACTATTCTTCAGTAAAATTTTCTTTAATTAATCTGACTCCTGACTCCTGGTCTTCATTTTTCACTACTGGTCCTGGGTCCTAAGCTGTTACCCCAACAATAGGCTATACCCCCGGGCCTCGCACATCACGTTCGCACAGGGCCTCGCACCCCCCTTGCGACGGGCCTGTCCTGGAGGATATCAAATTAGCAAAAAAAATGTTGATGCACAGGAGGAAACACATAGAACATGTTCAGGAACACCATCCCTCTGTGCGGATAAAGGTACGTTTATAACTTAAGGCCGAATGTTTTCTGTGATGCAGAGGGAATCCCGGAATTACAGTATAACGCAGATGTCACGTAAAACACGCAAAGTGATGGATGAATGAATACATCGACAGTAGAGCTGTACAATAAATCAAATAGCGACATGGTCTGTGAATATTAAAGCTCAAAACACTGCTATATGAATATATTATCTGCTTGTTCTGTCTCTGTGAATGAGCAGCGCCTTTTCGTCTACTAGCCTACACTTAAGTAGCCTACGCGATGCTCGTGGTGTTTAACGTCTCAAAAAACATATTTGGGCATTAACATACAGTATGAACATTTCCAGAGCTGATCTGAGACCCCCTAATGAACATTTTCATCATTTTATTTGATTAAAAGCCATTATCAAATACACTCTGAAACAAATCTTCCCTGAAATAGGTCCTCACTAAAATCCGTCAAAATAAACGGTTTAACTAGATGAAATTGTGACAGAAATATATTACTATTGTAGGCCTATAGAATACTTGTCAAAATAATAATAATAACTAACAACAATAATAATATTACATAATTTAAACATTATTTAAGAATATATTTTTAAATCCATGGTTTAATTTAGTAAAACAGCAGCGCTTTGCCCAAAAAATGAAAGGATAAGTATTTGATTACCACCGTTTTGGTAATGTATTTGTATTAAATCATAAAAAGAAAAATTTCTTAGGACTCTGTTATTCTTAAAGTTGTTAATCTAATTCATAATAATTTATTTAGTTCATTAGACATGTTTTATTTAAATTTTAATAAAAAATACAAAAAATGGTTTCAAGTTTGTTATAGGCCTAATAAAATATTTGTTCAACCAAAAAAAAAAAAAAAAAGTTTTCATTAATTTAATGCCATTTTAACTGGTGATAATAATAACCATAATTGAATAATATGATATATTTACGTGTGCAATAGAAAGCCTAACCCTAACAATAAAGAAGCTGTCCTACATTCATTAGTCTCACTGTGTTGTGCTTGAAAACTGCATCACAAAAAAAGAAAAGTATAATGTATAAGTATCTGCATCGCCGAGCACCAGAAAAAAAATCTGTACTCATACTCTGTCCTTAAAAAAATGGTGTCGGTACACCTAATATATATAAGCTGCAAATTACTATATAAAAGTAAATTACTATAAATTCCCTTGTTTGAGGTGTACCATAAAGCTCACATTATAAATGTTAGTAATACACATGTAACTGTCATTTATTTATTTGCCAAACAACGGCAATTTTCTTCAAATCTGCAGTTCTGGGTATGCGGACCCACAGCAGCTTTGGTTTCTCCGCTCTGTTGTTATGTATTGTCATCACTGTCCTGCGTTCTCATTGGTTCGCTGGCATATGAGGGATTTAATGAGCAGGGTAAGCTGTGAGCGAATCGCTCGCCCAAGAGGAAACATTTGCTGTTACTGCCAGATACAGCAAATACTGTAATACTCAAATACTGTAAATATGTTCATAATCTGTAAATGTCTATTCTGACTAAACGTAACTGTGACCTAATATTTTTTTATACTATTTTCATATTTTTATTCTTAGAATTTGTATTACTATGTTCTTCTTGTTATGTTTGTATTGTATATGTGCACTGGAAGCTTCAGCACCAAGACAAATTCCTTGTGTGTGCAAGCACACTTGACAATAAAGCTCTTTCTGATTCTGATCTCAATCACATTGTGTTTGATACAAAACTAAATAGACTGAATCCAGTGAAAAAAGTCTGAACTGAAACTATTTTCATAGCATTTTATTTTGAATGAAAACTGTTAACTGTTAAAGACTGACCTACTGTAAGCTGACCTGTAACTATCCGAGGCTGTTAACCGTAGTCTGTGTGTTTGTTAAAGTCATCAATTGCATTATTTCAACTTGTTTAAAAGAATAATTATATTTTTACTACTTACATTTATTCTAGTGATATTTTACTTCATAATAGGCTAATATATATATATATATTATATATATATATATATATATATATATATATATATATATATATATATATATATATATATATATATATATATATATATATATATATATATATATATATATATATATATATATATATATATATACACACACACACTATATATTTTAGACACTTCTGAGACACATTTAAATTGACACCTGTCATGGTGTTTCTGATTTAGATGTGTGTCCTCAGCCGATGCGCTGCACCGTTTGAAGGTGAAGCATTTAGTTTATGTGACATTAGTGCCACCTAGCAGAATTACATAAATACAGCATATTTTGCAAACGGCCCTTCCACACGTCATGCCAGACTCAACTCAAACAACTCAACAGCTTTTACAGGTGCTTGTGAAGGAATCAACAGGTAAATGTAGGCCACTTTCAAAAAATGGACAAATATATTAGAACACTTTTAGCTGTGAGATTAAGCAACTGATCAGCTAACACACTGACTAGAGCGATGGCGAACACGCTTATTTCAAACTCATCCAACGTACAGGTGCATTTTTGACACAACACGTCACTCGGCATACCCGGGTTAAAACCGCTCGCCACTGATCTATATATGTAACAGATGTAGGCCAGTAAGAGTTGTGCGTGTAAAACTCACTCCCCCTTGCCTCAAGAGGTGTGCTAGCGGCAAGTCAGAAAAAAGAGTGGCAAACAAAAAGCACCTTGGAGAAACTCAACAGCAGTGCAATTAATGAAAAGACAATGCAGGAAATCTGAACGCATGTGGCGAAAGACAAAACTTGTTGTCCATTACAACATTTATAAAAACAGTCTTCGTGCTTTCAATGTGGAACTAGGCAAAGCTAGACAGACCTTCATTTCAAATATTATAAATAGAAACATAAACAACACACGCACTCTTTTTGCTACTGTAGAGAGACTAACAAACCCCCCGAGTCACATTCCCAGTGAAATGCTCTCAGACAGCAAATGTAGTGAGTTTGCTTCCTTCTTCTCCGAGAAAATCATTAATATCAGAAATGCGATCAGCACATCCTTGAGTTGCTCTGGGGTGAGTCAGATCAGACCACAACCTCAGAAAATTATTATGACTGATTTTGAAGCAATTGATGGTAAAATTTTAGAAGAAACGGTAATGACAGCACCTTAAAACATCAACCTGCGCCCTTGACACACTCCCCACTTCTTTTTTCAAAAGTGTGTTTAACTGTTTAGAAGCAGATCTCCTAGAAGTTGTAAACTCCTCACTTCTTTCTGGGACTTTTCCAAACTCCCTAAAAACCGCAGTAGTAAAGCCTCTCCTGAAAAAGAGAAATCTGGATAACTCCATATTGAGCAACTACAGACCAATCTCAAATCTCCCCTTCATAGGCAAGATCATTGAAAAAGTTGTTTTCAGTCAGCTGAACAAATTCTTGAACTCAAACGGATACTTTGACAATTTTCAATCTGGTTTCCGACTGCATCACAGCACAGAGACAGCGCTCATAAAGATTATAAATGATATTCGCCTCAATACAGATACAGGCAAAACATCGATTCTGGTACTACTGGACCTCAGCGCTGCATTCGACACTGTTGACCACAACATACTTCTTGACAGGCTAGAAAATTGGGTTGGGCTTTCTGGAATGGTCCTCAAATGGTTCAGGTCATACTTAGAAGGGAGAGGTTATTATGTGAGTACAGGTGACCATAAGTCTGAGTGACATGCGGAGTCCCACAAGGGTCAATTCTGGCACCACTCCTATTCAACCTGTACATGCTGCTACTGAGCCAAATAATGAAAAATAACAAAATGGCTTACCACAGCTATGCTGACGACACCCAGATCTACTTAGCCCTATCACCAAATGACTACAGCCCCATTGACTCTCTATGTAAATGCATTGATGAAGTCAACAGTTGGATGTGCCAAAACTTTCTTCAGTTAAACAAAGACAAAACTGAAATTACTACATTAGGAAACAAAGATGAAATTATCAAGGTGAATGCATATCTTGAGGCTAAAGGCCTGAAATCAAAAAATCAAGTCAGGAATCTTGGTGTGATTTTGGAGTCAGACCTGAGTTTCAGTAGTCATGTCAAAGCAATAACTAAATCAGCTTACTATCATCTTAAAAATATTGCAAGAATTAGAAGCTTTATTTCCAGGCAAGACTTAGAGAAACTCATTCATGCTTTTATCACCAGCAGGGTGGACTATTGTAATGGTCTTCTCACTGGCCTTCCCAAAAAGACCATTAGACAGCTGCAGCTCATACAGAACGCTGCTGCCAGGATCCTGACCAGAACCAGAAAATATGACCATATCACACCAGTCCTCAGATCTTTACACTGGCTTCCAGTTACATTTAGGATCGATTTTAAAGTGCTATTACTTGTATATAAATCACTAAATGACCTAGGACCTCAATACATTGCAGATATGCTGATTAAATACAAACCCAACAGATCACTCAAATCATCAGGATTAAAGGTCCCATGGCATAAAATTTTCATTTTATGAGGTTTTTCAACATTAATATGAGTTCCCCTAGCCTGAATATTGACCACAAGTGGATAGAAATGTTGATCGGTGTAAAACCGAGTTCTGGCTGTCTTTCTCTGCCTTTGAGAAAATGACAGGCCAGACGAGCCAATCCTGAAGTCTCCAGGTTTGACGTCCAAGCAGGAGCGGTTCCCTCCCTTTCCTCCGCCCAGAGAATTTGGCACGCCCATGCAAACGCGAGAGATCATTACTTGTGAACGAGTGAACGCTGGCAGTTTCTCAGTGTTTGGATGTACAAATGAAAACAGAAGTCTTTCTTCAGTTCCTTCTGATCTGTGATCATTGATTTCTTATGTGTAGCTAATTATTTATTATTCGTGCACACACTGCGGCTTCTCTCTCTCCCGACAGAACGGTGTTTTCGTGTTTTCTATCTTGTGAGTCGGTGTTTTTGTACGTCCTCGTCGCGTCTATCTGTTCTAAAATGTGCATACAGTCTTTTCTGCTCAACACCGGCAGAGCCACATCTTTAGAGATAAACCTCACACACGCCGAAGCTCGGCCTTCAACATCCCCGACCCCCAGTACTGCATCTGCCCACAGCGGAGGAGCCAAACACGGCCAGAGATTAAGCAGAAGGGGGTAAGCGTGAGGGTATCCGGGCTAGGCTAGCCAGCTTTCCCCACAATAAACTGGATTACATTCGATTACTGCTGTTGTGTCTTTGTTTGCGCTGTGTAACGTTACTCAATGCGCGTCACTGACGCTATTCATATGATTGGAACATATCTAGAAATAATGCTATACTCAACACTTACTAACTCGTTCATCTCGCTGTAATGGTACATTGCATGTGTTACAAAGTTGGTAGAATAATGATGAAGACGGACTCGGCATGACCTGGACCTGTGTTTATTCAGAACTCTCAGATACAAACACAATAAACTCGCGCTGACAGACACTCATAACTCGTAAGTAAGTTACTATAAATAACTTTGTTAGCAATAGCTCCGTCTCCGTGATGTCCGGTTCGCGAACAAATCATTCTTTTGAATCGGTTCTTTTTAGTGAACCGAACCAGTTCACCAAATCGGACTGAATCGTTCTAAACGGTTCGCGTCTCGAGTCAGCGCTGATCCATAATTTACTAAAGTTACTAACTTTCTGACATGAGTGACAGCCCCTCCGACTAGAAATAAACTAATAACCTGAAGTATATTCTGTAACAGTTCACCCTGAACTGAGACGTGCTGAGAACTGATGAGAAGTGAACTCAGGTCCATCCGTCTCTGGCAGACTCGTGCCTGCTCGTGCCTCGTTAAACCACGCCCCCTCCGCTCATTTAAAATGGAAAGATGTCAGCCAATCACAACAGTGGGCGTTTTTACTGAAGTCTCACAGCAGACACGCCTCTTGAAGCAGGGCAGTCAGCCACAGGGCAAACAGCAGTATAGAAAAAATGCCTTTTATTTCTAAATTATGACATTTTATGATGTAAAAATCATACTAACAATATAAGTACACCTCAGGAAACATTATAAAATAATAGAAAAATGCCATGCCATGGGACCTTTAAGTCAATTAGAAATACCAAGGGTTCACTCAAAGCAAGGAGAGTCTGCGTTTAGCTATTATGCCAGCCGTAGCTGGAACCAGCTTCCTGAACAGATCAGATGTGCTCCAACAGTAGCCACTTTCAAATCCAGACTCATTTAGTTTCAGACTCGATTAGTGGCATCACTGAATAAATGTTATTGTGGTTCGAGTCCACATAGGTGCGAGGACGATCCGTTTAGATCTGCTCTGACGGATAGATCTGTATAGCCTTGGTGGTGCGAGGAAGAACCGTTTAGATCTACTCTGGCGGGTAAAACATCTAGAGAACACCCTCAAGTTAGGCCAAGAAGATTTGTCTGTAAGGGTACTGTCTAAACGCACAGTTACCTGACAAATATTTTTAAAGTAAACCTGACTCTCCATTTTCTTCCACCCCAGATAGGGGATTTCATCTTTATTTTTATTTCCTTTTAATTTCCTTTTAATTCCTTTTATAACTATTATACTATATATATTTTTATTTTATTCACTTATAACTATTTTAACTTCATTTCTGTGTAAAGCACTTTGAATTGCCACTGTGTATGAAATGTGCTATACAAATAAACTTGCCTTGCCTAGTCTTTAGCGTCCTTGTGAGTGCCCGCCTCCCACACCGGATACTCTGGTTCTAATCTCGCTCGAAGCGGGTCAATAGGACTGGTTACAAATATATCAAAAGGAAAAACCCAATACAAGTAATGTACTTTATCTTGTGTTCTCACTCCGCAGCAACTATTTATATTTAAGGCTATACAGCCATCTAGTGCTTACACCTTGATATTGCAGATGATAAATGGTGCATAATTTATTTTAGAGGTAAATATTAAGTATATTTACTAAGTATTTACTATGGTGACTATACATCCCTGTTTTCCAGGGAAATCCTGATTTTTAGTGTTATGTCTCCGACTGGAGCTGTCCCCGGAAATGTCCCCGTTTTACAGCTCGTTCAAAACAACCCGTAGACATATTGCAAAAAAAACACCCAACCAACAATAGCAGCTGCTGGTTATAGGAGCAATCGTGTAGTGATTATTTCTCCATCAGATGGCGCTGTGAGCTACGCTGACTCTACTTGCACGCGCCGCTACTTCATGAAGAACGTAACAGAGAGCAGAGCGTCATTATCATCAAATATCAAAAGAAACATTGTTATCGCTTTCAAGGTAGAAACATACTAACTGTTCATGTTAAATTACAGTAATACTGTTTGTATTTGCTTTATAACAGAGCCTCAACAGGTGCTGTTTTGTCCCCAAAGGTTCCGCATTCACAACACAGTGATCACCACACATCTGAACTATAAAAAACCCAAACAATTACACTTGCAACAAAAACATGTGCAGAATACACATACTTTCTGCTTAAAATAAGCCTTAATTAGCCCAATGAAGGACAGTAAGAGTTATTTTCAAGCACAAACGTAACAAAACATTTGAAGTAAAAAAAGTAATTTATATAGTATAAACTTGTGAAAATTAAAATATTAAATACAATTATAAAATGTTAAAATATTTGTTAAATAGTTTTTTTTTTTATATTTATGTTGAGTGGTGTTATAATATTGTTTTGAACTGCTTGTTATTTACAATGGTTAGGCTTCTATTAGTTGTTTTCATTGTTTATTTTTTTGCGGTTGCGTTGAATTGTATTAAATCCAGACCAAAAATCATCAAACATCAAACTAAATCATAATAATTATTAATGTTAATAATAATAATAATAATAATATAATATATAATACAACAACAACAACAACAACAAACATTCAAAAATATATTGTCCCTGCTTTTTAATTAAAAGATAATGACAAATGAGATTTTGACCACTGAAATAGGAAATGTCCCCGGTTTCCATTTCAGAAATCTGGTCAATTCAGTATTTAGGGGATTTTTAGTAAAATATTAAAGGGAAAATATTATTGAAATTCTTCAAAAAATATCCTTCATTTCTGTAGAGCTGGAGATTTGAATAATGATCAAATGACTGAGTTCAGCTTTGAGAATGAAACCAACCTGTTTGTTCCTCAGTTTCTTCATGTTTCACTCTCAATGTTTCTTCAACCTTCAGTTCTTTACTCTCCTCTTTCTCTGTTTGTTCCTCAGTTTCTTCATGTTTCAAACTGAATACATTTTCAATCTTCAGGTCTTCACTCTCCTCTTTAATAAACTCCATCTTTATAACAGTGTGTCATGTGGATCTCAGTCGCTTTAGCAGGAGTTTTTCTGTGTGTTTGTCCTGTTGAAGATGAGAATAATTAACAAAGAAAAATAAATCCACGCCAAATCATTTCAGTAGTTCATCGCACTAGTAATGGAGTCAGTCAGAGGGATCGTTTTTTTCAAAATTACAGAATTCATATTATTATTCAACTCAACTACCGATGTATCGGCTAATGATTGGTAGCGGAATATTTTCACTATTGTCCATCTGCTGATTGTTATGATCAGGGCCGATGGTGTCCTGTCAATCAAAAGGATGCGGAACAAACGTGTCCGACTGCAAATCATACTGTGTGTGAAGAAAATGCCTCATGTTGAATTTAGGGCAAGATAACGCAACAATAATGCAGGCAGTTAAAAATAGCAACATAAAAGCGTCTCTATTTGACCCTATGAATCACCCGTAGCTCAAGCCAGGGTTGCAGGTCTGCGGTTTTTCCCTACACTAAACATGATCTGTAGCGCCTGTCATCCAATAATCACACATAAACTGCTTTACTTCTAAAAAGAACCATCATCATTATCTTTCCAATTCTGTCCATTTTATTACGAAATTCAAAGAATAAATGCCGTTTTGTCGCTCCTACATGTGCCGAGACAGATCGCTGTAGCGCCTCAGTTCAAGCAGAGCACGAGTCCTCTCTAGCACTTTAAAGAGGTCATGAACTGAGAAATCAACTTTCCCTTGAGCTTTTGATATATAAAAGGTAGGGGTGCACCGAAATTTCGGCCGCCGAAAATGGCATTATCGGTTTCGATAATTCTAGCACTTTCCCAGCTTTGCTATTGCCTGAGACATGATAATAATCTGTACAGTGTTGTGATCTGAGCACAGTGTTCATATCATTAGCTAGCGTATAAACAGTATATATATCTATAAGCTAACACTGTTCTCTCTCCGACACCTGCCGTTCTCCACTGGTTCTCCTCACACAATGTGTCTCCTCTAATCGTTGATCTGTCTAATCCTGGCCTGTCCCTAATTGTGTGTCATTATTGTATGGCTGTGGTCTGCCATATGAGTATTAATAAACATCTATAATGTCCTCAGCGTCCAAACTGTCATTGCGATCCATTGTTTTCCTCACTGCACTCCCTCCCGTTATGTCACTTCCGGATTTGGCGTTTTTAGATGCGGAAGTAAAATTTTCTACATGTATAGTTCCTACATTATTTTTCTATACATTGACTCACTAAATCATTCGTTGTGAATCAATCGGTTCAATTGACTCGGAGAGTCAAAAGCTCCGGTTCTCTCATAATTATTATTTTTTTAATTCAATTTTCCAACAAAACATACAATGCCATTTCACATCAAACAAAAAACAAACAGAAGTTGGGGAATACGCACAACAGATCTTAAACATTACATTTTGCTAATTACTTTTTTCAATACGAGAGATGTTTTAATACACTTCTTATTTCTAGAAATTGAGTTCAATGAGTCATAAAATATTTTAAGTAATAAAAAGATATAAAAAATTTAAATGCAGGAGTGATAGGCATTACTTTATCTTTATGAATATGAAACTTCCCAAGAAGAATAATTAACATTAATGTCATCAATTATATCAGATCCAGTATTACAGTCCATGAAGAGGATCATAGACTCTTATAATTAATTATTTAGTCAAATGTATCAAAAACCACCACAGATATCCACTTCCAGAAGTCTTCTGAATATTTACAATTACAAAATAAATGTATGAGAGTTTCAGATTCGATTTTACTAAAATAACATTGTGGAGAGAAGTCTTCTTTAAACTGGTTAAGAAACACATTACACGGATAATACCTGTGCATTATTTTAACATTAATCTCCTTAACCATATTTGGCAGTAAAAACATTACTTACTGACCAACTTTCTCAATTGAAAGTAAAGAGAAATATTGTTTCCATTTTAAAACTGCTTTTGGGCAACAACTGATTTCTCGAGTAATGCAATTTCTGATGTAAGCGTTATTACACTTCATATCCAATATATTAACACATCCAATAACAGGTTTTGGAGTCTGCAGACAAACTGAACTGTAACTGAGATGATCTTTCATAAGAGCCGCTCCTTCTGTTACTCATGAGTTTATTCTGTTACTTTAATCAAACAGCGCTGATACATGTTAGATAAAGCAATGCAATGTTACATTTAATAATACATCATTCATTCTGCGTCACTTTAAACACTTTAAACACAAACCTTTCCTCAGCTGAATCACAACAGATGCACGAGCGCGGCGCAGCCTTATGACGTCATGCACCAAGACCAAAATAAAAGTCCTGCTAAACCAGGCCTGAGTCTAAAACCACAGAAGTGCAAACATTTATGTTCATAAAATATATTAATACAAATAAGATGACAAAATTCTGATATTCAATGTATTGATGAAATATATTTAATAACACAATGGTAAGTTAATAATACAGTTCACATTAAGAGTTACAAAAAAAATTAAAGCAATATAATTTTTTATGATGTACTTCTTATTACTTACTTTTCCATGTAGACTCACATCTAAAGTCACAGTATTTATGTTAATTTCTCATCCAGACGGTTCAGCCACTACCCATACGGAAATATAATATATGTGTGGCACGCGTGGAACTTATTTACACCGGTAGCCCGCTAGCATTGCACGCGTGGTAACTTATTTACACCGGTAGCCCGCTAGCATTGCACGCGTGGTAACTTATTTACACCGGTCACCACTGAAACCGACAATTCGTCATCACAGCACATCTGCTACAATGACGAATAACTCGGATGTGTGTCTAATGTTACCTTTGAGTGCAGGCGAGGACACGTTCGAGCTGCATTCGGTGCAGTTGGAGTTGGAGTCGTTGGAGAAGCAGATTCGCGATCTACTAGAGAGACGAGCCGTGCTGAGAGAGCGACGATCAGCGCTTGAAACATCACGCGCCGATGCGGTTAGTAACCTCTTGACTCCGACCTCGTCTACTCCGTGTGTTTCTCTGCACAGGACCAAAGAACCCAGGACGCGATCATCATCCCTGGTTTCGTTCACTCCGGCGCCGACACGACCCTGGGTGCTTCCACAGCGGAAGACGCGAGCCAGGACCAGAGCTAGGACCTCTCCGCCCCTCCCGGTCTTCGAGATCTCCACCGGGAACCGCTTCTCCCCTCTTCACGAGACGGAACGCGACGCTGTGGTCATCGGTACTTCCATCGTCCGGCATGTCCACGCTACCTCAGGTAAAGGCAAGGTAATCACTCACTGCTTTCCTGGTGCTCGTGTTCTCGATGTCGCTGCGCAGGTTCCCGAGATCCTGAACGGTGACGAGCGCATCGGAGCTGTCGTGCTGCACGCGGGAACGAACGACACCAGGCTGCGGCAGACGGAGGTTCTGAAGAAGGACTACAAGAGCCTGATCGAGACGGTGCGCAGAACATCGCCTGAAGCAACGATCATCGTGTCTGGACCGCTTCCCACGTACCGACTAGGACATGAAAAGTTCAGTAGATTATTTGCTCTAAATGAATGGTTAATGTCATGGTGTAATGAACAGAAGCTGCTCTTTGTAAATAATTGGAATCTGTTTTGGGAGCGACCTAGGCTCTTCCGTCCTGATGGCCTTCACCCCAGCAGAATCGGAGCGGCTCTTCTGTCGGACAACATCTCCAGAGCGCTGCACACCACCATATGACTAGTAAGTCAAAGTCCAAATCACAGTATTTGCTGTCCTAACTTAACTGACATAAGTACCAATGTAGAACATTATATAGAAACTGTGTCTGAACATAACTGTGTAGAACATTATATAGAAACTGTGTCTATTCCTCGTTTAGTGAGGTCAAACATTAAATCTACTGTAAGATCTAGGAAAAATCTAATTGTGATTAAACCAGAAAATCTCAATATTAGTGAACAAAAACAATGCTGTCCAAACTTAATTGACATAAGTACCAATGTAGAACATTATATAGAAACTGTGTCTGAACATAACTGTGTAGAACATTATATAGAAACTGTGTCTATTCCTCGTTTAGTGAGGTCAAACATTAAATCTACTGTAGGATCTAGGAAAAATCTAATTGTGATTAAACCAGAAAATCTCAATATTAGTGAACAAAAACAATTTCTAAAACTAGGTCTTCTAAACATTAGATCGCTCACACCTAAGGCGGTTATTGTAAATGAAATGGTCACAGATAATAGTTTCGATGTACTTTGCCTTACTGAAACCTGGCTTAAGCCAAATGATTATTTCGGTCTAAATGAGTCTACTCCACCAGGATATTGTTATAAGCATGAGCCCCGTCTGATTGGTCGTGGCGGGGGTGTTGCAACAATCTATAGAGATATTCTTAATTTTACTCATAAAACAGGTCACAGGTTTAATTCGTTTGAAGTACTAGTGCTAAATGTTACGCTCTTAAATGTAAGAAAGAAATCCGTATTATCTCTAGCCTTGGCTACTGTGTATAGACCTCCAGGGCCCTATGCTGATTTCTTAAAAGAGTTTGCAGACTTTCTCTCAGATCTATTGGTCAACGTCGATAAAGCATTAATTGTTGGAGATTTTAACATACACGTAGATAACACAAATGATGCATTAGGGGCTGCATTTACAGATCTATTAAACTCCTTTGGGGTTAAGCAAAACGTCACTGGTCCCACTCATCGTCTTAATCACACACTAGATTTAATTATATCACATGGAACCAACCCAACCGATATAGATATTATACCGCAAAGTGATGATGTCACTGACCATTACATGGTAACTTGCATACTGCGTACTGCTGAAATCTGTCATGTTGCGCCACGTTATCGACCAGGCCGAACAATCCTTCCAACCACTATAAATAGATTCTCAAATACCTTACCTGATCTGTCTCAGCTGCTCAGTGAACCCAAACAAACAGATGAACTAGAGGAAATGGCTAGCAGTATGAGCACGATTTTCCCTAGCACATTAGAAATTGTTGCACCAATTAGATTAAAAAAGGTTAGAGAGAAAACTAAAGCACCATGGTACAACAGTGCTACACATGTTATCAAGAGAGAAACTCGTAACTTAGAGCGTAAATGGAAACAAACAAATTTAGAGGTCTTTAGAATCGCGTGGAAAGATAGTATGTCACGTTATAAAAAGGCCCTAAAAGCAGCCAGGGCTGAGCATCTCCGCAAAATAATAGAAAATAATCAAAATAACCCAATGTTTTTATTTAACACCGTGGCTAGACTAACAAATAAACAAACATCGCCTGAGCAAAATATTCCGTTACAGTTTAGTAGTAATGATTTTATGAATTTCTTCACTGAGAAAATAGAAAGCATCAGAAACAAAATTGTAAATATACAATCTTTAATGATGTCTTATGATTCAACCGCGATTATCGCCCCTCAAGAACTACTACACCGCTTTACAACTATAGGACAGGAAGAGCTAAATAAACTTATCATTGCATCTAAACCAACAACATGTTTATTAGATCCAATACCCACTAAACTACTGAAAGAATTGTTACCGGTAGTGGAAGAGCCTCTTCTCAATATTATTAACTCATCTTTATCTTTAGGTCATGTTCCAAGAATATTCAAGTTGGCAGTCATAAAACCTCTCATTAAGAAGCCACAATTAGATCATAATAACCTAGCAAATTACAGACCAATTTCAAATCTTCCATTTATGTCTAAAATACTAGAAAAAGTTGTGTCCGCTCAATTGTGCGCTTTCTTGCAAGAAAATGATATCTATGAAAAATTTCAATCAGGATTCAGGCCGCATCATAGCACAGAAACTCACAAATGATTTACTTCTAGCTTCTGACCAAGGCTGTATCTCAATACTAGTTCTACTCGATCTTAGTGCTGCGTTTGATACTATAGATCATAAACTACTCTTAGATCGACTTCAAAATTATACTGGTGTTCAGGGACAGGCATTAAACTGGTTTAGATCGTACTTATCAGACCGCTACCATTTTGTCTGTCTAAATGGGGAAAAATCAAAGATAACGTCAGTAGACTATGGGGTGCCGCAAGGATCCGTGCTAGGCCCTCTGCTATTCTCTATATATATGCTGCCACTTGGTAATATTATAAGAAAACATGGAATTAATTTCCACTGTTATGCTGATGACACTCAATTATATATTTCATCACGACCGGATGAAAACGCTAAATTATTTAACCTGACAGCGTGTGTTGAAGATATTAAATACTGGATGACGTGTAATTTTCTGCTATTAAATTCAGATAAAACAGAGGTGTTACTTATTGGTCCAAAGAACTGCCCACAAAACCTCTCGCAATACAATTTTACCTTGGAAGGATGTCCTGTCACTTTATCCACTACAGTAAAAGACCTGGGTGTTATATTAGACCGCAACCTAACATTCGAAAATCATATTTCATATGTTACAAGAACGGCATTTTTCCATCTTAGAAACATTGCTAAGCTACGTAACATGCTATCTATTTCTGATGCAGAAAAGTTAGTTCATGCATTCATGACCTCGAGATTAGATTACTGTAATGCTTTATTAGCTGGTTGTCCTGCATCCTCAATAAACAAACTACAGTTAGTCCAAAACGCAGCTGCTAGAGTTCTTACTAGGTCAAGAAAATATGATCATATAACACCAATTTTATCATCTCTACACTGGTTACCTGTGAAGTTCCGTATCAATTACAAACTATTGCTACTAACCTATAAAGCCCTAAATGGTTTAGCTCCAGTGTATCTAACGGATCTTCTATCGCCCTACAATCCATCGCGCTCTTTAAGATCACTAAACTCTAGGCTTCTGGTCATTCCTAGGATATCTAAGTCCACTAAAGGAGGGAGGGCTTTTTCACATTTAGCTCCTAAACTCTGGAATAGTCTTCCTGATATTGTTCGAGGTTCAGACTCGCTGTCCCAGTTTAAAACTAGATTAAAGACGCATCTCTTTAGCCAAGCATTCACATTATAATTATTCTTTTATACTACAGTTAAATCGGATCAAAAGCATTAATATAATATTCTGAACAGCAGCTACGCTAATCATTTCCCATCTGCTTTTCTGTTGTCATCTCGGGACACTAGTCCCGAGGTAAATAGTTCATCAGCTCCAGTTTGTATCCAGCCTCTCATGGAGACTTCGGATGCCCGACACCTGTGATGAGACGACTCGACGCCTGTGAAGAGACGACTCAACGCCAGCGTTGTTATGGCCTAAATTAATACACGATTGATTAACTTTTTCGAACATTATTCTTTAACATTGTCTTTCTAACATTTTTACTGTACATCTATGAAATGCACTTTCTGTAAAGCTGCTTTGAAACAATGTGTATTGTGAAAAGCGCTATACAAATAAATTTGAATTGAATTGAATTGAAAATGTGAAATCGTGGTTTACCACCCCTTTAAAATAGATATACATATATGCATCAGTTATATTCTCAATTTAATTTACAGAGCAATCCCTGCAAAGTGTTTAGGTTAAGTATAGAAGAGACCAGGATTAGTGTGCGTCTCACTTGCAAGACTTACAGCGGGGGGCGATGGTCACGATGGTTTCGCTCCTTCGGCACAACCCTACTGTACATTACGCTGAACTTGAATGAACATTAAATGAAAGGAAATAATTTGTCCCCGGCCTTAATTTGAGACCGGCCTTTATTTGTTCGTGCTGGCCATGCCACCGGCTACTATCAGAGGCCTGGCATTTAATTGACTACAGGCTTTTATTTGAGGAAATACGGTATGTACATTCACTGAGTGAATATTATGAAAATAAAATATATATTTCTGGCTAGAAATGTAATCAAAACTTATTTTTATGCAGAAACTAACTCAAAATATAGATTTTTTCACTAGAAATGAGAGAAATGTCTGGCATGTTTTTGTTCTCACGGCCGGAATCTTGAAAGTCACGTGACTTGGATGCAAAACAAAAGGAAAAGAATAGGCAAAAAAATGTAACAGTCATACAATTCAAGGGCCATTATTGTAACCCCTCTATGTTTTGCACTTTGAACCAATGTAGTCAGGGAACGTTTTTATATGAGACTGGGTTGCACAAAGCACGTAGATTGAATGAGCTCACGCTGAAGAGTTATTGACCGTTTGCAAAGACCCGCCCCCTTTAGTTACTGTTGCTATGTATGACAAGCCGCGCTCTCACACCACACACACTCATCATGTTCTGAGTCACGCAGTAAAAACACATCGCACTGATCGCAGAGCTAAGAGGATGCTGACAACTCACTGACAGACAGAACAGAGCAGGTTACTTTTAATATGAAACAAAGTCTCAACTCTAGCATTATGTCATTTTTTAAAGAAATGTAAACAATAAATACCATTTTGCGTCTCTTTAATGTGTGGTGACAGAAAGCTGTAGCGCCTCAGTTAAAGCTGCTCGTGAACCGATCATCTCTTCTTCTAGTGCATTTATAGTATCAAATAAACATCAATGAACTTCAGAAGGAATGTTGTTTCAACCGCGGAAAGATGTCAGTACACCCCGTTTTACAAGTTCAAGTCCACCGACGTTAATCTACGAACTCTCTCTCTTGACTGCTTTGTCGCACAAAAAATTGCGGATTCGGCGAATGGCGGATTATGATTGGTCAGATTGCCTGTCAATCAAACTCCCAGCGAAGGGTGAATTTATACCAATGTAGACAAAGCAGCAGCATCAAACAATGTTGCCCCACAGACTGTACTGAACACAATGGGTCCCAACTATTCCTCGTAAAGTGAAATAAAACGTACAATTACCTAACACATAAATGTATGTGTAAATAGCGGCCATTACACATACCTTTGTGTCGCTATAAGGTGAATCCCCCTGCGCCTCTCAGGAGTGGGTGTGCCTGGTAAAGGCTACATCTGAATGGCTGGCCATATTACTTGAAAGACTTGTGGCCCAGACCACATTCCTCAAGAAGCTTTGTGTCCTCGAGACTTGGCAAGAAAGTGCTCTCCGGTTCCGAGAGACAGTAAAAATAATGGCTCCAGGGAATTTCTCTTTTCCTTTTAAGGTGTTTTTCCTTATAGCCCCCAGACTCTGGATTAGAGTTATATGGCTGAACAAGTCTTGCAAGATTCCCCTGGATCTCATCTTCCCCTGATGACGATTCGTGGCAACTCAGGGAACCAGAGGTTGAGTGATGAGGTTGCCGGCAGGTGGAGTTTGTTCTGTAGCATGGCGTGGTTGTTAAGGATGGAGAAAGACTGTGAGGGGGGGTGGCTGGGTGTCTCTGGCAAGAGTTCCTTGGGAGGCGATTAATCAAAATCTGAAAAGTTACTTCCGGTTTGTGGCGTCTTTCGTAAGGCAAAAAATAGACAGAGATAATGATATGATTAAACAAGACACAGCTTTAGCCGGTTAACTAATAATGAGCAGGGAGTTCTGGGAAATAACAGAGGGTGTTTCTCAATACCAAGAACGCAAAGTTCGGTGATTGCCTGGATCTCACAACTCCGAAAACTTCAGATCAAATGTTCAAATAGGCGCTATCTTTATAAATAAACCACAGATTTGAGTTTTAAACAAGTACATTATCACCTCAACATCTCTTAAAACTACATTTCATGACACGTTAAGCAGTAGTATTGTTACATTACGCCGGTTTTCTCATCCGCTATTGATGCTTGCTGGTTGGTGCGAGATGCATTCTGGGATACCTGGCTGTCTCAAGTCCGCTCAAGTCTCCTCTCAATGCATCCTCGATAAAAGGGGCGATCAAGGACACATCCGGGGATCTGAACTGTACTTGGATGTGAACTTTAAATTGGAACAGTTCTTGGACAGCGAGCGTTTCACAAGAACACAAGTACAGACAAGACACATATTGAGAAACGGCCAGAGTCTGTGGTGGCATTAAGGGACGAGGCTGCATCTGCTGGCACATAATGGCATCCGCAGCTGACAGGTGTAGATCATGAGAGAGTCGTCTTCACCTCCACAGCCGATTGGAAGGAATCAGATGAACTCGGGCAGAAATCATGTTGGAGCTAATTTATTAAAGTTTTATAAAATATATGTAAATAATAAAAGAGATGACAGTTGCATGTATTGGGGAAACACATATTTAAATTCATGTTGTTCAACGATGAGCTGAAAATATTAGGAAAATACTCAAGACTGAGAGACTTTGGCTGCGTCCCAATTCGCATACTATTCGTACTAAATAGTATCCGAAAAAAGAATCAGTATGTCCCAAATCGTAGTATGTTGAAAAGAGTATTCCAAAGATTCCCGGATGGTTTACTATTTCCGGTCAGAATTGGATGTGCAGTGCAGATCAATGCGTGCAGATCGATAACGGCTGATATTACCCACAACCCATTGCGAGAACTACAAACGCGGATAAAAAGTGTTAAAAAACTACAAACATGACAGTTACGGGAGTCTGACGGCTAGAGAGGATTAGATAAAGGGACTTGAGTGAGAAATTATCAGTATTTAACCTGACGAAAAGATATTTATTCAATGTTAGCCACATTATATTTCACCTGCAGCAGCATTGAGAACTTTTGTAATGATACGTTTGGCCATTAACTTTGAAAACACATGAGAGGAGTCTCTGCATTAAAGACCCACGAATGGCAGACCAACGTGCTACTATATTTCTCTCCGATACGGTAGGAAATTAAACTAAATGTGGAGGATTTTAACTGTGACGATGATTGACAGGGCAGTGTAAACGGTGATGGGACTCACGTAACTAAGCAACAGAGTCCGTTAAAGATGACGAAGTAGTATGTCCCAAAGCTTGCATACTCTTCTGCTACACACTCAAAAGTATGTACTTTTTCTTAACAAAAAGAGTACATACTTTTAGGACGTAGTATAAGTAGGCGAATTGGGACGCAGCCTTTGTCTAAAAGGTCAAACTGTTTGGGGGAAGAAACCATTTATACCAGATATACATTAATTTGAAATGCAAATACTGACAAATGTGTTAAAAATGAACTTAAGAGTTCATGTATGTGTCAATATTGTCCGATATTAAAAATGTGGACATATAAAGTTCATCTAAGTCTAAAAACTTGAAAATAGGTATAAAATGTCTAAAAAATACGATTGTCCTCAAATCAATAGATTAATTTTTGTTAAATCTTAATAACCTAGTTATTGACATTATATGGGTCACATTTCCCATTTTAAAACAATAAACTAATAAACGACAGTAAACATGATAAAGTTTAATAAGCCATAAGAAAAAAATCTTTAGTTTGAGGATTGAATCTGAACTGCTCAGTTTCTCTACTCTCTCAAACTACAGATATCTGCATATATCCAGACCTCAGCGCCTCTGTTTTTACAGCACCAAATTCAAGAGCTATTGAAATGATCATTTAATTGTGTTATACTATTTATAGCTTTTTATGGCCTTAAATTTAAACAATTTTTTTAAGGACCCACAGAAATCCTGTTATTTGCTTGTGAAGTTATGGCATTTCCTATTTTTAATGTATGTTTTCTATATTGTAGATATACAAACAGTAAAAATTAAAGTTGGGTAGGCTACTGTGTCTTGATTTAGAGTAATTTAACATTTTTATCTCTCAATGTGAACTGTATTATTAACTTACCATTGTGTTATTAAATGTATTTCAATAATACATTCAACTCTGAATTTCCTCATCTTTTCTTATTTTTATTAATATATTTTTCTATGTAAATTTCTATACACTTTTGTGATTTTAGACACAGCTGCATGTGAACAGGACTTTTATTTTATTTTTTGTTGAAAACAAAAAATAAGGCTGCTTTGACGTCATAAGGCTGCGCCGCGCTCCTGCATCGGTTGTGATTCTGCAGAAGAGAGGTTTGTGATAGAACCAGGGTTCTAAATTAACACCCGCCAACCTGCCAGATGCGGGTTAAATTTCATTTTGGCGGGTGTTAATAAAAACTTACTAGCCAGTTTGGCCGTTGATGCATGAGGCATTACGCATGATCCAACATAAGGCTCTGTTCTCAGTCATTTATCCCGCTGGCAGCACTCCGTTTCCCATGTAGCTACACTGTGCCGTAATGCTAGACATTTCAACACATTTGTGCCAGCCCTTTCTGCCACAACCCAGTTGCGCTGTTCTCTGCGCAGGACGCGAGAAGTTGAATCAAGCATCACTGGTAGAACGGGAGACTCAGCTGGTAAATAATTAATGCAGCATTAGTTTTTTCTGTCATCCTCTGGCTAGCGTTACATTATATAAATCACGCTTTTATTCATGCAAATGCTTTTAAACCATTGAAGATCTGCCAGTGACACACACACACACAACGCACAGAAAGTTTGCGCCAGATTCGAGTTCTCTTTCGCGCTCGAACAAACAATAACACACAATTATGCCAAAATGCCAGTTTCGTTGAGTATCCTCATAAGAGCACCCTTAAAAGAGTTAAATAACGTCTTAAAATAACTTAAAGAGGTGTGAGAAAATGAGACAAGTGAGAGACCCGCTTCATGTGCGACAGCGAACGTTCTTAAAGTGACAGTAACCACTTATAATGACAATGTAAAGAACCAAAGCAATTACTCAGTAAATACGCACTGCTCTTGACTAAATAACTTTTATAGCTTTAACACGGATTACTATATATCATTTATAATTTATGCAGTGGAAACTAACTTTTCAATTTCTCTAGGCTATATTTCCTAGGTTGGAAGGGCACTGGTAGCCTTCATATGAAATGTATTATGGGTTTATGTGAGGATTGTTGTTAAAATCACTTGAAATTAAAAGTTGTTGTATTTTTTTAAGCTTAATACATTTTAGTGTTATTTCATAGAGACATCAGTGATACTGGCCTTCATAAATTCATAAAAGAAGCCATTCAACAAAAATTGTATGCATTTTACTTTATATGTGTTTTCATGCCAACAATGTTAATAAAATTATCAAATCCATTCGGTGGCACTCATAATTTCTCAAATTTTCACCGGAAAAAAAATGGCTAGTGGAAATTCTGATTGGCCGGTAACTTTAAAAAGTTAACAGCCACAATGGCTGGTGATCAAAAAAGTTAATTTAGAACCCTGGATAGAACCCGTTTAAAGCAAAGCAGAATGAAGGATATGTTATTAAATGTAACATTGCATTGCTTTATCTAACATTTATCAGCGTTGTGTGAGTAAAGTAACAGAATAAACTCATGAGTAACAGAAGAAGCGTCTCATTTCGCTCTTTATCATGAATCAGTTCAAACATGAGTTCAGTCTCTGGCGAGTGACGAGAGAACCGGAGCTTTAGACTCAACGAGTCATTTGAACCGATTGATTCACAACAAATGATTCAGTGATTCGAAGCGCTGCATTTCTATCTCGATTTCTACAAATCATTAAATAGCTAAACTAATATATTAAGGGTCTGTATAATTTGCATTCTTTTTATTATTTTTTGTGTTAGTTTTGAGTGTTTTTGTCTCATCAGGTAATTTAGGTCCATTAACTGAACTACTGATCTAGAGCTGATTGAGATGCTGAGAAATTGTGTGTGGATTTGTTTCTGCTAATTATTCTCATCTTAAACAGGACAGAGTTTTCCAACGCAAAGTACAAACTCCTGGAGAAGCGACTGATATCCACCTGATGCTATTATAAAGATGGTGTTTATTAAAGAGGAGAGTGAAGATGTGAAGATTGAGAAAACATTCAGAGTGAAACATGAAGAAACTGAGGAACAAACAGGTTAGTTTCATTCTCAAAGCTGAACTCTGAAAGCTGATATTTTTGAAGAATGTCATATGAACGTCCTGATTAAAGCACTATTATTTGACATGGAGCATTAATTTATGTCACTTAATTATACTAGATACAGTATCTAACAAAATCTGTATTTTGCATAAAGCAAAGCATGAAATGCGACTGATCAGCTTTACATTTGTTGTCTATAAGGGATTTTTTTTCTCATCCTCAAAAGCGCTCTCTCTGTTTAGCTAACATGTTATAATACAGAAGATTTTGTTCATAATCCACAATGTCATTGGTGACAGAAAATGGTCATTGATATGGGGATTATGTGTGTAATCTGGAGAAAAGTGTAGCGAGGGAACATTTGAAGTAAAACAAATGTTTCCCGCACATGGGACAATTTCAGTCCCGCACATGTAAGAGTGAACCGCTAGTATTTATTGAAATGAGTGGAAATAATGAGCTTGTCATTTGTGGTGCGGCTGCAGGTCAGGAATATCAATAGGCACGAACGGATTGTGGATAGAGATGAAATGGTATGAAAGTTTTAAAAACATATTTTTATGGTTATCGGTATATTCATGTTTTTATTAAAATGGGCTGTAAATGTTCAAAAAGTACTGATACAAACTCCAATAATTTCACCAAGATTTATATTAAACGAACAAATTAAAATTAGCAGCAAACATTAAAATAATAACATTAATATTAAAGAATGCACCATGTAAACATTTAGTCAATGTTTAATGTAATGTAAGAACATTACAACCATTTCATGTAGTGAACCACAACCATGAAGATAAAAAAGCAATTTTATTGTTAATTATTATTATTGCATCATCAGTGTTTTTGAAAAAAAAAAAAAAATGTAATAGGAATATAATGCCTGACATTGACTGTGATTGGATTAAAGGGATAGTAGGGGGAAAATACTATGGTAGTAAATGGCTTTTGTGTTCAGCAGAACAAAGAAACTCATACAGGTTTGGAACAACTTGAGGGTGAGTAAATGATGACAGAATTTTCATTTTTGGGTGAACTATCCCTTTAATTTAATCCATCATATGTTGTTACAGAAATATGTCATTTCACCAACTAAATGAAACTTTTGAAGAAAAGGAACTTTTGCTTTAAATAAATGTTCATTAAAAGCAGCCTACTTCAGAGTTATATGTTACCATATCATCGCAAATTTGAATAATTGTGTGGCGATCGGGTGTGCATACCTACATCAGTGAAAATCATAGGTGGATGATTTTAGCACCAGATTCAGGTGACGTTAGAGCTGAGCCGTGTGCATAGTGATGGTTCATTATTAACATTTATATTTATTCTTTTAGTAAATCTTTTTATCCAATAGAGGTCACAGATCCGAGTTGTCGCTCATTCCGTGGCCACAGCTGATGGGAGCGGGCATATACTTTTAGGAGTGAGATGAGGTACAGAGTTGATTTTCCATTGGCAGTCCTGAAAGCCAACGGCTAAATCTCAAATTTAATTCTGTCTGTAACTGGGAGCCAGTGGGGCGAGATCAGGATGGGTGTAAACCAAATTAGATGTAACTTTTATGACTAGTCTAATCAGTCTATACAACTGGTCACTGGACCAGTGATGTTGTTCAACTGACCAGTAGAGCTTTTGCAGGGATTACGAGGATCTCCATCTTCACAAGGTTGAGTTTGACATGACGCCCTTCATCCAAGCTGAGATGTCATAAAAGCAGGCAAACATACAAGCTAAGACAGATATTATCAGGTTGAAATGACAAATAAAGCTGTGAATCATCTGCCCAACTGTATTAGGATATGCCATGTGTCTTCATGATCATGGCCAGTGAGGTTGTGTAAATAGAGAAACAAAGGACTAAATTAGCTGTGATTGGATGATATGGCTCAGGCTCCCCTCCTCTCTTTGCAAGATCTGCCTGTGACTGAAGCCACGACCTAGTAGTAGTCACACTACAGATCATCACAACCTGTGATGCCCAAGTCAGAGGATCTGGTGGTTTACAGTGTCAACAGACAGGGCCAGTAGAATAAGGACAGATGATTTGGAGTTAGCTTTTGCCAGCCAAAGTTTTGACAAAGGTCAGCAGTGCAGTCTCTGTGGAAAATAGGCTAACTTCCGTCAACATAACCAACGTGACAACCTGCTTGCATAGAGAGTGTCCTGGGGACTATTTTCAGGCGCTGCGTAATATCATTGCGCCTGCTTCATCATTTTTATTTTCCGTCTTCGTACACAATGTAACTACACACATCACAACATGTAAATAGGAAAATGTTGGTGTTATTTTGTCACTTATTGAGCAGTAGGCTAGATGGAGCTGTTTACCTCCAGTCTTTGTGCTAAGCTAAGCTAGCGGTGGGTGCGTCAGACAGAGTTATGGCACGCACAGAGATGGGAATGGTGTGTGTGTGTGTGTGTGTGTGTGTGTGTGTGTGTGTGTGTGTGTGTGTGTGTGTGTGTGTGTGTGTGTGTGTGGACTTATCTAACTCTGGGGGATACAGTGAATAAGCTAAAGTCCCAAAAAGTTGGCGTGTTCCTTTAAGTTTTGTTTTGTAGAAAGCCTTTCTTTTAAGTGAATTTTGTTTTGTATAAGTTGTATCTTTTTTTTAATCAATGTTTCATCAGCCAATTGGCTGTATTCAATAAATAAGAAGCAAATAGACTATAGCAGACATGGAGACGCCGGAGCGATCTTGCATTGCACATGAACTGGAGTGCGTCTCATCGGCATTCAGCAGTCCAGCTGTGACGAGCTCAGTTAATGATGCATAGCATACAATAGGGCTATTTGCTAGGCCAGTGTGATGACAACTGACAACTTTCAAAAGCCTATCTGAAAATCTCTGACCCATGTAATTTATGTTAGCTGGGCCGGCCCGCGCATAGGCAGAATAGGCAAATGCTAGGGGCGCCACTCATCCATAGGGGCACCATATTGTGTGATTGTTTTTAAATTTATTTAATTAATACTGTTTTAATGCTATTCATTTGAAATATTAAATAAAGCAAACCCCCCACCGCATCTTCCCTCGCCCAGCGAATGAAGTGGGTCAGAAATGGAACGCTCAGTTTACCGTTGGAAATTTGTTGTGTTGCGTCGCGTCTCGCCACAATGTAGAAAGCAATGGGTTGATGGTTGTACTCATAAAGATGCATGTTATATAATTAATATAGTTATATACAGTATTATATATTAATTCAAAAATATATATATATTTTTAATTATTCATTATATTGTCATCTCACACACAGATCTGCATTCAATTAATTAGCATCAAACAAACAATATAATAGCCTGACAAACCAGATCCACATCAAGATGTTGGGTCTGGGAACACACCATTGGCAGGGCTCAATCCGAGAGGTGGGATAAACGGTTGTCTTTCAAATTCCCTCTGCACACAATAGAATAGCTCTACAACCAACCAGAGCGCTATCAGTGGTGAGACAACAATCACAAGCGGGTTGTGGCTGAGTCCCATGCGTTTTCCCAACAGCGGAGCTAGTTGATAGATAAGCTTTTGGCGTATCTGGTCGGCAAAACTCCGAACACATCTTCCTTTTTTAAGAATGACTTCAGTGCTGTTCTTTGTTACCAGGGAAGTAGCAGGGATTTCACGTGGAACCGTCACAACTTTACTGTCATTATGTTAAGCCCGCCCACCGACTCTATACACGATGTGATTGGCCTGACTAGAGCTTGGTTTTTCAAGCTCGCAAGTCAACGGAGAGTTGCTAGACGCCCTGCCTGCAAATTACATTTGCTGCCGCTAGGGTGCGTCTAGATTTCTAGGCTAACAATATAATCCTTATTCAGTGAATAAAGATAACTATTTAAATTAAAAGGACGTACAAATGATTGCACAGCCACCAGATATTTGGCGATGTGCACTAAGTAGGTTATGTAAATCACCATTAAACAAAAGAAGAGGAAGTAGAATGGCGTGCTTTTTTTAGCGTCTGTTTCCATGGTGAATCATTGATTAGTTACTCTGTTGAGAATGTTGTGTGTTAACCGGGAACATACTCTGAGTTGTCTTAACTTACTCCGGGACTAGTTTTTGGAACCAGCATACCTCGAGTAAGCAAGTTTTGGGTTAATCAACCGAGAGTTCAGGGTATATGTGATGGTAAGTTCCCTTGCTTTCTGGAATACCTCCCAGATCCTGGATAGCAAAACATGTGATTTCCAAATTTAGATCATTCTGATCCAAATTAAAAATAAACTTTTTGAACAACTGGGCCAAGAAAACTCTGGTCACTCTGTCCATCTTCCCCTTTACTTGGTGTGCGACACCATTGGGAATAGGATCTAGTTAATTTTGATACTTTACATGTCTAAATGTTTTGTTGTCTGTTGCTTTGTGCCATTTAATTGGTGTTGATTTCCATTTGTCTCTTTTCACCTTAGACCTGATGGTGCTGAAAGAGGAGAGTGAAGCACTGAATGAAATGGAAGAGAAAGATCAATATAAGAATTATGAATTCATAACAAGAGAAAAAACGTTTTGTTGCTCACAGGGGGAAAAGACATTGTCACGAAAAAGGGCTAAAAAGAAGGGAACTAGAAATAATTTCACCTGCCAACAATGTGGAAACCGATTCACTCTAAAAAAAGACCTTAACAGGCACATGAGAGTTCACACTGGAGAGAAGCCTTACACCTGCCAACAGTGTGGAAAGAGTTTCAACCTGAAAGGAAACCTTAAAAAGCACATGAGAGTTCACACTGGAGAGAAGCCTTACGTGTGCCCTCAGTGTGGAAGGACTTTCAATCATCATCGAAACTTTAAAGTCCACGAAATAATTCACTCTGGAGAGAAGCCTTACACCTGCCAACCGTGTGGAAAAAGTTTCAACCGAAAAGAAAACCTTAACAGGCACATGAGAGTTCACACTGGAGAGAAGCCTTACACCTGCCAACAGTGTGGAAAGAGTTTTGCTCCAGGTGTAAGCCTTAAAAGACACATGAGAGTTCACACTGGAGAGAAGCCTTACACCTGTCAACAGTGTGGAAAAAGTTTCAACCGAAAAGGAAGCCTTAACAGGCACATGAGAATTCACTCTGGAGAGAAGCCTTACAGCTGCCAACAGTGTGAAAAGAGTTTCGATCAACATGAAACCTTTAAAGTCCACATGAGACTTCACTCTGGAGAGCAACTCTACACATGCCCTCAGTGTGGAAAGAGTTTCAATCAAAAACAACACTTTGTATACCACATAAGGATTCACACTGGAGAGAAGCCGTTCACCTGCCAACAGTGTGGAAAAAGTTTCAACCGAAAAGAAAGCCTTAACAGGCACATGAGAATCCACACTGGAGAGAAGCCGTTCACATGTGGTAGGAAAAGTATTAAGTATAAAATAGACCTGAAGTACAACATGAGTATTCATGTATGAGAGAACTGGTTTTATATGTCATCAGTGTGGAATGAATTTCACAGACAGGAAACAGAGACTGTATAATGTGCTGATTATTGTTATAGTACTCCTGAATTCCCAATTAATGTCCAGTGACTGCGAGAGGAGTAAATAAGCCAGAGTCAAGAATCAGATTCAATGTATTTACTAGTAAAATGAAGGTCTAAAGAAATTTCACCATCAAAGAGAATTTTTTTTTTTACAGACTGGAAAAACTTGATAAATGTTTGCCTTTTGTTTTTTTATTTAACGATTTAAAACCCAAGCATTGATGTTTTACCACAGTTTTATTTTAAAAAGTGATACAGTGGTAAATATAGCTGCAAGCAGCAATACCGGGGCCAAGCGCAACAGAAGCAAACAAGGAAGCTAGCAGCAGACCAACTGAAAAAATGAGTGAAGACATTTGAAGACAATTTCAAGTAAAAATGTTAAAACCCCAAACATTGAGTTGTATAGAGCCAATGTCATGCATTATAGCGCCACCAAGAAGCACAATCCTACAATTTTTTGTATGTGTCTTCGGAGTGAGCCCATATACATGTGTGTCAATTTTGGTGAAAACATCTCGTTTCTTTTTGGAGTTATAGACATTTATATGAAAAAACACGTAAAAAATGACTGACACCTGACTTTGATTGGATTTTAATACCCCTTACTATCAATATTTTGACATTTGAGTTGTAATATATTGCTATTGACCTTTGTTTCCGAACTTCTGATGCTGGTTTCGTCTCGATCGGACTAGCGGTTTTGAAGATATCAGCTAACGTTTTATAAACACTAAAATACCACGCTGCACAAACCATATGCCGAAACCTGGCTAGTCAGGTATCGTTGGACTCGGCAAGGATTCAGGAGGATTCAACGACACCCAAAGTTATAAGCATTTGAAAAAAGAATTCTCCACTAGGTGTCGCTGTTTCGAAACTTCTCATGCTCCTTCATGGCATCGTGCTGATGACCCATACCGAGTTTCGTAACAATCCGCTCATGAGTTCATAAAATACAGCATTTTAGCACATAAATCAAAATGGCAGACAGCCAAAATGGCCGATATGGTAATATTGGTTATCACACGACTCGGCATGCCGTCCTGAATCTAACTTTTCTAATCAAATTTTTGGACAAACGGTTCAAAAGTTATAAGCAAAAACAGCCATTTTTTGTATCTCCGGACCAGTAGGTGGCGCTGTGCCGAAATGCTTCATGTTGCCTCAGGTCATGCTTGTGATGACATATACCAAGTTTGGTTTGAATACGATGAAGTGTTGTGCAGATATTGCCTTAAGTGTGTTTTCACAAGCGTTACATAAAATTTGTTTGCGTGTTTATCGAAAAATATGTGACAAATCCACTTGAATTTTTTGTCAGCATGGTCTGAAGATAATCTGGTTCAATTTTCCTGCAAATCGGATGAACCGTCTAGGACCAGTTCGCAAAAGTAGGTTTTTCGGAAAATTCAAAATGGCAGGAAACTTTTTATGACGGAAAATTAGGTGGTGGCGCTGGTTTCATCTTTTCTGGCGCTGGTTTCTAAGATATCGGCTAACGTTTTTTAAGTGCTAAATTACCGCGCTGCACAAACCATATGCCGAAACCTGGCAAGTCTGGTATCATTGGACTCGACAAGGATTCAGGAGACAAAAAAGTGTGTCCCATGAAAATAAGTCAACCCCACCCAAAGTTATAAGCGTTTGAAAAAAATCCACTAGGTGGTGCTGTTTTGAAACTTCTCAGGCTACTTCAGGGCATCGAGCTGATGACCCATACCGAGTTTTGTAACAATCCGTATATGCATTTATAAAAACAGCCTTTTAGCACATAATTCAAAATGGCCGACAGCCAAAATGGCCGATATGGTAAAATTGGATATCATTGGATAGATTAATGCCGTCCTGAATCTAACGATACCACTTTTATGATTTTTGGACAGACGGTTCAGAAGTTATAAGCAAAAATAGCCATTTTTCGGATCTCCGGACCAGTAGGTGGCGCTGTGCCGAAACGCTGCATGTTGCCTCAGGTCATGCTTGTGATGACAAGTTTGGTTTGAATACGATGAAGCGTTGCGGAGATATCGCCTTAAGTGTATTTTCGCAACCGCTACGTAAAATTTGTTTGCGCGTTTATCGAAAACAATTTGACGAATCAACTTCAATTCCATACATTTTTGTCAGCATGATCTGCTGTTGATCTGGTTACATTTTTTGTGAAAATTGGAGCAACGGCCTAGGAGGAGTTTGCAAAAGTAGGTTTTATTTAATTAAAAATGCCTGGACAATTATTATGACGGAAAATGGCGTCATATGGTGCAATCGAAGATAAAAAAATAATTTTGTTTCTAGCCCTTAAGGTTCAAACGTTCTTATCAAAAATATGAGTCAAACTTTGGACAGGTGGTGTCGCTAGAGGGATTGTTTTAGAGACTCCAAAAATGGTGTGGTTAATGTTGGGCTAGTCCTCTATCTGTGTGCCAAATTTCACAACTTTCCCGCAGACGGTTCTATGGGCTGCCATAGACTTCAATGGCGGAATAATAAGAAATCTAACGGTTTCAATAGGTGCCTCCGCACCTTCGGTGCTTGGCCCCTAATAATTAGTTTGTGTCAGGATTGCAAAGTAATCATGCAGAAATAAAGTGGATTTTACTGCTATTTCACAAAAGAGGGAGGACACTTACTTATTCATGTCTAGGTCACGTCTGTTTCTGTTTATTTGTAGTCACAGGACAGCACAAAACTCTTTATTTATTCCTGTAGAATTGAAAATAATCAGAAGATATTTGAAAATGAACAAAGACATTTGCTTTACTGTTTCAACCCCTATCTTTCTTATCAGAAGGGCCATTTGGATTTCCTAAAGACAGAGGTGTTGATAGTCATTGTGGCAAGCAGGACGAGGCAGAGGGACCGTATAAAAAGAGGAGTGACGAAAGTGAAGGACGAGATTGTTTTGTTATGTGTCGTCTGTGAGGGGCTGCCGCTTTTACTTTCAGTTTGTTTGTTTTATGGATTAAAGTCTTTAAAACTTTCGCCGGTTCCCGCCTCCTCCTTCTCTGAACAAAGAACTTCATTACAGTCATCAAGGCCTGTAGGTCAAAACGTGTGTCACACCTTTACAACCAGGGTTCCTACGCAGTTTGGAAAAGGAATTTGTTTCGAGTAAATTCCAGGTCTGGAAAAGTATGAAAAAAATGATTCAGAGTATGGAAAAATATTTATGTTTCCAGACTATTGACCCTATTTAGTTTTTCTAAAATATAAAATTAAGAATTTCTAATATATACTAGCTGTGATTGGTTGTTATGTGATAGTTTGTTAGGCACCAGTTGCCATCACAGCTCCCCTACCCAACTAAACACCTGGAACATCATCTTGACTTTCTGTGTTGAAGTGTGGATTTAACGGCCGACTAAATGGATAAATGCAAGTTTTCTGAGGGCTGGCTTGACAATCCCCAATATAAAGCCTGGTTGGCTAAGGATTTAAAATGGACAAAGAAAGCTATATGCATATAATCTTTTGACATTTCCAACATGGGGGAGGCGGCAAATGTAAGCCATATGCTAGGGTAAAATCACTTTCATCTGGCTACGGCATCTTCTACACACAGTCTCACAAAGTTTATGGACCAGACCAAGACCGACCGCTTTATTTCATGAAACCACCAACTCTCCGACTGATCAACGGTGAGAATCTGAGCTAGTCAGTCTAGCTTCCAAATGTCTATAACGTTTAGCTGGAAGTCTAGAAAGCTGACGAACTGAATAATAGGATATTGACTTTAATTATATAGTGTTGGTGACTAATGCTGCCTTCACGTGCTATCAGAATTATCGTAATTACGAGTTTCTGAGGTAAAAATTGCACATGAACGTTTACCACTGGGAAATTCTGAAATAATTTTGATTCCCAAATTCCTGTGATGGGCGTGCCATAAACTTTAAACATAGAACTACTGCAGTGACAGGTGTGATTTATTAGTTTTTTTCCCCAAAACAACTAGATCGTCTTGTCATTAATGTTGTTCATATTTACATGTACGAGTAGAAATCTAGTATAATGTATGTTTTATACACAGTGAAAACAGCCTGCATTTGACAAATTACAGAATCGGCAGAAAGTGGACATCTGGAATCTGGATAGCATCGTAAATGTTTATGGTTGTCAGTGCATGTAACATTCCATAGCCTATCATTTTGGTTTTAATAAGATTTCCCAGTAAATAGGCAAGAATAAACCTGGTGACCTCCACGATTCCCGTTCATTCTGACAACAATGCATTTGAACGCAACAAGCTCGTAATCACGACTTCTGAAGTGGGAAGTAGGAAATTTCCGATAGCATGTGAAGGTAGCATAAGATAAAGGCCATTGCTAGTGGGAATATGGAGAATTTGCAGTTGTCACATCAGCAGTGTCTGGCAAGTTTATCAAATGATCATCACATCTGTGCAGGGCCGCAGTAACCATTGGGCTAGGCGGGGCTTAGTGCCGCGTTCCAGGCAACCCGTAAAGAGGGGCGTAAATCGCAGGGGGATCTGAGGGCTGTCCCCCTCTAAAAATCATTCTGAGTATTGTAAATAATATAACAATATATACTTAAAATAAATGTGTACGTAGTAAAACAATACAAACGCAAACGGGACAAAAAAATGCATTTTAAGTTTAGAAACATTTTGAGTCCCCCCTCCCCCCTTGCCCCACAGTGGTTTGATCCACTGCGCACCTCAACTAACGTTACCCATAGAACGTAAAAAACTACCACAAGTTTGGGGAGAGAACAAAGCTCTTCAGACAGCAGTTGTGAAAGCCAGTAAGCTGTCAAGGCTATTTTATTCACTTTAAACATCAGATGAAGTGATTCTTTTCTCTTTAATACAGATTAGGCAAAACACTGTTAACATCACTTGCCCACCGCGGCACCGCCCCGGGCCACCGTCGTTTTCATTTTTATAGTAATAAAATAATTTACTTCAGTTAGAGAACAGACACAACAATTAAAAACCGAATGTGTCTGCTCAATACAGCACGAGCCGAACAAGCAAGCTGACAGACAAGATGATCGAAGATTTGGTTTCAAAGCGGAACGTAAAAGCGCCTATTTAAGGGAGTGTGTCATTGTAGTTTTGTTGCTGTGTTTTTCATTACGAATAATAGGCTAATGAACCCAAAATTCAAGCAACCCGAACCCGAATTCTAAAAATTGGCGCTAATTCTAAACCTAAAGTATATGCGCACGGCCGTTCTGTCAGATCTGTGTAGGGTTTTGCTCAATATGCTAAGTGGCAGATCAGAGGGCTTGCTGCAGTGGAATATCTAAATATCTGAATATCATAGTATAAAATACTATGTGGAGGACGCAAGATAATTTTATAATTATAATATGACTGCGTGGTGAACCTTAATCGTATTTAAACAACTATCACTTTGTGTTGTTGGTCAGATAAAATGACAGAGAAAAGAAAAACGGACATTAGATAATTTTTCAGTACACCAAAAAGCCAAATAAGTCCGAAATGTTTTTTGTTTTAGTTTTTTTGTGGTACACATATCCTTACAAGTATGATTTTGGCTTTATTATTTGTGTCCCCTTCAAAAATTGCTCTTGAGAAATTTCATGTTTATTGTCCCCCCCAACTGTTAGATGAAATTTACGCCCCTGCCCGTAACCTGTGTTTGTCCAACCTTCTACCCGTGAAAGTGCACTGAAACGGCAGCAAAACCCGTGACTTCCCACCTGTGAACTCTACATCGATGTACTCCCAGTTACGAGTTCTGACGTCACATAGCCCGCGAAGCAACAATGGCAGCCCCCTACGGATGCAGTGTTTATGAAACAAATATACAAATAACTTCAAATAAAAGGTATAACAGCTTTTCTTGCCGTCTGCGCCGTTTTTCTCCTCCGTTTAAGTATTAAGCCTGATAAGCGCAGCGCGCACCTCATACAGCGCCTGACTAAACTTGAGTTCTATTTCGTGTCTTGTGCTTGACATTCAAATACACAGAGTTAGTGTCAAAATCCCATCTTTGCGAGTGTCCTCGTAAGTCATTTGTGTCTTAAATAAACGTTAACACTTTAAGATAAAGCATGTGTTGTAGTAGGCTATATGAGATCCTGATATTAATGAGGTCTTAAAGGTATAGTTCACCACAAAATGAAAAATCTATCAACATTTACTCACCCTTAAGTTGTTCCCCATTGACTCCTATTGACTGCCTCATGGTTTGGTTACCAATATACTTCAAAATATCTTATTTTGTGTTTAACAGAATAAATAAATTCATACATGTTTAGAACAACTTGAGGGAAAGTAAATGATGATGACAGAATTTTTTTTTGTGTGTGAACTCTCTAAACTTTTGAATCTAAAGTATCCTAATATAGTTGCTTTTGCCATTTGTGTCAATAATGCTAATCAAACATCAGAAACAAAATCACTCACTGTCCTTGACTGAATCAGATTTGTAAAATAATCAATAAACTATCCTGTGTATTTGTACTTTATACAATATGATATTTCAGTAACACTTTATTAATGAGTGCATATTAGTGCACCCATATTGTACTTAACTAATGCACAGATAATCATGAGTTAATGTATGACTCATGAAGAAATAAACCATTAATTAATTATTATTGCATCAGCAATTAATAAAGATTCTATATGATTAATAGATTAAGTAATATATGAATTGCTAGTTAAATGTGCCTTCATGAATGAATTCCTTAATAACCTATAGTATTAACTAATAATGTAAACGAATGCATTAATTTACACTATTAGTTAATACGTTATTAAGGAATTAATACATTATGAAACATTTAATTAATAACAATTCATATACTACTTAACCTATTAATCATATTGAATATGTATTAGTTTCTGATGCAGTAATGATGAATTAATGGTTTAATTCTTCATGAGTAATACATTAACATATGATTATCTGTGCAGAAATAAAAATCCCACATGTGGGACCGCTCAAAAGGGTAATAGAGATGGGCTCAAAAATGACCACATTTCCTCCCGTTTGTCGCACCCCACTTGTCATGTCTCTATTCCCCACCAGTTACACTGCTACAATTGCTCAATTAATGTGATTAATGTTTTAAATATTATTTAGAATATAGACGGTTTCATTGGACACACGCATGTTCCCACGGTTATGCGCCTGGCCCGAAGTTAACTTCCGGTCTTTGTTTGTTTTAACGGTCTGGCTATCGGTGGATAGTATTAAGTAGAAACACATTTCTTACGTATTATTCTTGGATAACATGATATAAATATTAACGATCAAGCAGAGACAATATGACACCAGTGCAAAAACAGTGTGTGCGACTCATCAAAAAGACTTGACTGCTTCATAAATATCCAGTCTTACTGCATATGAGATCGGCGTCTAATGTCATTCAGACTTTATGTCTAATGTTATGTTAAGTATGACTTATTTATTTTGCTTGTTATCAGAAATAATCTACTCTAGAAGTAACTTATTCTGGCTGTTTTTACACTTGGCATTAACATGTGATCACCGTGATCCGATCAGGATGGGCTCATCAGTCGATCAGGACACAGCACGTTTACATTTGTTCACATCAAGAGGCTGCCATCCAGATAACTGAACGGATTTATGTTTCCTGCTAAATATTTAAATTAGGTATGTAATAGGCCTTTATCATGGAGTTTAAAACAACTTTCGCTTTATCCTCTATTAAAGGCAGCGTTCATAGAGCACAGGATTTTTGTGATGCATTCATATACAATCAATATCAAATAGGGAACTTTATCTAAAAGTTTAAGTTTCCCAACATTAATCTTATATTATGAAACATTTTATTCTGACGCATTGGATGATTGAAAGGTGCAAGCATTTATAGGCTACTGTACAGTCGTTCCAAACCAACCCAAAAGACCTTCGTTCATCTTCAGAACACAAATAAAGATATTTTTCTTCTTCTCTAAGGTCTTACGGGTTGGGATCGACATGAAGGTGAGTAATTAATGACAGAATTTTCAGTTTTGGGAGAACTAACCCTTTAAGGGGGGCGTTTCCCCCACTCTATATTGCAGACAGAAATGAGATTGGGGAATAAATGGGGAATACATTACTAATATATTAATTAAATATTTGTTTAGTTCTCCCCAAAGCTCTCTCTATTTTGCTGTAGATCATTAAACTGTTACGCTGCCTCAGAAGTCTGTCTGAAATTAGTTTTGTGAGGTGCCTTCATGCACAAACACTGCCTTACAAGTCATTGTCTGATAAGGCAGCGAGGCAACGCTGCCTAGGTTTTCGGACACAGCCCCAGTCTCCATGTACTCTACTTCTATTGAATAGTCGCGTCCAACTGATTAATTTGCATGAAGATGGGCATTGGCCAGCTTTTTGATGCGCAACATTTTTTCAAATTCAGCGCCGCCTTCCCGGGATGCTTTGTGGGCGCGTTAAAGTCGCTTGACGCCACCCATAGGAATAAAGTGAAGTGTGGCGCGACAGAAGTATCGGATGGACAAGTGGAACCGTACCATTAACATGGAAATCACTCGCTTCAGACGCTCAAGTCGCGGTCGGTGTGAACGCAGCATAAAAGGATGTGTGGTCCAATTTCACCTTTTACAAATGTTCTGGGGGAAACATAATCGAGGATGGTCACCCTGTCTGCAGAACATGCAAAACAAAAGTTGCTGCTATAGGGGGAAACACATCAAATCAAGTCGTCTTCGTGACCATCACACACTGTTATATAGCGAACGAAAGGCAAGTGGACTTTGAACTCAATACCAAAACTACATCTGGGAAATAATTGGACACAAAGTTTTGAGTTGAAATATTTTATCTCACTCACTTAAAATGAACGTGACGCTTCTGCGAAGAAAAGCTTCAGAAAAGAAAAGTGGATTTGAGCCAAAGACGAACGTTGACGAACAAGACTATTAAGGGTGACATTTAAGGGATAATAATTTATATTCATTGTACACTTATTACACAGATTTTCTTTACCACATAAATATTAACGGGGACATATTGAATTAAGATTAATGTTTTACCTGTTTTTAAAGCCATGTTGTACAGTGTACAAAACAATCGTCCACATAAGATGATCACAAGAAGTTATAGTAATAATTATAGTAGTATTAATATTGAAGTCCTCTGATTTAATTTTCAATACAATCAAAAACAGAGACCAAAGACGCAAGTTGCATTTGAATGAAACGAGTGAGTGCGGTGGATGTGTGCTGTTATAATACGTTTCTATTGACAATGGTCATTATAAGGAAGGGGAAGAAAAGTGCAGAGCTGCTTGTTTTGTTGATTTTCAAATATAAAACTAGTTGAAATGTTTTCAGTGTGTGCATCTGTTCTTTTTGAACACTTTCATCTCATTTGAACAAAACCGTGATCATATTGATAATCATGATAATTTGGGTCACTATAATTGTAATATGAAATGTTCATACTGTTCCATCCCTAACTACTGTTGTGAACTTTTCTCTTCTAAAGTGTAGGAAACTGGAGACCAGGAGACTTCGGGATCAAACAGAAGTGATTCTTTTAATGAGAACTCTCTGTGCTGCAGGTCATCCGAAAACAGTCTAATTTAACAGTACAAAATAATGCAATTTATCTACATTTCAGGGGGAGGGATTGTACAGGAGGGGAGGAGACATTCAAAACAGGGACACACCCCAAACATTCCTGTCTCATCAGCCGTAATTCCATCAGCATAACAGTGTCATTCAAATGCATAGATGCTAATCCAATCACTCAAGCAGTATTGCTCTAATCTTGTCATGGTAAATAGTCAGGAAGTGCATAAAGACAAAAGACTTAATGTCTCAAACACTTACGCGGTCTGACGTAATCTCCTTAGAATTTCCTGAAGTTTACTTCAAAATATCAAACACAAATATAGATAATGTTTTCAGTTATATTCTATTACATTGGAACCTATATATAACAATGTATACATTTGTAATCTTACACTACTATCATCAGAATGGAGACTTTTGTTTTGTTCCATGGCAGTAAAAGGGTTACTCTAAAGCCAGAAGACATGACCACCGAGATAATATTGTTTATATTTCAGGTAGGCATTTTTGTGATAATTGTATTTTTTTTTTAGATCTATTGTATTTGCAAACCTAAACACCTGTCATAGGTACAAAAGCAAAGTGTGTACTTGACGGGTGAGGTAAAGTTGCTTGTGTGTTGGACATTCGTTAGACATTCGATCTTTTCTTCAGCATTAATTTATATATAATCCCATAATAGTCGTGGATGATGCTGTATCTCGTTCATATCACATTGTAAAGCATAATATCAAAAGTTAATCCTAATATTATTCAATGATGTAATTGTTTTAAGAATTAGAAGTGAAAAAGTCCTCAAAATGATCCCCACTTGGGACATAGGGAGTGTCTCAAAAGAGCAAAATCCACAAAAAAGTTATACCGGTAAAACAAATCCCGCTCAGATCCCACTCCGACATGAAATTTGATTCCCTGTATTGCACTACACTTCTAGCCTAGCCATTTAAAAAAAATATTTTGTTTCATATTTATGTTTAAATATTATAATATAATTTTTTAAATATAATTTCTCTCTTGGTGCGTCCACTACTGCGGAGATGGCGAGTCAGCATCATCAAATTCATTTTTGCAGCCGGTAATGACAAAGAAAAAACCTAGTTTATAAATAAACAATAAAATTGTCTCCTTGCAATTTTTGACACATTCATAAATATTACTTTTATTGGTTTTTTTTTGGCAAGCTTTATGCATAAAAAAAGTTATAGTCATGATTCATTGATACTTAGAAATATATGTTAAATTATGTTAAACTATATGTTAAAAGTAGTGTTCATCTAATATTATGTATTTAGTGCAAATTGCAGCCCTTTGCAAGAAGGAGTTGACTTGCTCCACCTCTTCTCCAATTGTAAGACCAGCTCCCTCTAGGTTTCTTCCAGACCATTTTATCTACAAAAAACATAAAACAAAACAAGCAATAGCTGTTCAAATAAAAGTACATGTCCATACCACAAAAATATCATTAATTTGATTTAATGCAAAGAAAGAATCTTACCTCACAACCCAACATTACTTTTGAGAGGGCGTTTTGAAGGAACAGGGAATCAGCAAATATTTCCCTCAGAACATATTTAGGCCTCATCAGTCTTTGATGTCGACTTTTTTGCAGACTCCTTGGCTGCTGTCCATTGAGAAGAGCCACACACCCCTTTACCTGTGGCCTACAAGACATTACAATAAAATTATTATTAATATTTCAATAATGGTAGCTGGACTGGAATAAACAATATGACAATAAGTTAAGAGTTATTACATGCTTAGTCTTATCATTAACATATCTCACAAAGGAGGAAACATCTTCATCCTTCATTATAAATGTTCCATCGAAGTAGCCCTTCTCTGTGCTTAATTTTATTGGGAAAGAGAAACATGATATAGACAGTTAAGTAGTACAATAAAAAATAAAGAAAATACATACCCATGTGCATTATGGAACCTGTACAGCTTACTGTTACCATCCACTGAGATGCCACGCATGGACGGACTGCAAGCAGGATATTTAAATGCCTGTACACCACAAAGCCTCTCAACCTCATGCTGGGCAAAGGTCCACTCCAGCAAGGCTTTCTGGAAAGTGTCTCCACATATTTTACCACTCTGTTGAATTAACCAAACTAATCAATCACTTTAAAGAACCAACATCATGTTAACAATATACACTATTTATATAACAATATTTACCCTGCCATTGTACTCTGTTCCCCGGTCAAGCATTCCAAGGAACCCTTGACGTGAAAGACCTGGAGCAAAAAGTTTTTCAAAAAGTCTCCAGAAAAGACCTAAAAAGGCCAGCCTCATACACAGTCTCAAAATGTATAGAGGCTGGCCAGTACCCAGACTTGAGGAGATCACTGAGCCCCACTGCCCATGTTTTCCCACAGCATGAGCTCTCCAGTGATGGAAGGGTGAGATTGTACTGTCCTATAATAAAAAAGTTCAGATGCATCACAACAGCTTTAAAATTCCTAATCACAGATGTTACATGCAATCACTGAGTTCTTGTATTAACCTTAATTTGTGTTGTTTTCATAAAGAGAAAAAAAAACTACATCTTACCATTAACATTTATTACAATAATGGGCTTGCCACTGATCAACCTGTAGGAACTTTCTGAGCAGGCACAAAAGGTGGTCTACGCCTTGGGTCACCTTTTTTTTTTTTTTTAAATCTCTGGCAAAAGTAGTGGAAGATATTGGACTAAAAATTCAAAAGCAAAACAATGATAAACTCCTTAGCAAAAGATTCATAAACAAGGTAAAATTAAATATAATCTACTATAATATGTTTATTAAATATATGATAATATATCATGACTATTTTAAATATATATTATAATTATACACTAATGAACAGCCATTTAAAATGTACAGACTGAAAAGAATAATGGGACACATGAAAGCATTCCCTGTTTAGAGAACCAATGGCCTCTGAATGTCTCTTCACTGCAGTGGTTGGACACAATGGCTTGAAGAACCCATGGGCCATAGAGTCTCAGTTATGGAGAGGTAGGTGCTGATGAACATCTCCACCACACACGACAGAGACGCAATGACATCCAAGGGCAGAGGAGTTGCATGGGTAAGATGGATTTTTTGAATTCTTATATGAAGGCTTTCATTCTGTTTGATTATGTCCTTTACTATGGCAATGTCAGTGTCGATTTTGATGCAGTTGTCTCCTTGGTTAGTTGACAAAACACAATCTGAGAAATGCACCCTTTTCTGCTCTTTTGAACTTGATGAGGGAAGTGATTCTCCATTTGATTGGTGAGATTCTTTTGGAAGCATTTCTGAAAGTCTTTTGATAACCTGCTGTAAAGGTCGATCTGGTTTTCTAACCAATCGTTTCAATCCACCCAGGTAATTCTCATATGGAAATGCCGATATATTATCAAGAGGGCTGAATGCTTTATACTCCTCTGCAAAATGGATAACCTGGTGGACATTGAAAACGACTTTGTCTTTTATCTAATGTAATGTATTACAAATTACAAAATAAGCCCTTTAGCAAATTCAATAATTGAGTCAGAGAGGCCAGGACTAAGCAGTAGAAACATGCCAACAGAAAAGAGAAGAAAGTTGTCATACATTTTGCATTCAGCACTTTTAAAACAACAGGACCAGTAAATAACATGAACTGGCAGAACTCTGTGGCCTTCCATCTCTCCACATCTGTCAAAGAACGAGGCTTCCTGGCAAACTCTTGAGGCATAAAAGAACGAAGAGCAACAAATCTGTCAGAAATCTTTGTTATACGCTGTGATGACAACCTTGTTCTAAGCTGTTTCCCTTTCATCCACATTTGAATGAATCTCCTTGTCACTCCAAGACAGCAACTGTGCATGTAGTCTAACGGGAATTGGGTTACCATTTTTACTAGTCCGGTCAAGAGGCTTAAACTATTATTCAAATGGTGTTCTTCATTTGTCATCATTTCATAATCCATGTCAGTAGCCTACGCAGTGGAGCATCCATTTCAGGATATGTCATTTTATTTGACCATACTCCATTCTGGGATTATTTGTCACAACCAAAATAGCCAATGTGAGACTTGACATTTTTGATGAATGCTCCCAAAAAAAGGAGGAGACAACAACTTTAAAATGTGTACCATTTTTTATAATTCCTTCATGCAAAACCACATTTAATTCTGCAATGAAATCTCTCAAATTCTCCCAGACTGAGCGTGGTTTACTATTGCCACAGAACAAACCAATTACAAATGGAGATTGTGTTTTATAACAGTCAACTGTTGCAAGAATTGGCCAAAATTGTGTTCTGGAGCTTTTGAAAAGGGGAATGCCATCAATACTAAACTGCAAAGCAAGAGTTTTCACATTTTTAGGAATATTGGAGATTCGGCTTGTTTTGCAAGCCATTTACCAGGCCAAAATGGTAATATTCTCCATTGCAAATGTTTACTATAGGTACCTTTGCCTGTGTACCAAGAAGAGTCCTTGCATCCTTGGGCTAATCTCATGATTGCCAATAGTGCTGTTAGAGCTACTAGAGGGATGAAAACAGATGCTGCCCATGTTTGCAGTTTAGTTTTCATCTGATTAAGTGAATTGTTGTTCCTGCTGTCAGATTCTGCAGTTGGTTGGATACTACCAGGATCAGAGAGATTGTCAGAATCACAGAAGAAATCAGCCTCTGTGTTTTTTTTTGTTTGTTTTTTTCCAGATCACATGAGTTCTCTTGTCAGGGCAAATGAGAGGAAACGATATTACAAGAAGACGAGTGATCACTAATTTCAGAGTCTTGACTTTTGTGACCATTAGCACTAGATTCCTCAGTGTTTTCAGTTTGTGTTTTGTATTCATTCAAAATCTCTTTTTCTATTTGTTGTACACTGCCCTAGTGAAAAAAAAGTATGCTAAGTATACTTGCAGCCAGACTAATTATCAGTATACTTGAATTGTGTTAATGATTAGTTAACTTGAAATGTGCTATTTTGAAACAACTAATTTTGTACTAAGTATATTTTAGTTGTAAATAAGTTGTATTAAAGCATAATTTGAAGTGTATTTAGTGTACTTTTATGTACTAAATTGGAACAACTTTAAGTATACTTAGTACACTTTAAGTATAGAGACTAATTACATGCTTGATTAGTGATATTAAATGTGCTTTATTTGTATTATAAGTATATTTTATTTGTGTTATAAGTATACTTTATTTTTATTATAAGTATATTTATTTGTGTTATAAGTATACTTTATTTGTGTTATAAGTATACTTTATTTTTATTATAAGCATATTTATTTGTGTTATAAGTACATTACAAATTAATTACCAGTGGCTTCAGAACACACAAGCAATATACTATGAATATATTATTTGTTCAGGTTTATTTATTTACTTTACCTTCCCTAAATACAAAAAATATACACTTTGTAGTCAATAACAATATAATGTATTATTACTTAGCTATACATTGTACAATATACTTTGATACAGTAGTTTAAAGGGGTCATGAACTGGCTTTTTTTTTTTATTTTTTTATACTGTTATCTGAGGTCAACTCAGATTTACATTCAAAAACATCATAATGAATAAGTAATAGGCTATTTTCTGCCTTGGTTTTGAGGCTCTCTGAGAAACACTAGGATTTGATGGGCGTGCCGAACTAAAGACTTGGAAGTAAACGCCCATGGCTAGGATTGGATAATATTTGCATATTTAAAGAGGTGGTAAACCACGATTTCACTATTCTAACGTGAGCTAGCGTGTAATGTTGCTGCTTGAGCATAAACAACATCTGCAAAGTTACAACGTTCAAAGTTTAAAGCAAAGGGAGATATTTGCTTTTAAAGAAATCCATTTCTAAGAACTACAGCAAACGGCCAGTAGGCGACTACACACATTCCTCCAGGGTTGGTGACATCACCAGGCTCAATATTTACATAAACCCCTCCTCCGAGAATATTAAATAGGGGGGTTGGGGGCGCCATTTTGTATCGCGGCGCTGTTGTGGTAATGCACGACTGGTAATGCGCCAGTGTGTGAATGCACGACGCGCGCAGGGCTCCCTCCCGCTGCACATCTCACGGAGGAAAACTTCCATCTTCGCGAGTTCAGTGCCGGATTTACACAACGTCAGCTGCATAAGACAAACACTGCCAGTGTGTGAATGCACGACGCGCGCGGGGCTCCCTCCCGCAGCACATTTCACGGAGGAAAATTTCCACAATGTTCGCGAGTTCAATACAGGATATGCACAACGGCTTGTCCTGAAAGCTGGATTTACAAACAGAAGCTGTTTACGGGCCACAACCTGTAAGTCTGATTTATTTTTCATCGATGTGTTTTCCTGTAATAGGTTGTACATTGTAGCAAGGAAGTAAACAGATGACAACACTGTTCTGCAAACCAGTCTGTTAAATGCTCATTCATACTTAACGTTATCCGACGAACACCTAACGTTACAAACACTAACGTTAAAATCTCAACAGCGAACTTGGCATTAGTGTAAATGATTCTTTGATTAGAGCTTTTATGTGTTGTTTATCTACAGGCTTGCTAAACATGGTTCTGTGTGTGATTTGGCTAACTTACTAGTAAAGCCAGTGTTTAGTGTTTTGGGTTAATAGTTCTTGCGACAGATATTTGGCTATAATCGTTCTAAAAATACAAAAGTTAAAGTGCCATTCAGTAGCGATCACTATAGATCCGCAGTCTTTACTCTTGAGGACTGAACAGGTTCTGCTCGATCATCTTCACTAAAATGTTCTGGGTCTGATTCGGGCTCATATTGGTATTGTTTTATTGACGCCATCGTTTCTAATACTGACCAAAGCACAGTCTACCGGTAAAGGTAAGGGGCGTGACGTTTCCGACAAACGTGCACTAGGCGGTTAGCGAATCACAACACTCTGGGCCAGCTAACCAATCAGAGCCCATCGCGTATTTTTGAGGGACTGGCTTCATACAACCCGGAAAGCATCAGACCGTTTTACAAGGAGGGACAGAGCAGTGTAGAATAAAGGTCAAATATATGAAAAATAATGATTTTTTTTTTTTAAACGAAGCATGAACACATGTTACAGTGCACCCCACAAACACAATCAAGCCTTCAAAACAATGTGTTTTACCACCCCTTTAATGAGCTTCAGCTACCGTCTGTCCCAGGAATCGTCTGGGGGAAATGCTCAGAGAACTCGCAAAATATCAAACACTAAATCTCTCTCTCACACACACACACGCGCGCGCGAGGAGACACACACACACACACACACACACACACACACACACACACACACACACACACACTCGCGCGGGGAGACACACACACACACACACCATAGACCATAAAAAAATATGGACGACGCGACTTCATTGACTTCCGCTGACCATAGTTGAAGCTTTCGTATGCCCGCTCACGGCGCTGACATCTTGGGGCCGAGTCTGCGCAGTAGCGATCTCGGGACCGGAGTTGCGCAGTAGAGAGCAGGAAGTAGAGGCGCGATTATCAAAAGCCCGCCCACACTCTCGCAGATTCAGAACAATTAATTATGATGGTGTGAAATAAACAGTTATAGAAATGCAGAAATGAAAGCTAAAGCTCCAATCTCCTCCCAAAAATCCCATAAAAAGTCTGCTAGTGCCTCATTGACAAGTTCACTCAGAGAAGCCGTCAATCTCAGCTGTCAATCATGACGTCACACCCCCCGTTTTTAAAGCATCAAATAACTCACTAAAACTAAACTTATTTAAAAAACGAACACTTGAAATGAAATTATTGTAATAAACACTGCCTAAAATGACAGAAACCATCTTTAGGAAACAATTACTTGAAGTGTAATTGAATTGTTTAGTTTGTCTTGCATCCATTCATATACATGGAGGGGTGGGGTTTAGGAACTATACTGGGACCGGCCACCGGGGGGCGATCGAGGCGCGGAAGCTTCAGTTTCTGACAGGAGCACTACAGGCTTGACACACACTCGCGCGAGGAGAGACACACACACACACTCGCGCGAGGAGAGACACACACACACACACACTCGCGCGAGGAGAGACACACACTCGCGCGAGGAGAGACACACACACACACACACACACTCGCGCGGAGACACACACTCACACTCGCGCGGAGACACACACAGACACACACACACTCGCGCGGAGACACACACAGACACACACACACTCGCGAGGAGAGACACACACACACTCGCGAGGAGAGACACACACACACTCGCGCGGAGACACACACTCACACTCGCGCGGAGACACACACACACACTCGCTCGGAGACACACACACACTCGGGCGGAGACACACACACACACTCGCGCGGAGACACACACTCGCGCGAGGAGAGACACACACACACTCGCGCGGAGACACACACACACACACTCTCGCGCGGAGCACACACAGACACACACACTCGCGCGGAGACACACACAGACACACACACACTCGTGCGGAGACACACACAGACACACACACTCGCGCAGAGACAGACACACACACACTCGCGCAGAGACAGACACACACACACTCGCGCAGAGACACACACACACACACTCGCGCGGAGACACACACACACATACACTCGCGCGGAGACACACACACACTCGCGCGGAGACACACACACACGCGCGGAGACACACACACACACTCGCGCGGAGACACACAGACACACACACTCGTGCGGAGACACACACAGACACACTCGCGCGAGGAGAGACACACACTCGCGCGGAGACACACACTCACACTCGCGCGGAGACACACACACACACTCGCGCGGAGACACACAGACACACACACTCGTGCGGAGACACACACAGACACACACACACTCGCGAGGAGAGACACACACACACTCACGCGGAGACACACACACACTCGCGCGGAGACACACACTCACACTCGCGCGGAGACACACACACTCGCGCGGAGACACACACACACACACACTCGCGCGGAGACACACACTCACTCGCGCGGAGACACACACACACACTCGCGCGGAGACACACACACTCGCGCGGAGACACACACAGACACACACAGACACACACACACTCGTGCGGAGACACACACAGACACACACACTCGCGCAGAGACAGACACACACACACTCGCGCAGAGACACACACACACACTCGCGCGGAGACACACACACACTCGCGCGGAGACACACACAGACACACTCGCGCGAGGAGAGACACACACACACTCGCGCGGAGACACACACTCACACACTCGCGCGGAGACACACACTCACACTCGCGCGGAGACACACACACACTCGCGCGGAGACACACACAGACACACACACACTCGTGCGGAGACACACACAGACACACACACTCGCGCAGAGACAGACACACACACACTCGCGCAGAGACACACACACACTCGCGCGGAGACACACACACACACACTCGCGCGGAGACACACACAGACACACTCGCGCGAGGAGAGACACACACACACTCGCGCGGAGACACACACTCACACTCGCGCGGAGACACACACACACACACTCGCGCGGAGACACACAGACACACACACTCGTGCGGAGACACACACACAGACACACACACACTCGCGAGGAGAGACACACACACACTCACGCGGAGACACACACACACTCGCGCGGAGACACACACTCACACTCGCGCGGAGACACACACTCACACTCGCGCGGAGACACACACACACTCGCGCGAGGAGAGACACACACACTCTTGCGGAGACACACACACACACTCGCGCGGAGACACACACTCACACTCGCGCGGAGACACACACACACACTCGCGCGGAGACACACACACTCGCGCGGAGACACACACAGACACACACAGACACACACACACTCGTGCGGAGACACACACAGACACACACACTCGCGCAGAGACAGACACACACACACTCGCGCAGAGACACACACACACACTCGCGCGGAGACACACACACACACACTCGCACGGAGACACACACGCGCGGACACACTCTCACTCGCGCGGACACACACATAACGTTACAACAAGTCTCTCTACACATAATCAATACACAATCGTACACATATCAAACGATCTGTAACAATGCAATACTATCACGTATAAAAAACATGTTTTACTCACATAAGTGTGCTGCACCATTCCTGTCGGTCCACTATAGAAGGCACACCATTGTGCTTCAATCTCAATATGTCTGCAAATCCCCACGTGAGTTGTTCTTTCACAACCAGGAATAGCGCAATATCGTGATATCCTCGGCATGTTTATTGCTGCTGGCTAGAGCAATCCGACCAGCTCCATGAGTCGGTGGGCGGGGCTAATGAATTACACATGCTTATTATTCTGTAGAGGCGGTGTTTTGTCGCGCGATGACGTAAAGGTGATGCACAAGATCGTTTTCAGGGTCTGGTGTCTATAAAAGCTTTTCTTTGACTAACAAGAAAGTTTTCAGCTCTGAAACGTACAGGATATTCTTATATTTGCCATGACCTCTTATATATCAAAAGCTCAAGGGAAAGTTGATTTCTCAATTCATCACCCCTTTAAATGTGGTACCAAGGCTGTGAAGAGACAGTCCATTAACAAGCCCAAAAACTTCACATGGTTTCACCAAAACTAAACAAAATGATCTTACTATGTTTTTCATTAAAAGAACACTGGAAGATTAAAAAAACAACATATATATTATTGGACCAACTCCACTGACCCTCTATACACAAATATAAATGACACATTTTATTCACTTTTCTGATGAGCTGCTCAATTCTACACTTGCGTCTGATGGCCGCTTCACATCAGAGGCAGTTGACAGCAAAAACTCGTGAAGAAACAGCATCTGTACACAGAATATACAAGACATAAGGTCAAACAGCGTTCATACAACTTTTATTCACGTTTACATTAGTCTTACTTATTACTAACCTCTAAACAGCAGGACTTTTCTCCAGTTCTTTTCGGCATCGTGTAACGTTAGGCCATTTTATTCTAAGCCAGTTTATCGTGGCCATCAAGGTCAGGCTGCAAACCTCCCATGAGTGAGAGACGAGGGAGAGAGCGTCAGACAGACAAACAGCAGCTCTGCCTCTGATTGGCTGCAGGCGGTGAACAACACAATCTGATTGGTCACAGACCAAGTTGAAGATACATTTGAATTCCGATAATACTCAACTCATATTTTCTTGCGTTGTATTTTAGTGTGCGATTGTAACACGATTCTTCTCTGCCAGTGTAAACTCATTAAACATATTTACACTTAAAGCTCAACTACAGTAGGGCTTGTACACTGCATACATATAAAACATGGGCTTTTAATGCATTAGTCATATTTTAACACTTATTTATTCATGCTTAATTTGAACACTTAAGCATGAATAAACCTTAAACAAAACATTACTCAAATTTAACTTTAAATGCTACAAATTAAGGATATTTAATATGTATTTTTAAAATGTGCTTTCAGTGCATTGTTACAATGACATTTTAGCACAGTTTAAAATATTTAAAAAATATATTTAAAGGGGCTATATGCGTTTTTCTGAAATTTAAACTCGCGACTGACACCTGTGGCCAAAAAACAGAACTGCTCTTCCTTAACATGAACGCGCTTGACGTCACATCCGCAGACAGCGCGGGAAAAATCCGACCCGACAGAAAATAGGAAAAATAGGATACAGGCTTATAGGTGCACCCACTGTGAGCGGACAAGGTGTCAGTATGCTCATCAGGAGATGTTTGAGTCATAAATGGTAAAATAAAAAGGCTATTGTTACGTTTATTTTGGGGGAAAAGTTGCATATAGCTCCTTTAAGTAATGTTCAAATAAGTACACATTTAAAAAGTACACATAACTTTCATTTTAAGTATATTTTTCTAAAATATACTAAAATACAATTATTTTAAAGTGCATTAAAAGTTACATTGTGAAAATATGATGCTAATATATTTTTTATATATTTAAAGATGGTACAATTTTTGTTAGTATATTTACAATATACTATTGAAAAAGAGAATATACTTGAAATACAATAAAGTATACTTTTTTTAACCAGGGAGGTTACACACCTGGATGAAACCACTTGCTACGATCCTTTGACACCCTTTGTTCATGTTGACACATAAGGAACGCTGGGTCAGAATGTGTGTGTATGTCTTGAATGTGGTTCATGATAGAGGTCCATTTGGCTTCCTTCTCTGGTCCTGAATCAGAGCTGGTGGCAGACCAGGTGGTTGCTGATGCTCTTATGCCACTTCATCAAACTACTGTCCTTTTCTCTGGAAATTTTATCCACCACCTTTTAACAATCCTGATGAATTAAAATTTACAAGCAAATCATATTAAAGGTTTTTTTTTATTTTTTATTATTAGGCGCAATAAGCTTTTTTCCGAAATATGGATAGCTACTTCAACCATGAATATTTGAAATGAATATTTGAAAAGCATTACCTTTCGCCATCTGCCACACGTCATAATAGTGGTTGATTTTACGATCCTTTAGAAACTTTTGTATCTGGGTCTGACTGTCAGTAACAATACAGTCCAATTTTATTCCGCTTTCCTCAAGGAGGTCGAAGCTTCTTCTAAGGCCCTCCTTCTCCATCTGGTAGCTTCCCCCTACCTCATTGCTCTGTGTAGAAACACACAAACATTAAGAATGTATATGTAATATCTTCATAAATTACATATTTAGTATGAAGTATGTATGAAAAATAGAAGTCTCTTCTGCTCTATGTTGTAAAAATTGGTGACAATGTTATGTATGCTGTATTTTATCTCTGAAATTTGCATGGATTTGTTACAAACTCATACTACAGACCAAGGTGTCAACTGCCAACATGACATTTAAAAAAGTAGTAATAAAGCAATTTTTACATAGTTGTACAGAACAAGAGTGTGTTATCCATAGTCTGCTGTTGAAGTCCCTGCACCAGCTGTATGTCTATAATGTTGTTGGTCTGCAAGTTCATCATGGTGTAGCTCCCATATTTTGAAGAATGTCCTGCAATTTAAAAAAAGGTCTCTGATCATTTTGAAATACTGAAGAGTTATTTATAACAAAGAAAAACAAAATCTGAAAAATGTACAAGGCCTTGTGCGATGCATAGTTGTTTACATAGAAAGAGAAACTGGCTCAGGCAGTGCAGTTGCACATTTTGCTCCTCATTCCACTTGTGGATGATAGCAGGTTCAAGGTATGTCCTGGCATGTCTTCTAAAAGCATCATATAGATCCGTTTTCAGGTACATCGCCCTGAATACCTTAAAAAATAAATAGTTGTCCTGTCTAGCTTTGTCTTATCTGGTGTGTACAGATGATACAATACCTTTTGCATCTTCAGAAAGGAAGCTCCACTGAAATAGACGGCAGCAGACAGCTGAAGGTTGCCCACAGGGGTCCTGCCAATGACAGGCTGACTCAGGGGTCTCCAACCTTTTTCATTTGAGAGCTACTTTTTAAAAATTAAAGTCACGAGAGCTACTCATGTTATATAATACTCAAAACTCTTAAATAATGCATCATAATTCTCATATTAACAACTATCCAAACTGTTTTACACCCAAAAGAGTGTAGTAGTAGTTCCAGTAGTCAGTACCAATGCCATAAAAATGTTACGGTACTCTGTACCAATTTTGGTACCACAGCAAAAAAATTATAATTTTAAAAACACTACAGACTACAGAATGTTATATTTGTAACCAAGCAGATTGACTACCATAGTAGGGGAAAAAATACTATGGTGTTCAATGGTTGCTCGCTCTGCTTGGTTACAAACATTATTCTAAATATCTTCTTTTGTGTTCAGCAGAACAAAGAAACTCCTACAGGAACAACTTGAGGGTGAGTAAATGATGACAGAATTTTCATTTTTGGGTGAACTATCCCTTTAATGTTTATGTTGAAATTTCCCCATAACTTTTTAAAAATCATTAATATAACCTGATTTGAGGTCAAAATCACTTCAGAAAAGAAATGTTCCTGTGAGAAACCCTCCACTCAGAACAGATTCTGTCAGGATATATTTTATTATATCGAAATTTCCCCATAACTTTTTTAAAAATCATTAATATAACTTGATTTGAGGTCAAACTCACTTCAGAAAAGACATTTTCCTGTCAGAAAGCCTCCTCTCAGAACAGATTCTGTCAGAATATATTTTTTTTATATTGAAATTTCCCCATAACTTTTTAAAAATCATTACAGTTTAGAGTGATCTGTTATCAGAGGTGACTGTGTCCAAAGCTATTTATTTCAGAAATGTACATATACAAATCTCAGTTAGCTTTACATTTCCTGTGATATAAAATACTATTTGCAATTATTTCATACTTTCTGTTTTATATTTTGTTTTATATGTGGGCATAATGCAGTCACCTCCCCAAATGTTTTACACTATAATAATAATAAAATAATTACCTCAAATATTCAAATCGCATGTGCATCGCCGTTGTGACGTCACCGGCGCACTCCCGCTGCGCGCTCTCGCTTCTTCAGTCCGTTGGAGATCTGAGGGGAGAAAGGCGTGTGTTTGTTCACTCGTGTTCAAAAGCGTCTTAAAGGTTAAGAATCGATGATTAATTGATCTGTGTTTTGTTAAAATGTGTAAATGAGAAGCTCGAGTATGTTCTCTTTCATTAGAGCCAAGTTTAAAGGTGTTTTATCAGCAGAAGTGTAGTTTTAACCGAGGGAATGAGTGTGAAGGTTTATGTGAGTGGTTCGCCTGTGGAGCTGAATTTCTCTCCTGTGCTTCAATGTTTGGCAGATTCATAATACACTGATTAATAACTGCATGTTTACAACTTGCGCAGGCATGCTTATGTATTTTAATGTGTTTTTGTGATTTCTCTGTTATGTGTTCAAAACTGAATTGGCTTTTTTTATGAATTATTGTTATTTTTTTCAAAACAGATTTTTTTAAAGAGTCATGAACAATGTGTTTAAACTAGTTTCAGTTGTTAAATAACATTTTAAAGTGCTCATTCATTTTGTAGTTCATTTTTACAACAGGCGGTATAACCCAATAGTTGTGTGTGTAAATGCTGTAGTTGCACCATCAGACATGGAAAGTGTACAAACTTATCCATTCCACACTTGAAATGATCAGTTTTTAAGAGTATTTGAGAGAGATCAACAAACCTTTCCTCTGCTCAAGGATCAGTTGAGCTCCTCTGGATGATGCATTATCATATTCACTGTTATTATCTCACTATTCATAATCAAAGAGGCATGTCTGCAGTTGTGTTGCACATTTGAGAGTTTGAGAGTTGAGAGAAAATTTGAAAACTACTTATGTTTGTAAAATGTGTTTTATATGAGAGGTTTCAAACCTGGAATTATCCCATAGTATTTCGTTTAAAAAATTGTATTATTAAGACATCATTTCAAATAGTTTTCTGAGTCTGTACCACCTGCCATTTTGGGGGTTTGAGATACCAAAATATAAAACAATATGTTTTTACAATTTATTTATTTTAATGTAATAAAGTTGGATATGATTTAAATATGTTTGATAGAATAAAGTGATATGTCATGAATTTATCAAATGAAGTCACAGTCACATCATGTCATTGAGCAGTATATCAAACACTGTAAATGTTATGTAAATGAGGTAAACTATATGTGTTGAATATTAATAAGTGTGATACATTACATATATTTTGATGTTTACTTGATATTGAATCACTGCTGACTGCTTTAAGTGAAATATATTTAACATTTACTGCATATATGGCAATTTTGTATTGCATATTTTAAGTAAATAGCACTTCTTTTTTTTTTTAACAGTGTATGATTGCTATTTTCTTAAGTGGTCAACGTTTTTTTTTTTTGATGGCTGATGCCGGTATCTTGAAGAGCAGGTCAGCCAATATATATTATACTTTACATTTATTTGAACTAATATTGAATAAATTAGAAATAAATCATTTGAAAATGAAGTAAAAAGCTGACCCGACCGTCACACACAGAGTAACTCGTTCATGCTACAAATGCCCCTCTCAGAATCTCTGACCGCTGGAAGTCTGCTAGGTTTGTCACATTAAATGTTTATTAGATATTCAGAGATTTGTTTAAATGTGTATTTGCTGAATGCTGATGGTAAATGAGAGTTTTAAAGTGTTTGCCTTTGTTTATTAATGGTAGAAAAGCAAAAGCTGTAATATTTGTTCATATACAGATTCACTTTCTTTGGTTTGCAGCTCTATCTAGTAACATATTAGACAAAACTCTTAAACAAAGACGGAGGAAGCGCTGTGTTCTCAGCGCCGTCAGTATAAAAGTCCTTGGTGATATATCGGTCGACCACTAATTTTTTTATAATAGTGAAATATGAGATATATTTATATTGTGAACTCACATTAGTCCATGGGAGGTCTGAGCGGTGGAAGGAGCAAATTCATAATTCAACAATTAATAACTGCATATTTCAAACTTGCTCAGATTATGCAGCTCCTTGGATAAAAACCAGCAGATTGACACGACAGACGCGTCCCAAACCGGCCACGCCTGAGGTGAAGAGTGGACCTCAAACTGGAGTTTCTCTGATTCTTTTTGTTTGTTTGTTGATGGTTTTTCCAAACCACATCCAAAAGAAGTTCAGCGTTTCCACATCTGCGATAAAGGCAGTCATAAGAACCAACAATGAGGACAAGCTTCGTAGCGTTATGAATCAATGAGCCGAATCATGATTCGGATCGCATGTCAAACTGCTGAAATTTGGCGATTCAAACCGCTGAATCGACTCACTGATTCATAACGCTTCGAAGCTTCATGTCTTCATCCATGGTCTGTAAGCACCTCATTGGTAAACTCATCTTTTATCACTTTTTAAGGTAATCTCTGATCTCATGTTCAGCTTCAACCGTGGGACAGGAGAGCTGAAAACGGCTTCTTCCCCATGTCAAGATCCTCTCAAACCAGACCCATCCTGGAAGCCATGGTGGAGAAAGCAGTCTTCAGTGGATTGAAGACAGCAATATCCAGGGGCTGAAGGATATGTGTGATGTGGGCAGGTAGGCAGAGAATTTCCCTGCAGCACATGATTATGTCTTTAGAGACATGTGTCTCGTGTCTCTCCACAGGAGCATATTTAATAAAATGCCGGAGCCATTTCAGGAAGAGCTCCGAGTCCATGTGACCCTTCTCCTGGATGCCAGAGAGGGCATTGGGGCCTATAGGCACTATTTGGAAGGCAGCCGGGGTAAATGATGAAGGGTGTAATGCTGCCCCGTCTGCATTCACACAGCAGTGAACTGTGATGTGCTTCCTGGTCGTCTGCTGCTGCTAGTCATGCTTCCTCCCAGTCTGGCACAGGACCTTTTCCCTGGACAGAGGCTTGTCCCCCAAAGCCAGTCTCATCGCAGTTGTATATGAGGTGTGGCTTTTCCTCCAAACCATGTTTGATATAGAGGGCCTCATACAGCTGGAAGAAGCCTTCAATGGCCTCTGGTGTAGCAACATGGACTCCGGCTCAGTCCAGGGAGTCTGCCGTCCGTGAGGTCAGTTCAGGATGGCAGGCCTTGAACCTGGACCACAGACATCACTTTCCCCTTCTCCAGATTTACAGTGGTGCTCTGGGATCTGCCACTCTCTTTAATAATCCCAATAGCAAGAACTTTGACCAGAGAGCGGGTTTTTAGGAAACCATGGTCAGCCATCCAAAAAATAAAAGAAATGAGGGCCTCTTCCTCTGCAGATGTCAGGGCCGAATTAGGTTGAGGGTTGTGTGAATATTTGTTTTTTTTTGTAATCCTGCAGAGTGGTGTGGGGTATATTATGCTTTTTGGCTGTTGCCCTCAAACTTGCTCCTGCCTTCACTTCCTCAACTGCCTTCTCTAGCATCTCCTCTCTGCCTTTTCCTTCCTGACATCTTTTGCTACTGACTTTCCTTTGAAATTAAATATTATATAACATTAACGTTAACTGTTATAATTTAACTTAATCATGCATTATTAACTTCGTTTTATAATTACAAAATTATTCGAATTATAAAATCATATTAAATGTGTCAATTGATGTATGAAATCTTATTAAATTGAATGCGGGTCGGGTCACAGGTTTAATTTCAAGCGGGTCGGGTGTGCTGTTAATAAAGCGGGTGCGGGGCGAGTTTATAAAACAGGACCTGTGCAGGACTCTGGCTCGAGAGACGTCTATGGTCTCACTACAGTCTATGGGAAATTAGCCTATTATTATTGTGAAATTAACAATGTCTTCAACTTGGTTTATTGTTTTATTGCAGGATAGATTTCTAATCAAGTCATGAAAATGTATCTTTCTGAACGGGTGCATAATGATGCCGTATGGTATTGAAGCATGCTGTAGTGTGTAGCATCACAAAGCTCTGTTCACTTTGACATGTTCATTACTTGTTTAATCTTTGAAGCGAATTTTGGCTTTCATTTCTGTAACTAAAGCTGAATTTATTTTCCCATGGCTCCACCTGCTACAGAAGCCACGCCCCAAACTCTCATTAAACATACAATATATATATATATATATATATATATATATATATATATTGTATACTTCACCTTTAACTGTTTCTGTACAGAGCCCTTGCTTTATGTGTGTTGAGCAATGGTATCAATATTATTCACTCCCCTTTAGATAAGTTGGGAGTTCAGAAATGTAACTTTGGCTTGTGTGATTTCTATTCCATTGCGAAAAGGCGGACATGCGTACGCCATCTTGTACAACAGCACTCCTAGAGCCCAGACATTTGCTGGGACCGAGGAATCGAGGTTCTGTCAAGACTTCAGGTGGGCAGTAATCCAGTACTCCTGTATGCAAGACATTTGCACATTGTTGAGCATCAGCCAAAGTCTATCAGCTTGAGCTCTAACGTGTCTTTGTTCAAATTCTGCGCACGAATGTCATTGTGAAAAACACCATGCTCGATGTAGTGTAGGACTGCCAGCGAAGCCTGTCGCATGATGACCCGTGCTGTTGGTTCATACAGTCGAGGATCCCGAGTGATGAAGTCCAGCAAGCTCTCGCAGGGTTCAGGGAACTCCATAACCAGAGCGAATTTCCGAGGGTGTTCAAACCAGTCGTATAGTTTTATGACGAAGGGGCTTATGGGTTCTCGCTTCATCATTAGCAGCAGTGCCACTTCTGTAAAGGGAGGTTTGAGATGCCCAGGCTAGAGAAAAGTAGTAGACAGAAGGTTAGCTTTGTAAATATTTGAAGAAAACATATCTTTTTAAATGTACCTTTTAGGTATAAAAGAACCTTTTCAGCTCAAAGTTATTTGGTGGCTCTACACTTCCTACGGGTGTATTAACTACAGTAATCTGCACTTAAACAACTCAACACATATGCAGGTTTTAGCAAACTTACAATATCAAGATAATGACCGTTGTCAATCTTGCACATCTGCTTGATGGCTATCTACAAAAAAAAAAACTATTTAAATAAGAGTAACCGTATTCAAGCACCTGACCTTGCACTAAGTATTAAAGCATCTGTACATTGTTTAAATATGTTTTGATGCATGCGAAAGCAAATGTAATTTCGGTAAGATTTACCTTTTTTGCCATCAAATTTGTGTTACATTTGCTTGATAGATCCTTTGTTTTATTTTAAAAATATCAGTGCGGGTTGTGTCGAGAAAATAACATTAAAATGGGGAACATAATATTAATACTCTCTGAAAACAAGCCTGAAGATATTTTTTGTGGAAAACAGATGACAATACTGTTGTAATGTTGAAGAAATAATGACTGGCGATTTACCATTATTTGGCTTGATGCCGGAGTGATGAGGCACAGGTGATGATGGCTCAGGATCAGGCTCTAGTGTGACAAAAGGCTCCACAGCACTGAGACAACAGCAGCGGAACAGACTCTTCATAGCCATCAGAGCCTCTTGAAGAAAGAACATATTCCTTTCCTCTTCCTACAATCTGTAGGTTTTTCTGAAATGAAGAAAAACAACTGAAAACACAACTATTAGAAACATCTCTGACGTCAAATTAAGCAATGCTATAATGACATAATGTTAAATTCTTATCTGTAATGTTACAAATCCAAAGTAATGGAAATATTTCCACGCTATCCGCCTGACTTCTGCTTAATGTCTGAATAAATGTCCCAAAATCTTATTTCACAATATGAATAGTAATTTTATTTCACAATTATCACAATATGGTATTTTTTCTCATTTTATCGGACCTTTTATTAAAACGAGAACTTACATTTGCAGGCTTCATTTGGCCACCTCTGGCACATGTGGTTCAGTTCTGGTCATGGCAAAGATCATATGGGCCATATCTTAAAATATATTTATATTAAATATAATAATTTTAAATAAACATAGATTTTTATTAAAAATGCATAGCAATTTCTTATGACATAAACGACTGTGTAATACTTGGCACGACAGACATATTGACAATTTTGCATGTATTTGACCATTCAAGAGCAATAAGTCGTGAAATAGAATGCTATTGGGGATCGTTTGCTGTCTGAGGAGCGGCTTTCTGTGCGCCTGTTTCGGGTGTGTGTCAGACCATCGAGTTCATGGCTTATTGAGAAACGTTATTTCTAAATGTTCCCTTAACTTTTAAAACTTTTTCATAGTTTCAAAAATGTTGTTGGTTAAAGGAATATTGTATAGTTTGTATAATGGGAATGTTACTTTTGAATGATCTCTGAATGTTCTGAAAATGTTAGACAGACGTCCAATTAAAATACAAAGTAAAATATTTTTTTTACTAAACAACTGTAAATGTGACTAGACATTAACATGTTAAAAACTTGAAGCAGTTAAGCATGAAAAAGTAAAATCCCTATCTGTACACTTTACACTGCCCTGCCTTTTTTCAATCTCACCTGTTGAGCTCTTGTTCACAGGAGAAGCCTCCATGGCACCCTGAGCAGTTCGGCCATTTGAAGTCTCTGTTGGCACGACAGGAACTTGACCTGGCAGCTGAGGGCACAGCAATCCTTCGAGGCGGTCTTACCTGAACAAACAGCATATGCTGCAACTGCCCTGTTCGTTTCGGCTATCCAAAATATCACCACTCCACCTCCATTCAACATTGTACGAGCCTGAGTCTGGAAAATTTCAGACATCAAAAGGTCTCCAAACCTCCTGAACAACTGTCTGAGAGAAAGCAGCTTTTTCTTTAATACATATGAGATTATTATTTCTGAACAGTTATTATTATAATCAATGGAGTTATTTGTTTCCAAAATCTTAATTATTCATTATTGAACAAAAGTGTCCACTTTGCAAGGCACTCAGGCCCTGTCCACACGAACACAGGTATTTTCAAAACCGCAGCTTTTTCTATGCGGTTTGGCTGTTCGTCCACACGCAAACGCAGTATCCGGTTACTGAAACCGGACTTTTTTGAAAACTCCGGCCAGGGTGAACTTTTTTAGAAACTCCGGTTACAGCGTTGTCGTGTAGACGGTGAAACCGGAGATTTCGGCTTGTTAAGTCGAAATGTGCGCCGTTATCGCTTTTGTTTATACATGAGTGGAGTCTATGCAATGGCGGACGTAACTTTTAATAACTCTGCTAACAGCGCTTAATTACATACAGATACATGCGCAGTAATCTCATTGTATTGCAGAACAGAGGCGTCAGAATGCAATAATACAACATAGTAAGGCAAGTGTGTGAAGCTTCAGTCCACTTGAGCCCTGCCCCTGTGTACAGTTGCCTGTCACTGATTCCAAAGTAAACTTGTAGAAGGGTTTCACTGACACTGCATGAAAAGTGGGATTTTCGACCCCGTAAAGGCCTGTAGACTCCTGGAAATCTCCCTAATTTTCGACAATTTAGAGGCAGCGAACGTCGCGTTCGTCTGTGCCACAAATTGTCGTAAACGAACCATGACGTAGGTGGAGAGCCCCCCGCTGAGAGACCGCGGAGGTGCAACGCCTCTAATTTGCATATCAATAGCAGCGAAACCAGAGAGTCAACGGCCAGACTTGTGTCACGGGGTGACAAAAAACCGAACGGGACTAAGATCCTGGTGAATGCAGTTATTCAGGATTTTCCAGTGAACATCCGTTCTATGCACTGTGAATCTGTTGCCATGGCAGCGGGGCTGATTGCCTGAGTGACAGCAGGTGTGGGGCAATTACAGAGAACGCTGTGAGAGGGACACCTATTCAGATGGGGCTTTAAAAACAGAGAGAAAACAGACTGTGGTGTGGATCTCCTCCCGTATGATGCTGTGTTTGTCAGCGGGTTGTTCTTTTTATTGAGGCTGGGCTGGGCTGTGGAGTGGGGAAGATTGAAGCTGTGGAAGAGAAAGGATGGAGTGAAGGATTTGTCAGCGAAGACTTGAGGAATATCGTCAGTAGTGAGAAAGACGCAAGTGATGAGTATTGGATCCGTTGTTTATATGCACTAACACTGAAGTGGTGTGGAGAGTTTGGAAAATGTGTGGCACGAGTGAACTATTACACAGAGTGAATTAATGATCTGTCTCCAACTTCTGTCCGCTCCTTGCCGAATGTGGTGATCGCTGCACCGTTCTTCTGCTTTCCCGGAGCGAAGTCAAGCCCTGATCGAGGACGAGATCCGATCTGGTGGGAGAAAAGACCGGTGGGTGAGTGCTGGCCCGAATGCATGGTGTGCGAGTGGAATTGCAGTGCCTGAAGTGACGATTCACACGGTTTGTGCTGTGAAATTGGTGTGTGGAGAAGCAGGGCCGGATTAACATAAGGGCTAGGTGGGGCTGAAGCCCCAGGGCCCGAGCACGGAGGGGGCCCGTGATTGGCCGAGGAAATGATTGACAATCGATCGGGAGCACCTAAAGTTTTCCTGTTGGGCCGCTCGCAAAACCACATCACGCCCCCACAAATTAAGCGCTGTTATTTAGGCTACTGGAGTGCTGCGAGTGCATGGGAAAATCAAAAGCCAGGTGAAGAAACGGCGCTACCCGAATAAACCGCACGCGCATCCAGCAGTGGCAGCGCGAGAGCAGCTGGGTCGTCGCTGACAAACTCGTTCGGCGCTTTCGCCGCTCCATTGAAGTCATAACGAGCGCCAGGCAGTCGTTTTATCCATTTGAATTTGATACAAGCTCAACATCATGTGTACAGTAAAGGCTCTGTGGCGAAATTGGCTGAACCAGACTGAAAAGCTCCGACCATGTCTGAAGTGTTGAGGTAAATATAGACTGCCTACACGATGGCCGTAGCCAGCTATGAGGTCTCCGAGGTCCGGACCGCTGTATTTTTCCGAGGTGTAGGCTACATAGCTAATAAATGTTGTGAAATAATTGACCACCAATAGAGTGCTTTATGTACACAGAAGCTGCTGCGCGAGTCACGCGACGCTTCAGTAAACGGTGTGAGATGTAAGTAGCCTATACATTATAGCCAAACTAAACATTTCATATTTCAAACAACGTTCAATGTTAAACAACGAACAGACTATCAGCCAGAGCTCAGCTTTAGGAGGGGAAGAGACAGGGCAAGAGAAGGAGACTGAGAGAAAAAGAATGAGAGAGTGATGAAATGAGGAGAGAGCAGGTATGACCAGTGTTGCCAACTCTCGCAAGACAAATAAGCAACCATAGCTTCAAAAACAAGCCCAATATTATTATATTATTTATTATCATCAATATAATTTATTATCAGTTATTTTGTTATCAATAAATGAGCCTGCAACATATTAAACTGAAACCTCTCTGAGTTTGAAAAGCAAAAACAGATGTGATTTTACAAAAAATCATCAAATTGCAATAAAGGGCACGAAATATCCTCCAATCAGCAGTGAACAGAAGAGGTTTGGAGATGGAAAAAGTGACGTGAAGGCCAATTTAGTCGGAGTTAGTGCACACATATTAGGTGCAGAGTAGTTAACACGCACTACAAACAGTGAAAAAGACAAGCCCTGCATCTCAATCTGATACTATCTGCCCTAAATAGTATTGAAAATTACTAATGTCACATGCTATTTAGGATGGATAGTATGCACATTGGGATGTATGCAAGCACTAAGGAAGTGCTGCAATATAGCCACATATTTATTATAAAATAATACCTACTGTTAGTATACTAGTTTTTATTTTTATTATAGCCTGTAATGATAAATATGTTATACAAATATTTTTAAAATTAAATGAGGTGCCTGTCCTCCCTGTTTCCTCTCCATCTCTGTTCATCTCTGCTGGTGGCATTGTTTGTGGAAATGTAGCTATACGTCTATTTACGTCTACTAACTATCATTACGTGCATTTATAATGTCACATTGAATGCAATTTTTCTTCAATGAGGGGGAGAAGGAGGCGGGAATGTGAGAACGAATTACTACAGCATTTGTATCATAGCACTGATTGGCTATTAGCTTTGAGAAGACAGTGTCAGTCAATGTATTGGACAAAACAGCGACCATAAATGTAAAGAAATGAAGTTGCTTATTATATTTTCCTAACAAGCAAACACATTTTTTAAAATAAGCCCAAAAAACTGCAACACGTGTTTTTTTTTACACGACCTGCCATAAAAAGAAGCCCAAAGTCGCGTGTTATACGCAGACTTGGCAACTATGGGTATGACAATCTACTGCCCACCTGCATGGTTTTGAAAGCTATTTATTATTAAAAAAATTTTAGCCTTCAAACATCTTAAAATGCACATATATAGATCAGAGAAATCAAAATTTTCTTGGGGGACCATGCCCCCAAACCCCCCAAAATACCTCAAATTTGGGACCTCACAGGTTTTAAAACTCCTTAAGGCAGTTGTATATACTCAAAAGTTGTTGCTTTTTCTGGAAACCGGTTTGCTTTGACCTCATATCTGGAGTTAATGCATTTATGCATTTAAGGCCTACTGAATATTAAAATGGAAAATTCAGACAGTATATACTCATTGTATCTCTGTGCTTTGAAGATTTCGTTTTTAAAAAATACTAATTATTTCTGTGGTAGAAAACGTTGTGGCACTAAGATCGGCTACTATGGGGGCCTTTGGGTTTGTCATAGCCCCAGGGCCCTACATGTTCTTAATCCGGGCCTGTGGAGAAGTAATAGAAGTCTGCCGTGCACTCTCCTCCTACAGTCTTCCACCCGCTGTCTCTAACGAAGGGTTTTGATAAAGCAACCGCCCAACTTCCTGCTTTGAGAAGACCCGGCCCCGTTAATGCTGAGTGCTTCATATATCATGTACTGTTGAAACTGTGCTGTGTCTGTTCCAGTGCTCAGCCGAAGTGAGCGTCCCGCTCAAAGCGCCCTTCCCGCCTGGTGGTCTCCACACGCCCTTATTGGAAGCCTTTACCCTGTTCAAAAGGAGAGAAGGTATATCAGTTGAAAAGCTTCACATACTGTTGAACCGTTGAGACCTTGCTGTACTGTTCCAGTGCTCAGCTGAAGTGGAGCGTTCCGCCCAAAGTGTCCTTCCCGCCTGGTGGTCTCCACACGCCCCTATTGGAAGCCTTTACCCTGTTCAGAAGAAGAGAAGGTATATCAGTTGCAAAGCTTCATGTACTGTTGAACCGTTGAAACTGTGCGGTGTCTGTTCCAGTGCTCAGCCGAAGTGAGCGTCCCGCTCAAGGTGCCCTTCCCGCCTGGTGGTCTCCACACGCCCCTATTGGAAGCCTTTACCCTGTTCAAAGCAAGAGAAGGTATATCAGTTGAAAAGCTTCATGTACTGTTGAACCGTTGAAACTGTGCTGTGTCTGTTCCAGTGCTCAGCCGAAGTGAGCGTCCCGCTCAAAGCGCCCTTCCCGCCTGGTGGTCTCCACACACCCCTATTGGAAGCCTTTACCCTGTTCAGAAGAAGAGAAGGTATATCAGTTGGAAAGCTTCACATACTGTTGAACCGTTGAGACCTTGTTGTACTATTCCAGAGCTCAGCTGAAGTGGAGCGTTTCGCCCCAAAGTGTCCTTCCCGCCTGGGGGTCCCCACACGCCCTTATTGGAAGCCTTTACCCTGTTCAGAAGAAGAGAGAGGTAATTCAGTTGAATGTTCCATATACTGTTGGACAGTTAAACCTTGCTGTATTGTTACAGTGGCTCGCTTGCCCCCACATCTGAGTACCTCCCTCCGGAGTAACACCAGTGACTCGCTTCGCCTCCGCATCTGCATACTTACCTGGTTCCAGTCTGAATGGGGTTCGTATGACCACGACCTCCCCTCTTGAGTCTCGTAGAGGAGTACTTACCCAGTGACCTACCTGGACGGCGCGGGGATTCCCCCCTGATTCCCCTTCGAGCCTCCGGTCCGTCACGATCGTTCCTCCCCTCCTGTCCCAGGAGGTCTAGAGACTCTTGAACTGTCCTGGCGGCAAGAAAAAGATTTTAATTAGGACTTATCTAATTTACCAACCTTTTAATAATAATAATAATAAAAAAACTGTATTTTATTCCCTTGTCTGTCTGGTCCTTGCCACGTTCCTCGAGGTGGTTCCCGGGTTTTTCAGGGGTGGGTGCAGTCTGGCTTGGCCCGCCCCGACCTGTGACACTTGAATTTACTCACTCACTATTGGCTGAAGCCACTACTTTTAAACAAGAGAAATCCCTCGTGATTGGTTGGCAGATCACTGCAAACCAATCATTATTGGTCCCCCTGGCTCATTATAAATGTAAACCCCAATAATAATAATAAATATATAATTTATGTTGTTATAATTTATGTTTTATATTAATGTTATTGTGCTATGAAGTATTCATACCATCAAGGAATATATGGGGAAATTATACGGACCGTGCCGTTTATTCAAAGAAAGAGCTTCATTTATAAACACACAGCTGTTTATTCAAAGAAAGAGCTTTATTGTTAAACACACAACTATGTACAGTGCAGCAGTAATGTCTCTTATGTAATGTAAAGTTCGTCGAGCTCCAGGCTGCGAGAGGGCGGTGGCCGCACAATCCATCCAGACACCCCGTCAACAAAGCCATCTTCCTCATCAGATATGAGTTCAATGGTCGCGGACTTCCAAATGTCCACCTCATCCAGCACACTCTCGCTTCCAGCAACTGTAATACAATCCATAAAGACAATAAGCAACCTGAAAAATACTCACATTGACAAAAAACGGATCTAATATAAAAAATCTTACCCTTTTTCTTCTTGATCGACTCCGAGCTAAACTTCGCGGTTTCCGCTCCGGCGTGTCGATTCATAATACGTCTTACAGGCAGCTGGAAAACAATTACATGAGACTGGTATTAATAAAAACAGTCACGTAAAATTAAACAAGGAATGAGAAAAACATTAGACGTTATACTTACAAACAATGTCGTCGTGATCAGCGGTTAAATCTGGACTCGTGGAAATCTCTCCAAGCAGATAAGAGCTCACGGCTTTGTTATGAGGCGAGGATAGTCTGTGTAAACAAAATGTGCAGTTTTAAGCTCGGATCTATTAACGCATCCATTTCCTTATACAGCTGAATAAAAGCATATTCTTTAAATCGTAACGTTACATTACCCATGCTCTGGTTCATAGCGCCTGCAGTTTGCCTCAGAGTTGTGAAGACGAAGACAGCTGAAAATTAGTCGAAAAAGTTAGCCGCGTCCGTGCAGAGGAGTTGAAGGGGATCTGAAGGCGAAATGGCGTCCTGTCGTTGTTGATCACGAAAAAGCAAAGCAGCAAAAACACAAAGCAAAAAGAGTCCAAGGGTCCATCCACACAGAGACGCGTATCACTGTATACGTATACATTTTTTATCGTATTGGCGTTTCGTCCACACGGATCCGGCGTTTTGGGAGACTGAAACCGCTATTTTTTGAAACCGGGTCCTAAAGTGGATAAATCTGAAAACGACACCCTTGCGGTTTCGTGTATACGGCCAATCCGTATATTTTGTGTGCCTGCCTGCCTGCCTGCCTGCCCGCCCGCCCGCCTACTAAAACTAAAACTAATTTTTTTAGTTTAAAAAATTCAGAACCTAGATAAAACTCCCCCTGCTGCTACTCTGATTTGCATTTGTGTAGCTCACAGCATGTTCATTTACATGTTAAAGCCTCACCTAGAATTAAGGGGAGGGGGGTCATGGGGGGACAACTGCCAAGCAAGCCCCACGTCAATTTACGGCAGTTTTCGGTGTTGCCTGCAAATTGCCGTGCACAGTCGTAAACCTGAAGTTTCACAGTAATCTACAGTGCCACATACTGACGAAAATCCCACTTTTTATGCAGTGTTAAAAGGTACTAAAGACGTCGTTACAAAGTCCATCTCACTACAGTGGTTCTAAAATAACTTTATGAATCGGCGATAATAGTTTTTGTGCGTAAAAAAACCCTAAATAACGACTTACATAGTGATGACGATTTCAAAACAAGGCATCATGAAGCTTCGAAGCGTTATGAATCAGCGAGTCGATTCAGCGGTTTGAATCGCCAAATTTCAGCAGTTCGGCGGTTTGACACGCGATCCGAATCATCATTAGACTCACTGATTCATAACGCTTCGAAGCTTCATGATGTCTTGTCTTGAAATCGTCATCACTATGTAAGTTGTTATTTAGGGGTTTTTTGCGCACAAAAACTATTCTCGCCGATTCATAAAGTTATTGTAGAAACACTGTAGTGAGATGGACTTTGTAACGACGTCTTTAGTACCTTTTAAGGGTCTTGAGAGTGTAAAGTGCATTGTGCCAATGGAGGCCTTTCAGAGCCATCAGATTTCAACTAAAATATCTTCATTTCTGTTCCGAAGATGAACGGAGGTCTTACGGGTGTCCAACAACATGAGGGTAAGTAATTAATGACAGAATATTCATTTTTGGGTGAAATAACCCTTTAAGGCCACCTAATATAAAGTGGGGCCAAAAGATTAATTTATTTTGTGTTACCTGAGATTCATCTTCTCTCCCTCTGGACTGCTCAACTGTGTAGCGTCTGGAGTGTCTCTCAACTAGGATCAAAGTGATCAGAGATGCTTTCCTCCAAACAGCTCTGCATATAAATAAAATTTCTGCCCCACTGGCTCCAACCTGGCTGGGACAAATGGCGCCTCCGACTGTTTAACGACCAGTTCGAGTGTGACCAGAAGAGACTTGATGGCCCTTTCTGACCTTCAATCAGACTAATCAGCCAGGACAGTTCCCTCACCCCTCAGTCTGGGACGGCCGGGGGGTCGTGTGACTCTAATACACACACACACACACACACACACACACACACACACGTTTGTTTTTGTGAAATGTGGGGACATTCCATAGGCGTAATGGTTTTTATACCGTACAAACCGTATATCCTATCCCCTTACACTGCCCCTGTCCCTAAACCTAGCCCTCACAGGAGACTGTGCAGTTCACTTTCTGTGAAAAAAACCTCATTCTGTGTGATTTATAAGCATTTTGAAAAGTGAGGACATGGGGAACGTCCTCATATTTCACCCTCTTTTTGTAATACCTATGTCATACCCATGTCATTATACACATTTGTGTCCTGATATTTCACAAAAACATGCCCACACACACACACACACACACACACACACACACACACACACACACACACACACACACACACACACACACACACACACACACACACACACACAAGCATTCCCCTCTATTTAGCCTTTAATTAAACTATCCCAGAAATTACATATATGATGATTTCTTAAGTGTATGCATGCTCCCTATATTTCTTATGCTTGCGTGATGTAAGAGCCATCTTAAACGCTCCATATTGCTCTGTATAGAAGATGCACTGCCTTCATGTCTGTAAACCAAGGCATGTCTGATGTCTAAATGTTCCTTTTTCTGTGTCTTAGTCAATGGTACAAAGTATATGATTATGAGATGTACCACTAGTATGGTTAGGTCTTTGGAGTGAAACTTTACTAATTCTGGCTTCCAGCAAGAACATTCCATTGAGTAATAAAGTCTGAACAAAGAAAGTCTCTCCCGCCTGAAATTCACACCAGCGATTGGTCGTCTCAGGGAAAATGGGCGTAAATTAATGGACTTCAAAAGACAGTAACACGAGCATATCGGTGCTCAGTCAACTTGCAAGGACCCCGACGAGACAAATTTCCTTTTCCTCCCATCTCATCAGCGCGGCTCGCGGGCTTCGACCTGCGAGCCGGCGCGGTCCAGCCAAGCTGATGTTTCCTTGAAGATCGACGCGCGGCGCGTTTCACCAGACCGAGGAACTTAGCCGGACGAGATGAACTTTCTCTTTCAAGACGCGCCCTTCCCAAACACCTTTAAAAGTCCCGCGGACCAACGAAGCTCTGGAAGAACCAAACAGAGAGAGCGCGTCAGCGCACGGAAACTCTGAGAAACGCTAACGCACGCATCTTGCTTAACACAACACCAAGAAACCATGCAAGTATCAATTCTATCGAAATTTAGATGCGTTTTAAGATTGTACCCCTGTTTAAGGTGATATATTTCTTGCTGGCTCCAATGGTTATGTCTGGGAAAGTGTCGGATCGGACACGATCATACCCTTCTTCCTTTCCCTTCTCCTCTGTCCTTCCTCTATTTCTATCCTTTCCATCCTCCTCTTCACTTTCCACTATTCTGTAAATACATGTATTCTTTATTTAGTCATATGTAATCGTAGTATTAGTCTTTATTAAAACCATGATATCCACGTTTTGATTGTCATTGTCTTGCTCACAGAACACGGGTCCCTTTAATGTCAGATCTAAGCTACGAGCTCTTATAAGCATCGTTGAATGCTTTAATTAATACCATAACTCGGAAAGTTTGTCCTTTGTGGCCAGAGGGATAAACTTCCCGAAAATTGGGTAGAAAGAATAGACCTGGTGAGTGGATAAAGAATCTCCGCTCGTTCTTTAAACGGAACGGAGAGGAATTTTGAATCAGCTCCCTAGGTTATTCTGTGATTATTTAATATAGATATATCTGTAGTTAATTGCAATAAATTGTTGTTAACCATATATATATTATATATTGCATAAAATACCGAGGTTAGGTATTCCCCTTTTGGGTGATTTTGGAGATTTGTGATTAGATTATAACCAGTGATGGGAATAACGGCGTTACAGATAAACGGCGTTACTAACGGAATTATTTTTTTCAGTAACGAGTAATCAAACGAATTACTGTTTCTCCCGTTACAACGCCGTTAGCGTTACTGAGGGAAAAAAATGCGGCGTTAGTCGCGTTACTATAATTGAGCTCACTGAAGCGCTTTTCATCCGAACAGGCTCTCTGTCAGTCGGACCTGCAACGTGTGTGTGTGTGTGTGTGTGTGTGTGTGTGTGTGTGTGCGTGCGCGCGCACCAGCCATGCGTGTTGTGGGTGGGTGCGGTGTTACACATAACTGATGATGATTGGTGGGTGGGAGACAAGGTTGAAGTTGATAGGTTGAGTTCACACATATTTTTTTCACGGTCTATGGTTCACACACACACACACACACACACACACACACACACACACACACACACACACACACACACACACACATGACTCACACTCATATGCACATTCAGCGATGGTCCAACGACTTCAAAGGTAGCTTTCGCAAACTGGAAGTATAAGCGCTACTTTTCCCGCGTTGAATATTTATGTAACGTTCAACTTATGCCCAGGAGGAAAGAGTCTCTCCACGCCGGTGGCAAGTGACTCTGAAGCGCCTCACATCATCATATGCCACAACATTAGTGGCTAAAAACCCAGGTGATAACGTGAGCTCCACTACCAAAGGAAAGTACTGTATAGTACTGATAATATTTACACAATATTTACACTATAGTAGGCCTACTGATAATATTTACAATAATGCATTTAATTTGATAGGTGTCTCACATTGTCCCACAGCATCATTACAATAGTGTACATTAATGTACAATGTTTTATAATAATAATTTATTCTATTTAGTGTCCAATTCATTCATTTAACATATCTAATGTTGGGGGCATCCAAGTTATTTGACATATTTGAACATTTGAAGAAAAGAAAAAAAAGTAACGCAGTAATTACTTTCCCTGGTAATTAGTTACTTTTATAATGATGTAACTCAGTTACTAACTCAGTTACTATTTGTAAGAAGTAACTAGTAACTATAACTAATTACTTTTTTAAAGTAACGTGCCCAACACTGATTATAACCCATTATGATTAATCATAAATCCCTAAATATTAGTACTCATAATTCCCTATTGAGCTATTTTTTAATTTAAATATATATGTAACCCTAAGGCACTACAACTGGCTGGTCAATTTCTGCACAAACCTCCTCCTCAATTATAGTTTCATCAGTTTCAGTCTCCTGTTAAAAAATAATAGAAAAACTTGAGTCCGTAAACAAAAAAAATATTAGCTGGAGTCATAATATTGTATGTTTTTTCAGGACAATAATAATTTCTAATACTAATTTTACTAATTTTGCTTCATACTTTTCTTTCTTTAATATTTAATACATTTATTATAGTTAATGTGTTTCCTGTACAGCTGTTTTTTAACAACTTTATTTGTAAAAAAAACAACAACAAAAACAAACGCTAAATAAATAACATTGAGTTTTTATTATTCTTATTGAGTATTCCCTGACAATTCCTATCAAATATGCAAAGTGAACTAACTCTGTAAAAGCATCTACATTAAAAATACATACTATATACGTTTCTCCACAGTCTTCAACATGGAGTGGCAACAACTGCAGTGGTATTTTTTTTGCCACACTTCATGCAGTTTGCCTGTGGCATCTTTGAGAATTCAACTGAATCATATGGATGTGGATCAGTAGACATTTCCTGCTGCAAAGGAACTACAAAAAGGACATTCGTCCCACTATTAGAAGCTGATTTCAGGAGACGAGTGGAATATCCTTCAGTGTCTGTGGGAATAACTGACAGCTTACGCTGCCCACCACCACCTTTTTTTAAATCAAAGAAAGGACATTAGTTTTCATGTATATCATTTCTATGCTCTACAATACCAAATTATATTTGTGGTAACAAAATCAAATTAAGGCATACAACACCAGTTAAAAATCAATAATGTAACCAATACCTGTGGATTTATAAAACATCCAACCTCCTTCTAGACTTTTTAATTTTGGAAATTCATCCTCAAGCAGAGAAACGATCTAAAAACAAGACACAAAAGCAGCACCCCTAAGTCTACTACATGTTACATTTTGCTTTTTGAATAAACTTTTTGAAAACAAATGGGAAAAAAACACCACATTACAACTCACAAAACAGTCTTGTATGTTTTTACCTCATTGTGTTTGAGGTTGTCTGGAAGACTCAGAAGTCTTTTACCCAGGCCTGCGTGTGCAAACTCTAGGTCTTCTGTGCCTTTTGGAGTGACAAGGGTTGGTTTAGGCAGGACATAGATCTGAAAATCAGTTCTCTTCACACAGGTTGTTGTAGGTGTTGACACAAAACGTCTTTTCCCCTAAGGCTGGTCATTTTGAGACTTGAACATACCAGGGAACTGCCTAATGTCATCACACATCAAAGAAGAGAACAGAATTTTAGACTTATGAAAGACAAAAAAAGGAACAAATACTTTATTATACAATTTCTCAGTGATGTGTCATTTTTCATTACAGTTAGGGTAACAGCATTTTAAAATCAGGGATTTGATTACCTTCTTAGTGCCTGTCTCACCCTAGTCTGTGAATCAGAAGGGGGTGGAAGCAAAGGAGAAGGGGCACTGACTCTTTCCCTAACTGAAGGGATGGATACTGTCGTGCTGTTCTCTGCTCTTGACGAACATGGAGACAGGTCCCTGGCTAAAATTTCTACCAGAGCTCTCGCAGCTGATTCCACCTCCGATGACGATGCCTATCAAAAGCTAAATGTATTATTGCTATATGTGTGAGGGGAAACATTGCATCGTACTTTGAATCATTTATCCTACAGTGTCTGAATCCTTATATTTCATAACCTTAAGAGAAAAAAAAAATTGTACACTTCATTGTATGCTTTAAAAGTAAAAATGCTGCTATTCTCTCCTGCACTTAATCAGCTCTGAAGTCTCTGAAATTATTCAGTGCAGCAGCTTTTTTATCTAGTACAACACAACTAGAAATAGAAATAGTCTAGAAATAACCAGAAAACTGTACGGATAACACAGTTATATAATGAAACATAAAATAAAATCTATTTTTGTTCATTACATTTAACATAATGCAAACTTGTGGTAGTTTTGTTTGTGGCACACATACTAGAACGCTACCACTGACTTAATTCGCTGCATTAGCTGATCCCTAAACCCACCACCAATCAAAGCTTAAATTAAACATAGTGAGGAATCATAATTTAGCAGGAATAATCATGTCAAATTTCCTCAAATAATTTTTTTAATCATCGAATATGGAAACGTAATTACTTTGGTACATAAACCCAATGATGTGGTTGCCAGGCCACCGGGAATTGTCCTGGGCTGAATCTGAAATCGCCCCTGAACCCTCGTTCACTATTCCCTACGTTAATCCACTAATATAATTCACTTGAATGAGTGAATGAAAACGAGTGTGTTAAGCCAGACAGCCGTTGAGTGTAGATACACTCGTTATTGCTCTGCGATGTGGGATTGAATGAGTGCACTCAATATCGTCCACTATGGTTTCGGACACAACTGCGAATGGCTGTCCCTTCAAATAGTGCACTTTTCGATTCGATTCACACCTGCATGCTCGATATACACGTGTTATTCATCCAGAAAACAACTTCCACGCTTTGCTGACTTGACATACTATATTGTAACGGGATTCTATTTCTCAAATGTATGGTTGTAGAACCCTATTGTATGTAATAATAAATTAACGTTACTTTAATAACGTTACTTACTCGACGAGAGTTGTCTTCGGCAGCCATCTTAAATCTACTGCATTGCACAGTGCAAGCGCATTAATGAGCTTCTTGAGTCTGTTCAGTAAGGAGCGTTTTGATTGGTGGATTAAAAGCTCACCACGATTGGCTAAACAGAACATCGTCCAAAAAAGGATATTTACGAATCGTAACCTGCCAGGAAGGTCTCAAAAATCCCACACACAAATTCAAAGCAGTCCACGCACTTGTAACGATTCGCAAATGCAGATTCAACGATCCATAAATACATGTGACATCATTCATAAATGTGTGATGGAAATTAATTCAAGAACTTGATATATACATATCTGTGTAAAGATTTTACATTTATTTAGGTAAGATGCATATGTGTGCGCATTTGGGGAAATATTTATGCTTTTACTTGTGCATTTAAGAATTGTGTTTTGAATTTACAAATCTGATTTTGTAAATGTGAATTGTGCTGTGCATTTATGAATTTTGTTTTGTAAATGTATTAAATATGAGGCAGATCTGGCTCCATATTCCTGGTTTTGTCATGTTTCATTGTCATGTGATTCCCATGCCCTCATGTTATCTTGTGTCTTGTCCTGTCATTGGTTCATTGTTTAATCACGGTTCACAGGTGTCACTTGTCTTGTCATTAGTCTCAGTGTATTTAAGCCCTCATGTTTGTCGTGTGCCCTTGTCTGTTAGTGATGTTGTAACCTGCTGTATAGGTGAGAGTTATGCTTAGCCAAGTCAAGTCGCTGTTTCTAGTATTGCCAGGTCTTTGTTTTATGTTTTGATATTTTTATTAAAAGCTGCACTACAACAACTTGCCTCTCCAGTGGATACCTTGTTACAGTAATGATTATGTAATGTTTTTCTTAACCATTTGTTCTAAATCATTGATTTTATCCTGCACAACACAAAAGTATTAATTTGTAAAATTTAAGAAATTTAATTCATTCACATAGTGGCATTTGACATTTTTAAGGCCTTTTTATAATAATTTAAAATGGTATCTGAAAACATCCAGGAACTACTGGCATTTTGCAGTATCTCAGAGGTTAAGCAATAACCCTTTTTTTTTAATCAGCCATGAGATTTTTTTTTAATGAAATACAGAGTAAAATACTCAGTAAAAAAAGTTTGTCGGTTATCAATATCATAATCATATTTATTTCCTTCATGAAAACTCTAAAAGTTGACTGTGTGTAGTGAATTATTTGTATACTCTATTTCCATGTCATATGTTTAAACGATGTGTTATGTTTATTTTGTTTATTTAAACAACAATAATAATTGCATTAATAACCCCTTTCAATTAATTATTCTCCCAGGATACTGGTAATGCAGATCACAGCACCAAAAGTGTAAAGATGGGAATCTTTACTTTGGTTGAAGATTGTTGCCGCTGTTACCGTAATTGTGACAAATGTATCCATAATCCTGGAAGACGCTATAGAGTGCCGAAGTTATGTCACTTTGTAGGCCAACCCGGAAGTTGGCGGCGCATGGGTTCCCTCGATCGAAAAGCCATGCATTTTCCCCATAGACTTTTGGAAAATCGCAAAAAATAAGATCTGTGTTCAACAAAGAGTTATGACCCTTACACGTTTTGTCTATCAAGATAATCTTTACAAATTAATCCAAAATGTATACATTTTGAAGCCTAAATAAAGCCGTCAGATATAAAATGCTAACGGTAGGCTATAAACGGACTACAGCACACCATGGTCGCGGATCAACGTCATCATCAAGCTTCCTCAAACTTTATTTAAAAGCACGCTCGCTCATTATGATCTGCGCTGTGTATGAACACTTATCCACTTTTGCATTGCCCATTCGTTTTTTCCAAAAATGTTAGAAACTAATTTTGTTTATGTGTGCCTCTCTGAGATTTATCTTTTGTTAATGTTTTTTCAGACAATATGATTATCACTGTGATAACATTAAATGACATGAAACACAACCCAGTCTCTTTTTGTTAAATGCAAGTTTATGTATGATCAATAATACAAAAGTATAAGTAAAAGGTATAATAAGCTATACATTAAATAAAACAAAATATTCAGTCAAACATTCAAAGTCAGTGCTAGTCGTCTACAACGGTAACGTAAAGTTAAATAGCCTAAAATAAAAAAGTAACTTCACTTTGCCCTCAGCCTAAACGATTTGCAAGGGAACAAATTATATTATATTATATTAAAAGACAAGTTATAGCTGGAGACGCCACAGAGACATCAGCGGCAGACGTCAGAAGGACTAGCCGAGGAAAGTCTGCTCTCGCCGGCTAAACAAGCGCGGAGCACGGCTGATCCACTGGAGCTCACAACTCCGATAACACCAGATAAAATGTTCAAATAGGCACTCTTCTTATAAATAAACCACAGATTTGAGCTTTAAACAACTACATTATCGACTGAAAAAGTATTATAACTACGTTTTGTCACACATTAACAGTAGATTTTAACAAAAAAAGACGTGTAAACACAGCCCATGTCAGCCATTTCTCAACGAGCCGAGCCGCTGGCAGAAGCCCCTCCTATGACGCAAATTCACGTCTGTTGTATAGTGAATGTCCCACGCGAATGAAGCGAGTAAACTCAAATGTTCAAGCATCCAACTTTGTGCGATTTATTCACGCCACATAAGTTCTTCATAAGTGAGGCTGAAACGCGGGCTAGTGAGAGATTTACTGTTTGTCACGATGACGTCTAAAGTCCCCGCCAAAGGATGTAGTCCCTTTTAGCAATTTGTTAGCAACCACCGTTTTTAAGACACAATAAAGTTTTAAAAAATCACAAGCAGGTTTTAACTAATGTGTTTTATGTCATAGATCAAAACGTGAAAATATTTAGAGGCTTTGTTAACCACAGACCTTATTTCAGGCGATTTAGCAAAAACCCACTCAAAAAACCCATAGACTTTAGGGCGAGGGAACCGGAAGTGCTAAAATGCTAACTCACTTCCGCGTTTTGGCCTATAAAGTGACGTCATAACTTCGGCACTCTATTGTTCTTGAGGGTATTACAGATCATCCAGCAGCATTTGCTTAATTTTCAGACTTATGCAATGAATTTGGAGTATCCAAAATTACTGTTTAAGTCAGTCGATTTTTATGTATTTAGAATCTAGATGGTAAGAGTGCAGTCACTGAAGTGTTAATTGTTAAATGGTTAAAGCCATTTTGCAAATGTTGCACTGGGCACTTTGTTTTATACTATTATAGTTCATGATTTAAAACAAATATTGCTTTGTCAATGTATTGATATAATGTTACGTATTCATTTGTCTTAACCTTTGCTTTAAAGTGATAGCTAACCCAAAAATCTAAATTTTGTTATTTACTCATCTTCAAGTTGTTTCAACCTGAATTTCTTTCTTCTGATGAACAAGATATTGTGAAGAATGTTACTAATGAAATGTTTGACAGTAGCCATTGACTGCCATAGTATTTTATGGCTACTGTCAACTCTTTGGTTACTATAATACTTCAAAAGATATTATTTTGTGTTCAATGTAACGGTAAATAAATGATAACTGCCTGTTCATTTTTGGTTGAATTAAGCCTTCAGACTTGTTCTGTAACATGCATTGGTATGTACCATGGATTGAGTAAACTAATTAAAATGCAAGACTTGGTACTATGTTATTGCTGTGCATTGGACTCAACTAAAGTTATTTGACTTTATGGGTGCTGTTTTATTTAATTAGACTATTTAAATAATATATAATTAATCAATTTGTCCTATAGAAAATAGGTGTATTTGTGTTACATAAAATATAATTCTGTAATTCATAAGGTAAACATGACTGTCACAACTTATGGTTTTTAACATAAACTTTCAAGTTTGGTAAAGTTCAGTCTATGTTTGTGGAGTTAATTTAAAGAGTTTGTGATGTGTTATTATTTTAAGCTGAAAACTTTGTTACTGGTCAAAAATGAAAGAGAAATATTAATAAACTTTTAAACATGTTTGCACACATTTTCTGTTCAACATATATACAGTTTATGCTGGTACACTCATGAGAACATTCTTATTTCTCGTAACTGTTTTTAATCTAAGCTTATACAATTTTCGAACCTCTTAAAAGTGTATATCCCAGAAAGCGTAGTATTTTAATTTTTTTAATAATAAATAAGGTTTAATATATATTTTTATACGTTCTGGTTTATATATAGAATGCTGTATAAATGTATATTAAACAATTTATATTGTTAAAGGGATAGTTCACCCAAAAATGTAAATTAGCTCATAATTTACTCACCCTCAAGTCATCCTAGGTGTATATGACATTCTTCTTTCAGTTATATTACAAAAGTCCAGGCTAATCCAAGCATTAGAATTGGGTTCATAGTTGCTCCGTTTTTGAAGTCCATAAAAAGTGCATCTGTCCATCATATAACTGCTCCACGCGGCTCTGGGGTGTTAATAAAAGCCTTCTGAAGCGAATCCATGTGTTTGTGTAAGAAAAATATCCATATTTAAAACTTTATTATGGTGGCATGGTGTTAAAAATAAACAAACTAGAATGATGATTGTGATTTATTTCAGTGTGCTGTTTCAAGATGAGACTGTGTAACTGGACAATTAATAGAAGCATGAAAACAGCATGAAATCACAACTGGAATATTTATTTATACAACTAAAATTTTATACTAGAACACAGCATGTACCTTTAATACTAGCTCAAGAACATATATTTACATAACAGGTATTTTTGTAACTGTACAACTGATCTGGAATATTAAAACTATCTACAAACATGAAAAAGTAGTAAATAAAAGTGCCAAATAAACCAAAAATTAATTATCCCAACTAAACTGACCACAACTTGTGTGTGTGTGTGTGTGTGTGTGTGTGTGTGTGTGCGTGTGTGTGTGTGTGTGTGTGTGTGTATATATATATATATATATATATATATATATATATAAATTACTTTTTAGTGAACTTGACAATTTTTGAATTATAGTGCTCAATATAGTGCTTATAGTGCTCAATTGTCACACTCAGAGCAGCTCGCCGAGCAGGTCATCGCTGGTCCCGCTGTAGAGTTCTGATGGCAGTTTAAACTCACGGTGATTGGAGTCGAGGAGGATGAACATGTCGTCCTCCTGACCTCGACCACCTTCAGTGTTCTCTCAGAGACCTGCAAAGAGAAATTTGTACATTAGTGGAATTAACATGTGATCTCTTCAGAAGACATGAATCGCATGATTTCTGTAATTTTTTACTGTAATCTCTTTTCGAAAGTTGTGAAGCATCAGAGTTGTCATAGACTTTAAATGGAGGGATAGAAATCATTTTGGGGTGAACTAATCATCAGTTAAAGTATTTTGAGACCATTGATGTTTTGTGTTTTGGGCTGTACTGTTGTTCTATTAAAGGATTAGTTCACCCAAAAATAATAATAATACAAACAATTCATACAAAGGTCTCACAGGTGTTGAATGGCAGGAGATTGAGTAATTAATGACAGAATATACATTTTGGGGTGAACTATCCTTTTAATGGTGTATAGCTTACAAAAACTGAGACGTTAGTGATTGTGATTATAGATTTCACAGAAAATTGCGATATACAACCAATACATATCTTATTTATTGATAATACCAATACAATAATAAGATTGTCTTTGAATGAATGAGTCGCAAAAAGACTTTTAAGATTAAGTTTTGTAAATAAAGGAAGTTGTTTTATTCCTTTTTGGGTATCTTGACAACAATTCCAGCTAATGTGTTGTACATTATGTTGTTGTACCTTCACTCTGGTGTGAGAGGTCGAGTTCATCTTGCACCTCCCGCTGGGCCAGACATTGGCTTTTAGGTGCGTGACCTCAATCTGGTCCCCCATCTTCAGGTCCGTATGGGCTTCGTCCCGCCACAAGGACACCTCGATCAATTTGTCTCCCGTTCTCAAATGGAAGTCAAGGATGGGGACTTGACGCATGTCATTCGCACCACTTGTAACTACCAAGAGTGAGAGAGAGGGAGGGAGAGAGAGAGATCGTTTTTAGTTTTAATTAGGCCCAAAGTATAGTATATTAATGTACATTAGTGTAAACACTAAGATTGTACACTATTAGTAGTGTATTACATGTTGCATTATACCTAGTGACTGTAGCATTGCCAGATTCAAGTAAAGGCTTATTTTGAAGGATGTTGGTAACCAAACAGTTGCTGGTACCCACTGACTTCAAAAGAATTGAGGAATTTTTTATATATATATATATATATATATATATATATATATATATATATATATATATATATATATATATATATATATATATATATATATATATATATATATATATATATATATATATATATATATATATATATATACATACATTATACATATCATTTTTTTTTTTTTTTTTACCAGGAAATAATCCCATTGAGATGTAAATCTCTTCTACCAGGGAGTCCTGGACAAAATGTATCTAAACAACATAAATAAAAAACATCTAATAGACGTTTACACAAGAAAAAAAAAGTGAAAAATCTCTGAGTGGTAATTTGCCAATAATTTACTAATATAGGACTGTATGTGTCAGACCTGTAGCCTTGGATTCAAAATAAATGAACAAAACTAATTTCAGTCTAAAGTATGACACTTTTACTCACCCTCTCAATTTTTCCATTGAGGGTTATGTCTCCTCCTTTAGTGTACATATCTGTCAGCATTTGGGACTGCTGTTCCTTAGTCCTGCCACTAGATGTCATGTTACTCACCTGTTGTCTCTCGTTTGTGTAATGATCTTCACCTGCACCTTGTTTCCCCTTGTGTATTTAAGCTCTGTTTTTGTTCTCCCTTGTTACTTGGTCTTTGTATGAGATGTCTGCCTGGCACCCTGAGTTTCTTTGGATCGTTTGAGACGTGGGCAAAGAGCCTCCTGTGCCCTTGTACTTGCTTCCTCCGTCAAACTAAGTGGAGCGCTTTTAAACTTAGCGGCTGTGGGTGCCATAAAAATGCACTCCTGCCCATATTTAAAGGACAGGGTGTCATTTTTTAAAACATAGGTGACCCCTTCCTCAAACTCTGCCTGCACTCCACTTTTCGGTGCCAAATATACACGATTTCCAGTACTGAGTGAACTTGTGGTTGTCACTTTGCACTGAGTGATCTTGACGTCACCCCCTTCCTGGATATAAACCGCACCTCTCTGCACTGTGCGGTTTGCCACGCAAATGCACTTAATGGGTGCTGGCCGACTGTATGGGCTGTTTTGTTGAGACATCTGTGGATAAAAATAATGCTTGTCATGATCATGTAATTTTCATAAAATATTTCTTCTAAACTTTTTTAAAATCATTAACATAACTTGATTTGGTCTTGATTTGAGGTTATAAAATACTAGAGAAAACACTTTTCTGTCAGAAGCACCTGCTTTCAGACCAAAGGTATTTTACCTTGTCATTTCTTTAAAAAATCCCTGTTTTATAGCATCAAATTTCATTAAAAATCATTAATGTAACTTGATTTGAGGTTATAAAATACTTGCTTCACAAGTAAAGACTTCAATTCTTGATCTCTGTAATTGTATTTTCACTAGTGAAATCCCACCATAGACTGACATTCAAATTCAGCTCTTAATATCCAAAATACTAATTGTTCATTTCAGGAATTACTTTGTTACTAGTGAAAAATGTATTCATTTAATTGCTACTAGTGACAATGTTAATTTTTAACAAGGCACATTAATCAGGGCAGTCGGAGCAGATGTGAACATAGTTTCCTGTCAAGCAAACTGAAACAACTGTCGGATTCTTCTGATAGCGCTCACGATCACATGATTTGACTTAATTTGAGAAGAGAGCTCTGGCACAGCATGTGCAGACATAAGTTGGCCCTTGTTTTATAACGCCTCTGAAAATATTTAAGGCTCTTAACACACCCGGATCTTGTATTACGTCAGGCTGGCTATTTTGTAACGTGTCTCTCTGCTGGCGCATCAGATACATTTTTTTGTATTTGTGCTGTATGTCTTGTGCACAGTGTACTTTGTGGAGTACCTTTTAGATTTGAATAAATATTCTGTCTGACGAGCCCTAAAATGTGCATCACTGTGATAACATTGTTTAAAAATATTCTTCCTTTTTTCATAAAATGTAGGATTATTTTTGCATCGGTTTGTATAATGGTCCTTTTGCCTTTGCCTGAAAATTGGATCGTTTTAATATCTATTAACAAGATATTGCATATGCTGTTCCTTATATTTAGCATTGTTCCTGTAATTTCTCATTATATAGTTATTTTGTCTCTCTATGAATTGTTCATCATTCCTGTAATTTTGAATAATATAGTTATTTTCTCTCTCTGAATTGTTCATCATTCCTGTGATTTTGAATTATATAGTTCTTTTGTCTCTCTCTGAATTAATTAATATTTTTATAATTGTTTTTCATCGCTTGTTTGTGTTGTTCTCTATAAATCATATTATTCCAATACTTTTTCTTCATGGCTTGTTTACGTCTTTGCCTGTATTCATTTCTAGTTTTAGTATCATAGACTTAACCTATAGTCTGTTTTTTGTCATAAATGCCTTGCCTCTGAACCATTTCTTTGTGCCATTTTTTATAATAAGCCTTTCGCTTTTGAGTCTTCTTCAGTTTTCCTGTCTGCTTGATAGTTGTTTGTGAATATTGGTGATTTGGAGATGACAATGCCAATTGATCCTGTGACAGCATGCCATATGAGAGTTTAAAGAATGACATTTTTATATCGGTCTCGATTCTGAGTGACGGTAGTTAGTACTTCCATTTTTATCTTGATCATTAATTGATGTGGCTCCATTAACGGTAATCTCATATGGTTGTTGAACTGGATCTAGTACTTGAACATACTGTTGTGGGACAGAGCTTTTTTCTCAAAAGTGGCAGATGATTGCACATGTTCAAGCTCACAGCTTTCAATAATCATGTTACTGAATGATACAGGCAGCAGATCAAACTGTTCCTGGTCTCTCAACTCTAAAAGTCCTTGAAACAATAGTAGCAGCCTCTTTATCATGTCTTCTAAACGGAAAAATGTCAACATCACGGCTGTACCTTTGCTGTCATCAGATTCATCAGGCATTCCATCTGTTCTGCAGTGAGAGTCAAAATAACCAAACCTCCCTGCGCGATCTCTGAATACTGCGATACACGAGCCACCACACAGCATTAAAGCATCACTCACATCAGCTCTGAGACATTGCAAAATGTTCTCAAGATTTCCATACTCGCCTAGAGCAGGTGAATCTCTCAGAAATCCAAAACTTTGAGGATGTTTCAGAATGTTGTAGCAGTTTGAGTTTGTCTTAATTGTGCTCGGTAGCTCATCAAAGTTAAAAAAATTACGCACAAATTGTCCTTTGCTCTGCAGTGTTTGTTTGACACTAGTGTAAACTGCATCACCTTTCTGTAAAATGCCATCTAAATCAAAACTGAGTAGCTCATTGTGGACTGCTAGAAACATTAAGGAATTGCATGTACACTGGCGACCTCTGGAGTAAATGTTGTACCTAGAATAGACCTTTTTCACAAAAAACGGAAATACGTCATTGGCGTTCTTCCGCTTCGCGCTTATACTCGGCGAAATGCATACCGGCAGAGTGTTTTCTCTGAGCCTTTTAAACCTGCCAAAGGTCACCTTTGCTGATGTGGCGAAAATAGTGGACGCACATTCCTCCACCAAGACCAATAAACTGGACAAAGGCTACAAATTCTTCCACAAAGAATTTATCCACGATTACCAAGGTAAATAAAGCCATTCGTTATAATGCTAGTTAGCGTTAGCATTTAGCGAACTACCGCAAATACCATGTTACGAAGAACATTAGTGTTAATTATGTCTGAAAATGAATCATATCACAGCAACATACATCTGTAGTTTGCATTTTTCTATAATGATTATGCTATAATATAGTATAGCTGTTTGTTTCACAATTAGATACATACAATAAACGGTGCAATGTGTAGCATATTTTTTTACTGGCAGCACAAGTTAAGATAGTGAAGTTTTGTAAAACACAGAATATTTTGTTTTCCTTTTGGCATTCATAGTATCAAATGTACTTGAGGAACAGGTTGTAGTGAGAGGTAGATGCTTCAGGTCAATGAGGAAGAACGAGGAGCCTCACAAACTGGAGGTTTGACAGTAAACAGGGGGCGGTTGCATAAACCATTTAGACTTAAGTCACTTTTTTCTTGAAGAGTGGTCCTAATTTTGTTTAGTCTGTTACATAAAAAGGTAGATTAGTGGAATTGGAAACATTGATTACCCCTTGGTTAACAGCAAGTTGGTCAAATTAGTTCTTAAGGCACATTCTTAATATAGTGACTAAGTTTATGCAACTGGACCCTGAATGCTAGTTGGCAGAAGTTCTAAAGTTGCCCCTTTCTTCTTGCTGCGGTTGCAGTCCTTTCATTTTTTCATTATATTGCTGAAGAGTAAGCGATCATGTTATAAACAGATCTAATGATATAAGTATTGTAATCTAACATGTTTATTTCTTATGATTGTGTAGATCTCACTGGGAGCAGAAAGGGCAAACTTAACAGCCTTTAGATGTAGTTGTGTGGCTGGAAAAGGGTTTTGCAACCATGTAGTTGCACTCTTGTACAAGACTGCACATTACTCACAGCTCTGCCTGCCTGTTGTTCCACCTCCTCTGGCCTGCACTAGTGAGTTACAGAGATGGCACCGACCAAGAACACAGGTGGGATTGTGATAAAATTAAGCTACCTTGTTCTTTTTCTATTTGTGTATCATGCTGACCTGTGAACATTTGGTTACTTGCAATACAATTTTTTTCTAATAATTGTGTCTGTTGTTATAACCTAACTGAACTGTTTTTTATCTTTTAAGGGGATCCATCCTGAAGCTGCCAGTGAGCTTGTTGTGAGAAAGCCAAAAACAGTGGGCAAGAGTGGTCTGAGGTCTACACTGTACAGAGCATATACAGGTACAATTCTCCCTGTATGGTTTTTATGGTTAGTAGTATTCATTTTTTGTTTGACCAATAATTGATTGTAATCAAATGTATCTATTTCTAAAGGACCACTTCCAGATCCTGACATTATGGCATCAGGAGCCAAACTGCGCCAGCTGCACCCTCAGTGTCTCATGGCCCTTGTTTTAGATGACTCAGAGGAGCTGGAGCTGACACCATCGAAATTTGGGCCTGTGCCACGTGGATCACCAATGTCTTATCATTGTCCACCTGAAAAAACCACTGGCTTCATATTGCACCACATGGCTCCAGAATTCCCAACTCTTCCTTTGATGCAGCATAGTTTGCCTGCCTTTATTATTGATACAGGGTTCCTGATACAAATGTTCTTGATGCTGTGTGTTATCTTTTGTTATACCAAGAGATAAGGTATTTAAATCACATGGATTAAGTTTTTTTTGTATTTGTACTTTTTAAAAACCTGTTCCAGCTGTATTTATTTAACTCAAATTGTAAATAAGTTATTGGAAAATACATTCAAAAAGCTTCAAAAGTAGCTACTCTATGAAATAAAATGATTCACCATTTTGATCAAAGTTGTTTTTATTACTGATCCAATTTTTACTTTTCAATAACAAACTTTTCAATAACAAATTGTAAATATGAAGTACACAATGCAGGGAACCTATTAACTATTTACATATTTAGATAAGATTACAACATTTGATTAATTTATTCCTCAAGACAAAAAGGTCCCTGATAATTGGACAGGACACAACAGTTGAGCCACATCTGATTCACGCTTCCAATCAGTGTACGTGGTACAGGGGAGTCCCAGATGTGGAAGGACTTCACTCTGGCTATCGCCCTCTCCACTATAATCCTGAGGCGGGCAATGGCTTGAGTTTGTGCTGTTTCTTCCTTGCTGAATTGTGCTGAATGCTTAAAAGGTGGAATGATCAGCTTTGCTCCAACTGCCCTTATCTGCCATAACCTCATCCCCTGGCTCCAGTATGGGAAGGATTCCACAAATTTTGGTGATCTCCTTGTCTGAAATGCAGCCAGTGTAAAGAGGTGAGATGAATGTAATCAAACCACAGGGAGCTACTCCGATGAGGCCTTTCAGTGTTGTTCTGTTCTTGTAGTTGGAAAAGGTTTCTGACTGCAAGGTCAAGGATGAGGCAGTCTCCAGAGCAATTTCTGTGCAATCCAGAATGACCCTGACATTAGGACAGTATTTCTGGAATTTCGGTGGCATACTTAATTTGACCTTTTCCCTTTTGATCCAGATTTTGACTGAGCACAGCACGATAAAAAGATAATTAGCCCAGGTGATGGTAACCCTGCTGACAGTGGCAATACTCACATTAAACATGTCAGCAATTAGCTGCTCTTTCATGCCCACAGCAACCCGGAAAGAGTACATCAAAAACTCGTCAATTAATGGCATGATGTGAGGTGGGCTGGGTTCAGGACAGGCTTCATCCCCGATCCTCTTTGCCTTGGTCCAGTACACCAGTCGAGAGGCAGATGGTGCGATAGACTCCCAAAAGATTCTAAATAAACCCTCAGATGGAAATTTAGTGTAGAATCTGATTTGGTCATCTGATGCACAATATCTACTGAAGAGGGTGGGAGATGGCAAGTCTTCTCTCTTTAGTCTGACTTCCAAATCTTCAATGTAACTCAGGGCCTCATCCAGTGCTCCTGTAAAAAAACAAATATATTATATTAGTTAACAATACTTTAAATTGGTTAATAATACTATTAAAAATATGCACTAATAATATTTTGTATTAATTGAATATAGCTTGCTTCACGTTTACAGACCTCTATGTGGTACATAAACAAAGGCTCATTAGATTTTGTTCCTCTTTATAATAATAAAGTATCCTTAACTCCCTTTTGAGTGGTGCTGTAACAATTAAAACTGTGTTTCTAACACTAAACACTGACCACCATAACCAGATAACAGGAATAATAAATTTTTAAATGTGTATTATCCCCCAACTAAAATTTTCGCAGACACCATAAATACCATTAGAGGATGCTGATGTATCACATTTTAAACCACTTAAAACATGTTGTTTTGCAAAGACTAACAATAAAAAGTGTCAATATGGCAAGAAAACTTGCAAATGATGTGTACATTTTATATTTATAACACAACTGTAATGTTTAGACGTTATTTAAACCTTACCTGCGGGTGGGTGTGTCACATAATCGTGATCCATTTTAGCAGCTGCACCGTTGTCATCCGCCTGGGAGGGGACCAGCTGACGTTTGTTCACCCTTTCAAATACAGACTCCCTTTTGAGTGGTGCTGTAAAATTGTTCCAAGGGAAAAGGCTTGGGACAACACCACTTTTAAGGCGACTGATGGTTGTTCCACCGGAGTAATCCTCCTTGGCAAAGTGTCTGCTACAGACGTAAGTGCTGCCTTTCCTCACAGAGAAATTCGGCCCTTCTTCTCTTCTAACAGCATTAATCCACAAATTTCTTGTTGCTTGATCAGACGGAAATGAGTGAAAAGACAGGTATGGTTGTTTTTGGGTACAACACGAACAACCCGGGACACAACAAAAACTCCTGTTTTTTGATTCAGCCATTTTTGCATTTCCTGCTAGCTACTACTACGGTAACAGGAAGTGTCTTTGCACGTCCTTAACTAACTTCCGGTTAAAAATGCGGAAGTGTGAAAAAGGTCTATTTGAAGCAGCAGCTCCGTGTGTCTCGTCTTTATTGAGTTTGATTTCTCCCCTCATCAGGTATAAAATGTTTAAATTGTCACAGAAACTCAAATGATGAGATTGTGAAGTTGATAAATGTCTGTGAAATGTTTAAATAATTTGAAGATGTATGTTTAAAAGTTCGGTTCAAGTTAACAGTGTGTGTGTAGCACGTGTTAATGCTAATCTGAAAACGGTGAATTTTCATAACGTTGTCTGATTTGTGCTTTTGATAGCCAATGTAACAGTTAAGTATCAAAGTACAGTGTACAGTGTAGATACTTCAAATGCATCCAGAGTTTATTTAAGTAGTTAAAGAGTTTTGACATGGAACATTGTATATATGTTTAAATGGCTAGGCAGAATGTCAAACGAGAGTATTGAGTGCTATAACGTCATGTACACAGTCATCTAAATGTGAACCTGATGAAAACAGAACCTGATGAAAAACTGTATGTGAGTAATTCTGTATTTACATGTACATTGTGGTTTTTCTTCTGAACGAGATGTTTCATGTTAAAAAGTTATCAGTATGTAAAAATGTTAAAATAATTGCATTAATCAAAAACAATATACAGACTGAGAATTTGAAGCAGCAGCTCCATGTGTCTCGTCTTTATTGAGTTTGATTTCTCCCCTCATCAGGCTGTGAGGGCACTACAATAGCACAGCATAAGTTAGAGATAAATAATGATATAGATATAGATTAGGTGATATATAGGCTAGATAGATATACTAATGGAATAGATCAAAATGGAGGCTCCACGTAAGAGATGCCGTACATCTGTGGTGTGGGAGCATTTCCATTTGGAAACACCAAATAAAGTGAAATGTGTGTATTGTGATAGGCAGCTAGCCTACTGCAACAATACATCATGATGCGCCATGACGGTAGGTTACCCTTGCTTTCTGGAATAGCCCCCAGACCAGGTTAGGTTCACAGAGTAAGTTACCCTGGTAACGGAGTTTATTCTTAAACCTTTAAATTAGTTATTAGTAGAGAGAAGTACTTCATTCAGACACAAAAAAATGAAGTGACTGCATTGAGTTATTGCTTAAATATAAACTGTATTTCTTAGTCTCAATGTGAACTGTATTGTTAACTTACCATTGTGATATTAAATGTACTTCAATAATACATTCAACTCTGAATTTGGCCATCTTTTTAATAGATTTTTTCTTAGGTAAATTTCTATGCATGTCTATAATTTTAGACAACAGTCTGTGAACGGGACTTTTATTTTGGTATATAAGTGTGACGTCACAAGGTCGCGTCGTGCTCCTGCATCTGTGGTGCTTCGGCTGGAGAAAGGTTTGTGTTTAAGGGTGTACTCACACTAGCCAGTTTGAACCGTGCCCGAGTGCGTTTGACCACCAAAGCGCGGTTCGTTTGACTAGTGTGAGTGATCCGAACCGTGCCCGGGCGCGGCTCGATTAGCCGGCCCTGGCCCGCTTGGAAGAGGTGGGCCAGAGCACGGTTCAGTTGGACTCGGGCGCGGTTCGCATGCAGTGTGAGTGCTAACCGTGCTGGAGCACGGAACAGCTGCGCGCTACTATCAACATTACGACAGCAAACACCAAACTATTACTACTTGGATACACTTTCCAATTAAATTAAGTATATTCACGTTTATAACGGTCCTGGTTCTCACCTCATTGATGAACATGAATTGTAGTTTGCGAGTAAAGCTGCAAATTCCTCTGTCAAAGTCAGCTACCTCCGTAATAATATTCTGATATGTGCAGTGCAATCAAGTGAAAATCGCTGCATGGCATAAATGATAAATGTTTTAGGCAGTCTATTAGCGAAAACACTTTTATTCCCGTTTTCTTTAAAACTAAAATTTGCATCATGAATGACTTAAGCGTGCTCCGGTCCGGTATGTTAAGTGCAATGTGAGTGCAGGCCAGCGGGGGAGTGGGGAGGGGGGACAATCGCGCTCGGGCACGGTACAAGGCAACCATGCCTAGTGTGAGTACACCCTTAAGCATTTAAAGCATAGACAGTAAAAGAAAGTTACTCGACAGAGCGACTCCATAGACTTCAACAGAGATAATTGAAGTCAGATAGAAGCATAACTTCCTGATGGCTGATATGCTGCGCAGCCTCAGACTGAGCTTGACCACGTAGATGTGACGTGTTCAGCCTGTCCAACAGTGGAAAGTCTTCTAGTAGTTGTGCAAAGTCAAATCTGAATCATCAAATCTTGCAGAGACAGAGAGAGTGAGCAGGAGCAACTTTTGATGAATGAAGCAGGATCTGCAACATCTCTATCTGCGTTTATGCCTCCACGTCCCCCCGATTGCCTCATTGACAGTAAAAGATTGCCTACGAGCTTCTCCTCGGGTCTATACGGTCATTTGCTCAACAGCGCGACACAGTCGAGTGGTTATGACGCAATCGTTAGCCTATATTTTACAAAAACAGCTTCAACGGGGCGATAGTGTAAGATACAAGGTAATGGAGCCTTTTATACATTGTCGTGTTTCTTTAGAAATAAACAATGGACGAATGGAGTCTTTAAACGCCTCAGATGTAAAGATATTCACTGTCAAAGTGAGGCCAAAATGAATGGGAGTCAATGGGATTCTAACAGCAGGTGATGGCTTGGTTAGCAATGGCCGCGCCTATGGAAGGTATGGTTTCCGGGGGCTGGATTAAGGCCCGGGTATACTTCAGCTGTCCGCGTTCGTGCACCATCCGCATGACGTAATTTTCGTTACGCAGCCCAAATTTCGAGACCGCGTGCAACAGCGCATGCGCCAGCAGTACAGAAGAGTCCACTAGGTGGCAATACGCACAGTATTGAGCACAGTCTTCAGCCGTCGAAGAAGAGTGTGCAAAAACCGGTTTAAAAACAACACGCTTCTTCAGTGTTTCTTCCAAACTATGTTGCAATGGTGGATGCACTACAGTTATTCTCCGATCATGCCCAGCGAATGTCCCGTTGATGACAGGACTCAGTGCTGCCCTCTGATGTCTGGTAGAGCATAGAAATAAAATGTACTGCGCATGTGTCGAACGCGATCATCCGCGCGCATCCGTGTTGTAGTATACTTTGAAAGACGCGCGGACAGGGCTGCGCGCGTGACACATCAAGGTGCGGAAAGTAAAGTATACCCGGACCTTTACCCCCTTGATTTAAAGTGTTTAAAGCTACGCAGAATGAATGATATATTATTAAATGTGACACTGCATTGATTTATCTAACATTTATCAGCGTTGTGTGAGTAAATTAACACAGTGAAACTCATGAGTAACAGAAGTAGCATCTCATTTCGCTATTTATTGTGAATCAGTTCAAACTTTAATTCAGTCTCTGACGAGTGGCGAGAGAACCGGAGCTTTCGACTCTCCGAGTCATTTGAACCGATTGATTCTAAACAAATGATTCAGTGATTCGAAGCACTCTGTTTCTTTTTCTGTCTCGATTTCTACAAATCATTAAATAGCTAAACTAATATATTAAGGGTCTGTATAATTTGCATTCTAATTTGTTGTGTTAGTTTTGAGTGTTTTTGTTTAATCAGAGCACGTATTTATCAAGCCTCTGAGAATTACTCACAAGAACACTGCTAAGAATTGACTAAGTGTAAAAGAAATCTTGGCTCAAAGCTGTGCATAAAAGTTAGTTATCAAGCATTTCAGTCATACTTTAAGTGAAGTGTAGGACTAAATCTTAAGTGTCAGTCTTAGAGATGATTTACGACACTTTGCTGTGCCACAAACAGGATTTTGGATGAAGACATCAGGTCAATGCGCAGATGAATTATCGCTTCATGACGCCGTCAACTTTACTTGATTTATTCATGCAGAGTCACAAGTCAAATTTACTTCTATTGGATGTCAAACATTTACAAGTGAAAAATTTGTATATATTTAGATTTTACTTAATATTCTAGAATTATCTTTTTTTTTAATTATTCGCAAAAGATGCATGATTTCCTTTTTTATTTACTTAGCCATAAATCATTCTTTAATATTTCACATTTAATAAACATTTGTATTGGTTAAACCACCTTTAATGTACTATAAGCACACTAACTTTCAAGCCATTTCAGTGCTTAATTGCATAAAAAAATTGTGTTTTTTACTATTTATCAGTTATTTAATAAACTGGGTCTATGACCTTCCTGAAACATATTTTAGCTCCAGTTTATTTAGTGGCCACCGAATAGTAGCTTTGTGTTTTTTTTTAAATGAATTAATCATCATACATTTTTTATTAATTAAACCACCTGTTCAGTACGAAGAAAACAAAAAATGTGCAGCAGCAAAAAGGACAAGACAATAGGACCTGTACAAAGCTTTAATCAAACAAGAACTCATTCCGAACTAGAACATCGAACAACAACACATTAAATTGAAAACAATTCCCCCACCAAACTATTCTGAGGGGAATTTATCGGGGACACACCCCCGAGGTTTATCCCCCTGGCCGGCATCTTCCGGAGCCGCTTCACCGGGCTCGGCCCCTCCTGGAAAGAATGAGAACGCCAAAGAGTCAGTGAACACCCCTACACATCACGAACGGTTAAACCGACCCACAAGAAAATAAACTTACCGAAGCGGACTCTCTTGACTCTGAGCCTTTGTGCGTGCGTGGAGGGTGACGGGCTGGCTGCCCCTCAGAGGTGGCGGGGCACTTCTGGGTCGACGCTGCTTTGGGCAGTGGGGGGCTGGTCTGGGGGCCCTTGCCGTTCGGTTCCCCTTGGGTCCCGGCACGGGGCTTGCCTGCTTCCTCCTCCTCCGACAGGAGTCTGCCCGTGACCTGGGCTGATCTCCTCCTCAACTGGAGGTAGTGGCGGGTCACGTCTCTGAAGGCACTGCTCAGCGTGTCCAACTGCCCGTTGAGCTCCGCCACCTGATCCAGGAGCTTTCGGCAGCGAGGGTTATGGCAGGCCTGCTCCTCCTCCAGGTCACGAGACTCATCCAGATCCAGGGTCGAGGCCATAGGTAAGCCCGGTTCACTCGCCCGCAGCTCGGCGAGGTTGTGCAGGATCTTTGTCCTCTTCAGAGCCTGCACGATCCTTTGCCGGGCCGCCACGTCATCTTCTTGTGGCCCTTCAGGTGGCGGTCCATGCTTGAGGTGGACTTACCGCAGGCGGGCACGGGGCAGGTGCCCTTGCGGATGTCCACCCTCCCGGACGCAATGGCAAGCAGCAGCTTGCGTTCGTCCGTGTTCTTGACCCCATGGGTCACCCTCAGGTGCTGGTTCAGCTGAGAGTAGCCACGGAAGCACAGCGGGCAGTCGTGAAAAGGCATTACAGATGAAAAAAAGTGTGTCTGGTGCAATGTATGTGTGAAGAAATGTCAATGGTGCGTCAATGAACAAATGTAAATGAATGACAGATTGTCTGCGCAGGGGTCAATTATAGACTTTCAGGTCCAGGTTAAAGGGATGGGAAAGTGGACCGACCAATCACCAGTGTGCGGGCGTAGGACTAGGCCAATAACCAGCAAGATTACATAAACGTCATTAAACAATAACAATAATTTGTTTACGGTTGCCATGGCAACTCTCAACGGCCACCAGACAAGCGCGTTCTCATTCAGTATCTGTAGACAGGCCATGTCTGTCATTATTCCAAAGTTTTCTATGAAATATTATGTAATAAAATGTTTAACACCCCAGAAAAAAATTACTATTGTTAATAATAATATTGATAATAATATTGCCGCGTGGCGTGCACTCTTCAGTTGTGGAGGCGCGCGCTGATTGTCACGTGACAAGTCACTGTATATAAAAAGATTGTTCATATTCTTAATTGTTGAAAAGAAACATTTATCTTAAAAAATCTTGTGTCTGACGTTTAATTACACAGTTTAAATGGCAAATTCTGATAATAACAACATAAATCAGAACATAAAGAAACCTGCAAATGATGGTAATGAAATTACGAGCAGGTGACGTTGCATTTATGTTGCCAGTAAGTCATGGAATTACCAATTCCAAAAGATTTCCTTATTTAAGAATATTCTCAGATAAATTCACATTGAATGGTGAAATTAAGGGGAGTCTGCGTTCAACACACAATAAAGAATTTTCAAGAGAATACATCATGATATTCACATTGGAAATGAAAGATAAACAGGTTTTCCACTACTGTACAATTAACCAAAAAATAATCGAAACCAAAATTCAGAACCTCTAACCGACGAATTTTTCCCATTTCGGTTTTCACGTGACTCCGCCCTGTCAGTCACATCAAGTGCCGTTTGAAGGCACACAGAGATGCAGGAGCAGTTATCTTTGTTTATAGAGGCCCAGATCACTATAGTAACTGCATGTTTTACACAGTTTATACAGGTCAGTTAATTGCCGTTCTTATAGCCTACGTGCTGCCACACACATACACACACACACACACAGATGGCGTGCACAAACCCCGAAGCCAGATCGCTTTCACTTTCGTCCTCATTAAAGCTGCAGTAGGTAACTTTTGTAAAAATGTATTTTTGTATTTTTTTACATATTGTTAAACCTGTCATTATGTCCTGACAGTAGAATATGAGACAGATAATCTGTGAAAAAATCAAGCTCCTCTGGCTCCTCCCAGTGGTCCTATTGCCATTTGCAGAAATACACCGCTCCCTGTAAGAAACAACCAATCAGAGCCAGGAGGAGTGTCTTAGCAGTGTCAATCAAGCTCGTGTGCGCTGATCACACCCCTCTCATGCACAGCGCGTGCAGGCGTTCAAATTCAAGATTACCGGTGTGCCGCAGCTTTGCTTATGGTGGACAAACAATCCAAACTGCCAATTCCTCGAGTGGCACCTGCTCATAAAATAAAGACGGGTAAACGGAAAAAGACAGATGGCGATGATAAAAAGGACAAAAAGAAAGAATGAGATAGAGCCAGAAATAAAACGAGGGTAAATATCGGAGCGGCTTTTCCGAGGTGGAGGGAGCTACGTGTCCTGAAAGGATTAAAAACCGATGCAGAGTTAGCCACATTTCTGCTTGACAAGTAAGTATCCCGGCTTCCTCTTCTCCCCGCCCGTTGACTCCTCGAAGTCGCTGTGGGTGTGAATTCCTCGTCGGAGCCCATTGACTCAAATTGCCCATTGAGTGTCAAAACTCCAGCCGCATAACATACAGATAAAATGTCACGCACTGTGCAAAGCAACTATTGAAACCTACTAATTCACTGGCTTGTCATGTTGATGAAATAATGTACTAGCAAACCTTATTTAGCATTACATATCGGTAGAATAATTACTTGCATACTGTAACGTTAGTTACCGTTATATTATCTTACTAGCTATTTGTTATTTATAGAAATAGTGCAACGTCATATAGTTACATTACATGTATTGCAAAATACGTAATGTTTTGAGGACCAAGGCTGCGTTCGAAACCGCATACTTCCCTACTATATAGTATGTAAAAAGTAGTAGGCGAGCAAATAGTATGTCCAAATCCATAGTATTTATAAAAGAGTAGGCGAGAACTACCGGGGTTTTGGACTATTTCTCGTGAGATTCGGACGTGCGTATACTGATGTTGCGTTCGAATATGCCTACTTACCTACTATATAGTAGGAGAAAACAGTACGTGAAAGGAGTAGTATGTTCAAAACCTCAGTAATCATAAAAGAGTATGCTAGAAATCCCTGGATGGCTTACTGATTCCACCCAGATTGTGAAGCACCCATCGTCGGACACTTTTCTATCCCTGCCTTCCCATGAGGCCACAGGAAAGGAGACGTCAGGCGGAGAAAAGCCAATCAAATGTGAGTATTACAAACCAAAATCATGGTTCCTTGTGTTAAAATGGCATTTGTTGGACTACTGTAGAGTAACGTTAAACTGTTGAATTGTTGAAGGTGTAAAGACGACAGACAGTATAGTGTAGTTGTGATTGTGCTGTAAAAACACGTTTTATTATGTATGAGCTCCAGTAACACACACACGTCTCCAAAGTGGATTTACATAAACCATATACATCTTAAAGTTAAAGATGCTTACTAAATGTTTATTTAACATCTGACAGGAACATTTTTGATAAGTATTGCAGATGAGCACATCACAGCATGAAACAGACATCTGATCAGAGTGATGTGTGTGTGTGTGTGTGTGTGTGTGTGTGTGTGTGTGTGTGTGTGTGTGTGTGTGTGTGTGTGTGTGTGTGTGTGTGTGTGTGTGTGTGCGTGTGTGTGTGTGTGCTATAATGTAGAGTTCACTGTTGTCAACACTGTTAACTTTACATGAACGTCAATAATGTTAATAAATCTACATAAAGTAACTAAACATAAGTTATCTTTTTTATTTGTCCATTCGTACTGTTGATGAATTGAGGAACATTAACACATTAGCAACTACCTCAACATTTAAATGTAGTATTGAGCACATAAACTTATGCTTTTATCAAGGTGTTGTTTAAGATACAGGTAACGTGAATGTTGTCTGATGTTACAGGGGCAGAAGAGCACGTGTGTGTGTGTGTGTGTGTGTGTGTGTGTGTGTGTGTGTGTGTGTGTGTGTGTGTGTGTGTGTGTGTGTGTGTGTGTGTGTGTGTGTGTGTGTGTGTGTTTATCTGGTGGAGACTGGAGAGAGGCTGATGAAGGAAGGCTGTCATCAAAGGCTTTGAGTATACTACAGAAATGAATAAAACATCAATTTAAATATTAAGTTGTATTTTATTTAAAATTCAAACAGAGTTATTTCAGCAGTTTTCTGATTCTTGATGTCTGTGCATTTGCTGCAGAGCTTCTGTGGTTGAGCCTTGCTCAAGGAAACCTTCTGCTTATCAGTTCAGTGTTTAGTCCACTACACCACAAAAGGGATAAAGCTACAATACAAATAGCATGTAATTGTAAAAATATAAATATGGCAAGAAATGGGATGCGGACAACATGAATTGTAAAACGTTTTAAGTAGTCATGCTGATGGAGAGCAGGCACACGGATGTTTGGAGCAGACACATCAGCGGTCAGAGATTGTCCCGCACATGTTCTCCCACTCTAGCTTCAGGGTTGTGGGGTTCAGAAGGACATGAGGGACGGCTGGGACAGGCGAAGGTGTTCACGGTGGTCAACTGCTTCATCAAGCTGTGTTGAGATGGCAGCAGATGTGGGCTTCACCGTCTATAAATGTGTGATGGTTTGTTAGAACAATACGTTTGAATAAACCTTTGTTTCATGTGTTGTTGACTTTTATTCATTCTTTTACTCATTAATTCATGTTTCCTATTGTTGTCAGTAAATAAAATATTTTATTAACTCATTCATTTATTCATTGCTTGACTGAAAATTGGTATTCACATCGGCTGCATTTGTCTAGTGTGTATTCATGCATCGCTATGTCATATGACAACAAATTGCATTTTGCTTGTTTTGGTCAGCATTTGTCATTATTATGGTAAGTGTTTTAGTGGGCTAGCAATGCTATTCATTCTGGGGTAATCTTAATTATTTAATAGTGATACTTACATTTATCGAGTATAAATCAACAGTTTTCTCTTTGATCCTCGAGCAGCTGAAAGACGTCTCTGTGCAGACTCTGAGGGAAACCGCACAGGTCAGGCTGTGGAGTTACTGATGCTTTGAGCTGTTACTGCACCTGTCACTCATATCTTTTATTTTATAATTACATGGTTGTATCTTTAACAATCATAATAATAAAACAAATATCATGGGTTTGTATACATTATAAGACAAAACAATAACAAGGTTAGATATCTTTGAATAATTCATCATAATGCAATAAAAATGTTATTTCATAAGCCTGAGGGATGAAAAAGGAGTTAAATTTAACAAGAAAAAGGAAAATTTAAAGGAGATTTAGGCCAATTTTGCTTGTGGATGAAATTTTTTGCTTATAAAATAAAGAAATTAACAACATATTCAAGAGATCACGGTTTTGGGTTTTGTTAAGGATAAAGCTGGGTCAGATTAGTAGGGTTAATATGACAAGATAAATGGGCAGCTGTTTCTTCAACAAGACCACAAAATTAGCAAGTATTATTAAGATATTTATAGATCGATGAATTAAAACTGTCATTCATAGCTTTCAAGCAGAGGTGGAAAGAGTAACAAAATATTCTACTCAAGTAAAAGTACTATTACTTCAATGAAATTTTACTTAAGTAGAAGTAAAAGTACTTGTCTAAAAATTTACTCAAGTAAAAGTAAAAAGTAGTTCATTTAAAATGTACTCAGAGTAAAAGTTACTGAGTTACTTTTTTTAACAGCGGGGTGGGGGACTCTCTCGTGTAGGGTTGTCATAGAATGAGATTTTCACGATATGAAAACAGTTTTCACAGCATCACGGTATTAATTATTTCATAAATAAACTGTATTATTAAATTATGGTTATTATAATCACCAGTTAAAATGGCATTAAATTAATGAATTTTTTTTTTTTTTTGGTTGAACAAATGCTTTATTATAACAAACTTGAAACCATTTTTTTTTAATTGTTTATTAAAATTTCAATAAAACATGTCTAATAAACTAAATAAATTATTATAAATTAGATTAACAACTTTAAAAATAATAGAGTCCTAAGAAATTTTTCTTTTTATGATTTAAGCCCTGGATGTAATGCAGCATTTGTCATTACAGGAAGGCCAGGGTCTGCTGCCATTGGAGGTCGCATTGATGACCCCGGTCAATTCAGCCCCTGCCTGCCCCAATGTCCTGCAGCTTGCACTGCATGAAAAGTGGGATTTTTGACCCCGTAAACGCCTGTAGACTCCCGGAAATCTCCCTAATTTTCGGCAGTTTTCGACAATTTAGAGGCAGCGAACGTCGCGTTCGTCTGTGCCACAAATTGTCGTAAACGAACCATGACGTAGGTGGAGAGCCCCCCGCTGAGAGAGACCGCGGAGGTGTGACGCCTCTAATTAGCATATGAATAGCAGCGAAACCAGAGAGTCAACGGCCAGACTTGAATTTACTCACTCACTATTGGCTGAAGCCACTACATTTAAAAAAGAAAAATCCCTCGTGATTGGTTGGCAGATCACTGCAAACCAATCATTATTGGTCCCCCTGGCTCATTATAAATGTAAACCCCAATAATAATAATAATAAATATATAATTTATGTTGTAATAATTTGTTTTATATTAATGTTATTGTGCTATGAAGTATTCATACCATCAAGGAATATATGGGAAAATTATACGGACCGTGCCGTTCATTCAAAGAAAGAGCTTCATTTATAAAACACAGCGGTTTACTCAAAGAAAGAGCTTTATTGTTAAACACAGCGGTTTACTCAAAGAAAGAGCTTTATTGTTAAACACAGTGGTTTACTCAAAGAAAGAGCTTTATTGTTAAACACACAACTATGTACAGTGCAGCAGTAATGTCTCGTAATGTAATGTAAAGTTCGGCGTGCTCCAGGCTGCGAGAGGCCGGTGGCCGCACAATCCATCCAGACACCCCGTCAACAAAGCCGTCTTCCTCGTCAAACATGAGTTCATCAACTTCCAAACGTCCACCTCATCCAGCACACTCTCGCTTCCAGCAACTGTAGTACAATCCATAAAGACAATAAGCAACCTGAAAAATACTCACATTGACAAAAAACGGATCTAATATAATAAATCTTACCCTTTTTCTTCTTGATCGACTCCGAGCTAAACTTCGCAGTTTCCGCCTGCTATGTAAGTTCAGGTTGTTTGTTTGTATCAGAAGCTCCGGCGTGTCGATTCATAATACGTCTTACAGGCAGCTGGAAAACAATTACATGAGACTGGTATTAATAAAAACAGTCACGGTAAAATTAAACAAGGAATGAGAAAAACATTAGACGTTATACTTACACACAATGTCGTCGTGATCAGCGGTTAAATCTGGACTCGCGGAAATCGCTCCAAGCAGATAAGAGCTCACGGCTTCGTTATGAGGCGAGGATAGTCTGTGGAAACAAAATGTGCAGTTTTAAGCTCGGATCTATTAACGCATCCATTTCCTTATTCAGCTGAATAAAAGCATATTCTTTAAATCGTAACGTTACATTACCCATGCTCTGGTTCATAGCGCCTGCAGTTTGCCTCAGAGTTGTGAAGACGAAGACAGCTGAAAATTAGTCGAGAAAGTTAGCCGCGTCCGTGCAGAGGAGTTGAAGGGGAGCTGAAGGCGAAATGGCGTCCTGTCGTTGTTGATCACGAAAAAGCAAAGCAGCAAAAACACAAAGCAAAAAGAGTCCAAGGGTCCGTCCACACGCGTATCACTGTATACATATACATTTTTTTATCGTATTGGCGTTTCGTCCACACGGATCCGGCGTTTTGGGAGACTGAAACCGCTATTTTTTGAAACCGGGTCCTAAAGTGGATAAATCTGAAAACGACACCCTTGCGGTTTCGTGTATACGGCCAATCCGTCTATTTTGTGAAACGATGATGTCATCACACCACGTCCTGCGCAGGGAACACTTCAAGGGATACAACTACGGGCACTGGGCATGCGCACATCAATACTGCGTTGTTTAATTACTGTATTTGCATTATTATAAGGGTATGTTTAGGGTTGGTATAGGTGTATGTGTTAATAAAACACATCTGGTAAGTAGCAAATTTATTTATTGTTATTTTATTGTGAGATTTTACCTCACCTCCGACTGTTGCCGTACCCCTTCTAGCCACAACTCTTCTCTGTTTTTAGTGTATATCTGTGGCAGAATTACAGTGCCACATACTGGCCTGGCATCTATACTACATCATTTTGAGCCGTTTTCATGCTCTCGTGTGTACGCTGATATTTCTTGAAACGAGGAAAAAAAAAAGATCGGATAGGGAAAGTTCTGGCTTCGTGAGGACATGGCCCAAAACACGTCTGTTTAAAGCTCGTCTTCAAGTTTTGTACGCGTCATGGCCATGACCTGTGTGTGTGTGTGTGTGTGTGTGTGTGTGTGTGTGTGTGTGTGAGAGAGAGAGAGAGAGAGAGAGAGAGAGAGAGAGATCAAGAGTCAGGAAATCAGTCCACAGAGGGGCTTAATTTATCCCTATATTCTTCAACCTCATTGAGGTTTCAGACCACCAAGGAGCTCCAGAAAAACCTATTATATTTATTCTCACTTTATTTAAGTTAATGGGTGTGGCAAAAGTGCTTCAATTACATATAGGCATAACACCGTAACTTTTTTATTTTGTGTGTATTTTTTTTTTTTTACATGGTTATTTTTAATGACATACAGAGTAATTAATCTACTCTGTTTGCCCGGACAAGTTGAATCTACTTAAAAAATTGGAGCAAACTGGTTGCCCTTAAAAAATTTTTTTAGTAATGTGAACTAAAACGAGTACATTTAACTGAAAAATGTTTTAGTTTTTAAAAATTCAGAACCTAGATAAAACTCCCCCTGCTGCTACTCTGATTTGCATTTGTGTAGCTCACAGCATGTTCATTTACATGATAAAGCCTCCCCTAGAATTAAGGGGAGGGGGGGTCATGGGGGGAAAACTGCCAAGGCCCACGTCAATTTCCGACAATTTCCGGCAGTTTTCGGTGTTGCCTGCAAATTGCCGTGCACAGTCGTAAACCTGAAGTTCCACGGCAATCTACAGTGCCACATACTGACGAAAATCCCACTTTTCATGCAGTGTTGTGGAGTGGTTTGACCATCCCACGCACTGCACCATGATCCTGGAGCGGCCTGTTCCTTGTCAAGATCTCCAGAGTTTCAGTGAGGAGAACAGCCCTCTTGATGAGAGCCTGGCCAAGAAAGTGCTGGTGCAGCTCATCACTGCGCTGAAACACTGTGAGAGCCGCGGAGTCCTGCACCGGGACGTCAAGCCACAGAACATCCTGATTTCCACAGCTTCACATGACATCAAGCTGCTGGACTTTGGGTGTGGAGACCTCCTAAAGGACTCGTTTGCAGGTTGGTTTGCATTACAGAAGGAAAGATCTCACTACATCACTCTGTGTGATGTTCTTATACATGGATATTTTGTGAACCAAAAGGAAACTCTGTTTTGACTTAAAGATAATTGGAGGCCTACAATTAGTTAGGGCGGGAACCTTTTCAATGAGTGTTTTTTGGTCTTCTTGGGTTTTCAGGCACTCTTCAGTACGCCCCTCCGGAGTGGTTTCGTCAACACCTCTATCATGCCGGACCGGCTACTGTTTGGTCAGTGGGGGCGACTCTCTACAAAATCCTGTGCGTTTTTTTTACCCTTCAGAGCTGCATGGAGGGTAACCTCCAAAAGCAGACTGCTGTTCCCTAGAGAGCTGTCTACAGGTAAGCGATAGCAAACATTCAGATAGAAAAACCATGGCCAGACAGAGAAGTTTGTTCTGTTGTGTTGCTGAAGGCAAGTACTGAGTTGTGTGTAACCGAGTGCCGTCAGTTGGTTAGCTGGTGTCTTAGTGCAGCGGAGGCAGACCGTCCCAGCTTAGACGACATTGAGCATCATCCCTGGTTACTGAACAGGTGGCATTACACTTATCTGAAGCACAGCAGTCATGAGTTGGATTGAATTATTAGGGTCAGTCTAGATAAACGGTTTTAATTATTTGTATAGGGTGACCAGGAGGACGGCAGAGATGGCTTCCTGACTGTGCACCTACAGAAAAGAGGAGGTAGGGTCTTTCTATGTGGATGCTGGAGGCAGCACCAGGTGAAACCAGAGCCCCGATCGATGGGTTAGAGATCCGCCAGCTGGACAGAGTATAAGTAGCAAAATGTGTATTCGAGTGGAAAAAGGGAGAAAACTATTTCAGTACTACTTGGGACTACATTGGCCCACTTTATAGTGTATAAAAGTATATTTTTAAGTATACTTTAAGTGAAACAGTAGTAAACTAAGTACACAGCTAGTTTCCTCTTCATGGGTTCAATATTTCACTGAGTAACGTTAGGCAGTTTTGATTTATATGCTGTTTAATGGTTGATGATTGCCTTATTTCACATTGCCGTAAGTTGGTGTGACAAACACTATTTAATATTGCTTTGCACTGACTTTAAATGTTTTTAAAGTACTGATTCTCGGTTGTCTTCGTAACATATGACACAGGTGGCTGTGCTGCTGGTAGCATGCGGTAAAGTATCCTTGATCACTTGGAGTCTGTGCTGTTAAATTACAAAAAAATGACACATCTCTTTAGCCAAACATTCACATAATGAATCTTATAACCTTCCTATTATATCAGATCAAATGCGCTTCTATTACTTGAAATGTTATGAAGAGCAGCTACGCTAATTATTTTCTGTTTGCTTTTCTGTTTCTACAGTGGGATTGAGCCAGCTCCCGCCTCTTACGAAGATTTCAGATGACCCAACACCTGCGGAGACCAACTCTGAATCAACATACAAAAAATGCCAAATATTCGCTATATTGTTATCAATCCAATATGCTTTCCCAGATATATGTTTTGGCCATATACTATGTAACCTAATGGCATTTACAACAGAAAGCGCAAACATAGACACACACACACATTACTAGGGTTGGGCGTTATTACAAAAATCTTATTTCACATAATATTTAATAATTGTTTATGATTATGAAGATAGTATATTTCTCAATATAGCTATTTTGGTTATTTTATCTTTGTTGTTCAAATAAGAATTAAGATGGTAATAACAAATACTAGGACAAATATAGTAAGAAAGATTCAAAAGAAAACAATAGGGAATAATGAAATATGAAATAATTTAATAATAAATATAAATAATAAAAAATGTCATAGTATGAAGGTAATATACACTGATTCTTATTAAATCTACTTAAGTTATTGAGTCAAGAGCAGTGAGTGACTTTCTCTTTCTATTGTTGTTTGTTAATCGCTTTAACTCATATCAAATATTATTAGATATGAAGACACCAGGCGATCCATTCTCTTTTTTTCGACCTCATTATCGTCAGCACCAAGACGCAACATTATGACGTCACAAATCTCTATGATGTATTTAAAGGATTTTAATATTCGACTGCAAAAAATATTTAAAAAATTGAGTTATTGTTCGGTTTATTGTTTAATCTTACCTCTTTGTTTCCATTTCCTTTTTTGAGTTATTGTTAGGTTTATTGTTTATTCTTACCTGTTTGGTACCATTTACTTTTTTTGAGTTATTGAAATCTGATGTTTTTTCTTAGAAATAAGTCTCCTACTTTGTCTTTTCCTTATAGCATGGTCAGATTTGTCCATTTTGTCCAAATTTGCATATTTTGGCCTCTTTTCAGCAGTGAGTACATACATAACGTGGCTATTGATATTTCATGTTATTGTTACTTTGATACCAACATATGTCACCAGATGTCACTAAAGTATGTCAAACGTTGAGGTTTTGCCTGTTTCAACTTACTGGAACAAATATTTTAACTGAAGTAAAAAAAAAAGTTTTAATATTACATAAAAATAAGCATATTTTACATGAAAAATATGGTACTTTTAGAGGTAAATAAATTCAAAAATGACCAAATAAATGCATACATTGATCGTTTTTATTTTATCGAAGATAGTGATATGACATTTTTTTAAAAATGGGATTACACCTGAGATATTCATGCCCAAATTTGTCCATGAAGGACCATATAAGTGTTGCTCTATGAAGGATTTTTTTGAGTTAGGTTGAGTTTATTGTTAGGTTTATTGTTTATTCTTACCTGTTTGGTACCATTTACTTTTTTGGGGGTTATTGAAATTTGATGTTTTTTTGTTAGAAATAAATGATTACTCTGTCTCCTACTTTGTATTTTCCTTATAGTACGGTCAGATTTGTCTGTGCATATTTTGGCATCTTTGTATAGTCTCACCCAACACAAATGTTTTATTTGTATTTTTTATTATTCTACAATTTTAACTTGTGATAAAATTTTAAACTTACAACATTGGTTTATAGATTTCAGCCTATGCAGCAGTGAGTACATACATAAAGTGGTTATTGATATTTCATGTTATTGCTATTTTTATACCAACATATGTCACCAGATGTCACCAATGTTTCAACTTACTGGAACAAATATTTTTACTGAAGTAAAAAAATAAATAAATAACATTACATAAAAATAAGCATATTTTACATGACAAATATGGTACTTTTAGAAGTAAATAAATTCAAAAATCACCAAATAAATGCATACATTGATAGTTTTTATTTTATCAAAGATACTGATGACATTTATTTAAAAAAAAAAAAATTAAATTTGGGATTACACCTGAGATATTCATGCCCAAATTTGTCCATGAAGGACCAAATAAGGGCTGCTGGTGTTTGAGGGTTAAATACCACCAACACGACGACGGATAACCATCTCTTATTGGCCTGATGAGACGCCTGTTGTTGGTGCTGCTGAGATTGAGGAGAAAAAGAGCAAGAGGAACTTCTGGAAGTGGCTCCACTTGCCTTGTCGCAGAGCTGCCAAATATGACCTGGTACAAATTGAGAAGGAGTACCAGTGTGAGGCTGGATTATATCGAAAACTCACCAATTAACATAGTAAAATCACATGAGCCTGTCCTAATGATACGTTTTGATTAATGGTAAAGTCATGGGAACTTCTGTTCTTTTTCCTTTTTAACAAAGAATCACTGTCCTTAAAGTATTGACTTAAGAACCACAATAAATCATGCTCATATTCACTCTCAATTCAATTTTTATATGGTAAAACTTTTACGTTTAAAAGTAATTTACTGGTCAGGCATTATTGTTAACTCGCAAGCGATTTAAGGAGAAAATTACAATTTGACTCTGTAATCACATTTAGGTAAAGTATTAATTCCGCTGTCACATCTGAGTGCAAAACACTGCTTGGATGCTTTCAAGACAGTTCAAAATAATTAATACTACAATAATAATTTAACGGTTCATGTGTGTTTATTCTTGTTAGAAGCTTTTGGTTTTATCTTACTGATTATGAACATGAATTAATCATGACAAACCAAATTAGTTTTAACTGTAGGTTATTTATTAGGCTATACCATTGATGAAAACAAGAGCTGATACCCAGTGAGCAAACATTTGTCTAGAACACGTCTAAAAGACGTAATTGTTAGACATCCAGAAGACGTCCTCACAGGAGCCAGAATGAAAGTTTTTTATACGTCTTTTCTGGACATTGTATAGACGTCAATAAAAGACATACTACATACGTAATTGTTAGACATCTAAAGGCTGCCAGAATAAAAGTTGTATTAGACTCGTTTTCTGTAGTAGAAATGTCAAAGACTGTTAAAGACCCATATTGACATGGAAATCCCATCTGTGCATATTTGCAAGGATCCAACTTTAAAAAATGTTTACTTAAAAACAGTGGCAGTGAGTTAGTTCTCAGTGAGAAAAACCCAGTTACTCATTGTTAATGGTTGTCATGTCATGAAACTGCAGACACACAGACCATAGACCTAAATTACATTTGAAAGAATATTAATTATATTGAATATTCAATTGAATAACTGTGTTGTGTATATTCTAGTTTTGCATTTTTATATCTTATCAATATAATTGAAATAAACTGCTGTCAGTAATAATAATAAACACTATCAGTGATAGTGATTTATCACATATAATTTAAACATATAATATGTGGAATAAAGATATATGTCAATATATGCATATATTTTTTTACTCTATATGAGCATATTAGGATATTTCATATACGAGACATATTTTATACATACATAAACATATATAATATATGGGATACATTTATATGTAAAAATATGGAATTGTTCCAATTTCTAATAGGTTTCATGATTTTACTTTATATATCGCATATATTGATATTTCATACACATATATTATATTTCCGTATGGGTAGTGGCTGAACCGTCTGGATGAGAAATTAACATAAATACTGTGTATTTAGATGTGAGTCTACATGGAAAAGTAAGTAATAAGAAGTACATCATAAATTATATTGCTTTAATTTTTTTTTTTAACTCTTAATGTGAACTGTATTATTAACTTACCGTTGTGTTATTAAACATATTTCATCAATACATTGAAAATCAGAATTTTGTCATCTTATTTGTATTAATATATTTTATGAACATAAATGTTTGCACTTCTGTGGTTTTAGACTCAGGCCTGGTTGAGCAGGACTTTTATTTTGGTCTTGGTGTATGACGTCATAAGGCTGCGCCGCGCTCGTGCATCTGTTGTGATTCAGCTGAGGAAAGGTTTGTGTTTTAAGTGTTTAAAGTGTTTAAAGCGACGCAGAATGAATGATGTATTATTAAATGTAACACTGCATTGCTTTATCTAACATGTATCAGCGCTGTGTGAGTAAAGTAACAGAATAAACTCAAGAGTAGCAGAAGGAGCGGCTCTTATGAAAGATCATCTCAGTTACAGTTCAGTTTGTCTGCAGACTCCAAAACTTGTCATTGATGTGTTAATATCAAGATCTGAAGTGTAATAACGCTTATATCAGAAATTGCATTACTCGAGATATCAGTTGTTGCCCAAAGGCAGTTTTAAAATGGAAACAATATTTCTCTTTACTTTCAATTGAGAAAGTTGGTCAGTAAGTAATGTTTTTACTGCCAAATAAACTAAAGGTCATTAATGTTAAAATAATGCACATGTATTATCCATGTAATGTGTTTCTTAAGTTTAAAGAAGACTTTAAACACAATGTTATTTTAGTCAAATCGAATATGAAACTCTCATACATTTATTTTGTAATTGTAAATATTCAGAAGACTTCTGGAAGCGGATATCTGTGGTGGTTTTTGATACATTTGACTAAATAATTAAAATAGGAGAGTCTATGATCCTCTTCATGGACTGTAATACTGGATCTGATATAATTGATGACACATTAATGTTAATTATTCTTCTTGGGAAGTTTCATATTCATAAAGATAAAGTAATGCATTTCACTCCTGCATTTAAGTTTTTTATCTTTTTATTATTTAAAATATTTTATGACTCATTGAACTCAATTTCTAGAAATAAGAAGTGTATTAAAACATCTCTCATATTGAAAAAAAATTATTAGCTAAATGTAAGGTTTAAGATCTGTTGTGCGTATTCCCCAACGTCTGTTTGTTTTTTGTTTGATGTCAAATGTCATTGTATGTTTTGTTGGAAAATTGAATAAAAAAAATAAAAATTATGAGAGAACTGGAGCTTTCGACTCTCAGAGTCAATTGAACCAATTGATTCACAGCGATTGATTCAGAGACCCCAGTGAGTCAATGTATCGAAAAATAATGTAGGAACTTTACATGTGGAAAATTTTACTTCCGCATCTAAAAACAGCAAATCCGGAAGTGACATAACGAGAGGGAGTGCAGTGAGGAAAACAATGGATCGCAATGACAGTTCAGACGCTGAGGACATTATAGATGTGTATTAATACTCATATGGCAGACCACAGCCATACAATAATGACACACAATTAGGGACAGGCCAGGATTAGACAGAACAGCGATTAGAGGAGACACATTGTGTGAGGAGAACCAGTGGAGAACGGCAGGTGACTCAGAGAGAGAACAGTGTTAGCTTATAGATATATACTGTATATACGCTAGCTAACGATATGAACATTTCGGTGCACCCCTACCTTTTATATATCAAAAGCTCAAGGGAAAGTTGATTTCTCAGTTCATCACCTCTTTAAAGTGCTAGAGAGGACTCGTGCTCTGCTTGAACTGAGGCGCTACAGCGATCTGTCACGTCACATGTAGGAGCGTCAAAACGGCATTTATTCTTTGAATTTCGTGATAAAATGGACAGAATTGGAAAGATGATGTTGGTTCTTTTTAGAAGTAACAAAGCAATTTATGTGCGACTATTGGATGAGAGGCGCTACAGATTATGTTTAGTGTAGGGAAAAACCGCAGACCTGTAGTGTTGTTTTCGTCAACAAAAAGTATGACTAAATATATTCGTCAACGAACCTTTATAACGTGACGAAAACGAGACGAGACGCAACGTAAATGCTGGTCATGTGACGATGACGAATAAAAACGAGACTAAATGTGGTTCACAAAATAAAAACTATGCTAAAATGTCTCTTCATTTTCGTTGACGAAAATGAGACGAGACGAAAAGTCGTGTTTTTATTTTGCAGTATTTCTGTGCGTCTCATTCAGGGGCTGCATCAGGTGTCACTGCGCAGACGCAGGTGACATCACTCTCTTCAAGCCCCACTCGCGCGGCGTCTCCGGTGAGTGAACGGGTCCGATGGCCGGCCAGTCGGGGTTCGTAAGCCTTTACTCGGACGGTAATTGTTTGTACCGCGGTCGTAAGGTGTCTTCATTATTTACAGGAGCTAGTCAGTGATTTTATTGTCGTCTTAATCCAGAATATCAGTGTTTTTCTCCCACCACCCGTGTAAAAATCTCCGGCCGAATGACCTAACTGAATTACTGTTTGACAAACACCAAGGTCGTGTGGTGCCGTCTGAATCCACATCTCTGAGTTTTCAATCACTTCAGAATTCACGGTTTATATCCTTTTTGGCCACTGCAGAGCACCGTGCGGTTGTGCATCGCTGTTATTTTGATGCATTTTAAAGATCTAGACTTGTATTACTGAAATATTGGCAAGTATTTACAAGAGCAAGATATTTCATCACCGCTCAAACAAAGAAAGAAAGAAAAGCACGTAAACATTTGAAATGTGCCGTTATAACGGCAGCAATTATATATGTTAAAATAACTACAGCATTATGATTACCTCATAAGCGAATCACTTATTTCCGCTCATTTCCATGTGGAATAAAATTACATCCTTTATTTTGAGATAAAATACAAGACAGAAAAACATTTTAACTATAATGTGGGTCTAATTTTAAACATAAATAATTAAATAATAATTTGGATATTATTTTCCTATTAAATTAAATATGCATTTATTCTTAAGACATTTGGAAAAACTTTTATTACATTGAAGTGGAAAATAAAACGGGTGTTGTGGAAATAGATGGGGAGAAATGTGGCCACAAAAATCACAGGAAAAAACACCACAAACCTTAAGAGACATCTCAATGTTTTTATTTATTTTATTTAAATGTATGTGTGTGTACTTGTTTAGTTGGTAAAATAAATATGTTGTAACTTCAAATCAGAGCGTCTTCCGTGTCTGGAATGGATGTATTCTTGAGTCTATAAGGTAACAATAATATAATAAGATAACATTGTTTGAAATGGGTTTGGCTAAAAGAAGATTTTGGTTTTGTCTATAATACGTACTTATACTATATTGACTGGGTTAAATAGAATTGCATTACTAAAAAGAGACTAAAATACAATTTTCATTGACTAAAACTTGACTAAAATAGTCATAGATAATTCTGACTAAAATAAGACTAAAATGCTCAGACTTTTAGTCGACTAAAACTTGACTAGACTAAAAAGAGTATGACTATGACTAAAACTAATAAAAACTAAAATGACTGCTTGACACAAAGACTAAAACTAAAATGAAAACAGGCCGCCAAAAACAACACTACAGACCTGCAAACCCTGGCTTGAGCTACGGGTGATTCATAGGGTCAAATAGAGAAGCTTTTATGTTGCTATTTCTAACTGTCAGCATTATTGTCGCGTTATCTTGCCCTAAATTCAACACGAGACATTTTCTTCACACACCGTATGATTTGCAGTCGGACACGTTTGTTCCGCAGCCTTTTGATTGACAGGACACCATCGGCCCTGATCATAACAATCAGCAGATGGACAATAGTGAAAATATTCCGCTACCAATCATTGGCGATACATCGGTAGTTGAGTTGAATAATAATTTGAATTCTGTAATTTTGAAAAAAAAACCCTATCCCTCTGACTGACTCCATTACTAGTGCGATGAACTACTGAAATGATTTAGTGTGGATTTATTTTTCTTTCTGTTCATTATTCTCATCTTAAACAGGACAAACACTACCCCACTACAAACACACAAAAAACTCCTGCTGAAGCGACTGAGATCCACATGACACACTGTTATAAAATGGAGTTTATTAAAGAGGAGAGTGAAGACCTGAAGATTGAAAATGTATTCAGTTTGAAACATGAAGAAACTGAGGAGCAAACAGAGAAAGAGGAGAGAGAAGACGTGAAGATTGAAGAAACATTGAGAGTGAAACATGAAGAAACTGAGGAACACACAGAGAAAGAGGAGACTGAAGACGTGAAGATTGAGGAAACATTGAGAGTGAAACGAGAAGAAACTGAGGAACACACAGGTTGGTTTCATTCTCAAAGCTGAACTCAGTCATTTGATCATTATTAAAATCTCCAGCTCTACAGAAATGAATTATATTTTGGAAGAATGTCAATAATATTTTCCCTTTAATATTTTACAAAAAATCCCCCAAATACTGAGGTGACCAGATTTCTGAAATGTCATTTGTCATTATCTTTTAATTAAAAAACAGGGACAATATATTTTTGAATGTTTGTTGTTGTTGTGTTATATATTATATTATTATTAACATTAATAATTATTATGATTTAGTTTGATGTTTAGGATTTTTGGTCTGGATTTAATACAATTCAACGCAACCGCAAAAACAAAACAATAAACAATGAAAACAATTAATAGAAGCCTAACCATTGTAAATAACAAGCAGTTCAAAACAATATTATAACACCACTCAACAAAAATTACAAAAATAAAACAACATAAATATAAAAAAACAATTTGACAAATATTTTATAATTGTATTTAATATTTAAATTTTCACAAGTTTATACTATATAAATTACTTTTTTTACTTCAAATGTTTTGTTACGTTTGTGCTTGAAAATAATTCTTACTGTCCTTCATTGGGCTAATTAAGGCTCATTTTAAGCAGAAAGTGTGTGTATTCTGCACATGTTTTTGTTGCAAGTGTAATTGTTTGGGTTTTTTATAGTTCAGATGTGTGGTTATCACTGTGTTGTGACTGCAGAACTTTTGGGGACAAAACAGCACCTGTTGAGGCTCTGTTATAAAGCAGATACAAACAGCATTACTGTAATTTAACATGAACAGTTAGTATGTTTCTACCTTGAAAGCGATAACAATGTTTCTGTTGATATTTGATGATAATGGCGTTCTGCTCTCGGTTACGTTCTTCATGAAGTAGCGGCGCACGCGTCCAAGTAGAGTCAGCGTAGCTCACAGCGCCATCTGCTGGAGAAATAATCACTACACGATTGCTCCTATAACCAGCAGCTGCTCATGTTGGTTGGGTGTTTTTTTTTGCAATATATCTACGGGTTGTTTTGAACGAGCTGTAAAACGGGGACATTTCCGGGGACAGCTCCTGTCAGGGACAGAACACTAAAAATCAGGATTTCCCTGGAAAACAGGGATGTATAGTCACCATAGTAAATACTTAGTAAATATACTAAATATTTACCTCTAAAATAAATTATGCACCATTTATCATCTGCAATATCAAGGTGTAAGCACTAGATGGCTGTATAGCCTTAAATATAAATAGTTGCTGCGGAGTGAGAACACAAGATAAAGTTCATTACTTGTATTGGGTTTTTCCTTTTGATATATTTGTAACCAGTCCTACTGACCCACTCCGAGCGAGATAAGAACTGGAGTATCCGGTGTGGGAGGCGAGCTCTCACAAGGGCGCTAAAGACTATCCGCTAGCACACCTCTTGAGGCAAGGGGGAGTGAGTTTTACACACACAACTCTTACTGGCCTACATCTGTTACATATATAGATCAGTGGCGAGCGGTTTTAACCCGGGTGTGCTGAGTGACGTGTTGTGTCAAAAATGCACCTGTATGTTTGATGAGTTTGAAATAAGCGTGTTCGCCATCGCTCTAGTCAGTGTGTTTGCTGATCAGTTGCTTAATCTCACAGCTAAAAGTGTTCTAATATATTTGTCCATTTTTTGACAAACAAAATATCTGAGTTACTTTTTCAAAAAAGTAACGCAAGTTACTTTTTCACATTTATTTGACTGACAGCTCTCCTGCCCCCATGTTGTGAAAAATAAGTGGAAAGGCGTTGTGTGTAAACATGATGGTTATTGTAGTTCTAGACTAACTCGCACAATAAAGATTCTGTACTCCTCAAAATGAATAAAATCAGTCAAATGCAAAATCAGAGTACTCAAACCTCAAATATATAAATGTTAAATAGAACAAATATTTTTATGCATTTAATCTACCTTTATTGACCAATGTCGTGCTGCTGACCTTTGATGATTCAGTTAAGCCATGAGCAAAAATTACTAGATTTTTTGTTTTTATTGGTAAAACGTTTTTCTCCTGCGTCCTATTCTTCCATTATCCAGAATGGCAGCACATTTATACCTCAGCCTGAGGCCTATTATTTCAATTTTGGTATGAAGGGGTCTTTACATTAGCACAAAAAAGGACTTTTTTTGCTATTAAAAAACAAAACTAAAAAGCAAGCCCAGCCCAGGTGAGAAAAAGTAACGCAAAAGTAACGTAACGCATTACTTTTCTTAAAAAGTAACTAAGTAACTCAATTAGTTACTTTTTAAGGGAGTAACGCAATATTGTAATGCATTACTTTTCAAAGTAACTTTCCCCAACACTGGTGATGACGATACATAACAACAGAGCGGAGGCACCAAAGCTGCTGTGGGTCCGCATACCCAGAACTGCAGATTTGAAGAAAATTGCCGTTGTTTGGCAAATAAATAAATGATAGTTACATGCGTATTACTAACATTTATAATGTGAGCTTTATGGTACACCTCAAACAAGGGAATTTATAGTAATTTACTTTTATATAGTAATTTGCAGCTTATATATATTAGGGATGTACCGACACCATTTTTTTAAGGACAGAGTATGAGTACAGATTTTTTTTCTGGTGCTCGGCGATGCAGATACTTATACATTATACTTTTCTTTTTTTGTGATGCAGTTTTCAAGCACAACACAGTGAGACTAATGAATGTAGGACAGCTTCTTTATTGTTAGGGTTAGGCTTTCTATTGCACACGTAAATAACACTCTGTGGCTCTCGTGCAATCTGGTTGCTGGCGTTTTCAGCGTTTATAAGTTAACGGTCTCTCATTGACATAATCATCCATTAGCTGTTCTGAGTGTTTTTTCTCCTCAAAGTAATGTTATACTCTCTGCCCCTCGGTTTTCACTGGTTACCCGGCAGCCTGAAGCAGAGGTGGAAAGAGTAACAAAATATTCTACTCAAGTAAAAGTACTATTACTTCAATGAAATTTTACTTAAGTAGAAGTAAAAGTACTTGTCTAAAAATGTACTCAAGTAAAAGGAAAAAGTAGCTCATTTAAAATGTACTCAGAGTAAAGAGTTATTTTTTTAACAGCGGGGTGGGGAATCTCCTGTGTAGGGTTGTGGTTGAATGAGATTTTCACAATATGAAAACATCAGTTTCACAGCATCATATTATTCAATTATGGTTATTATTATCACCAGTTAAAATGGCATTAAATTAATGAAAACTTTCTTTTTTTTTTTTGGGTTGAACAAATATATTATTAGGCCTATAACAAACTTGAAACCATTTTTTGTATTTTTTATTAAAATTTCAATAAAACATGTCTAATGAACTAAATAAATTATTATGAATTAGATTAACAACTTTAAGAATAACAGAGTCCTAAGAAATTTTTCTTTTTATGATTTAATACAAATACATTACCAAAACGGTGGTAATCAAATACTTATCCTTTCATTTTTTGGGCAAAGCGCTGCTGTTTTACTAAATTAAACCATGGATTTAAAAATATATTCTTAAATAATGTTTAAATTATGTAATATTATTATTGTTGTTAGTTATTATTATTATTTTGACAAGTATTCTATAGGCCTAAAATAATAATATATTTCTGTCACAATTTCATCTAGTTAAACCGTTTATTTTGACGGGTTTTAGTGAGGACCATTTCAGGGAAGATCTGTTTCAGAGTGTATTTGATAATGGCTTTTAATCAAATAAAATGATGAAAATGTTCATTAGGGGGTCTCAGATCAGCTCTGGAAATGTTCATACTGTATGATCATGCCCAAATATGTTTTTTGAGACGTTAAACAACACAAGCATCGCGTAGGCTACTTAAGTGTAGGCTAGTAGACGAAAAGGCGCTGCTCATTCACAGAGACAGAACAAGCAGATCATATTCATATAGCAGTGTTTTGAGCTTTAATATTCACAGACCATGTCGCTATTTGATTTATTGTACAGCTCTACTTTCGATGTATTCATTCATCCATCAGTTTGCGTGTTTTACGTGACATCTGCGTTATACTGTAATTCCGGGATTCCCTCTGCATCACAGAAAACATTCGGCCTTAAGTTATAAACGTACCTTTATCCGCACAGAGGGATGGTGTTCCTGAACATGTTCTATGTGTTTCCTCCTGTGCATCAACATTTTTTTTGCTAATTTGATATCCTCCAGGACAGGCCCATCGCAAGGGGGGTGCGAGGCCCTGTGCGAACGTGATGTGCGAGGCCCGGGGGTATAGCCTATTAACTGGGGCTCTGTTGCTATAGTGACGAACAATTTGTTGTTTATGTGGATATTTAAGAAAAAAAATCGTATATTCAGTTTAACAGCAGGTTCAAGAAGTTAAATGGTGTAACTGAACTGGGCAGTGCACTGCGCACATTTTTACGCTAAAAATATGTTCTAAATTATGAATGGGTCAAATGCGTTTGCAAAACGCCCTGAATGCACTTGAATTAGTTTGGACTGCTCTCTCACTGAATCATCAGAAGCCATTTCTCAGTCGGTAAAATTATAAACTGACAGTATTGAGAGGACCAGCGCTGTTTTTCAGTATTTCCTCTGTGAAAACGAACAAAATGGATGTCTGACAATTTCGTTGCTTTTTGCAGTTTTCAGATTTAAAAAACGTTTAAAACGTCTCGAGATAGAGGCTTTACTCATTCTGCGGTGCCATTGCTCTCACTGATGCTCCGACAGGCTAGTAATAGTTAGGTTATGCTTATTTAACTTTAATAGTGTTAAATAAAAAACCTTTTGTGCATACCGTCAGATGAAATGCAAGCGTCCATGCAATGCACATGCTTGAATGAGTGCACATTTCTAATATCTATGGTTTGACCCATGTCAGAGGCGGCCAAAAATCTGAAATTTGAATGGACTGGGAATAAATCTCTATGAACTTGATGTGCGATGCCCGCTGACTGACATGTATGCGCATAAATCACCGTCACACGCACAGAGAAATGGGCTATTGCAAGTTACTGCATAATACATTTTTAACAATCAGAATAATAAAGCATCACCATACACACTTTTAGCTATGTTTTTTAAAACTATTATAGTATTTTGAAGGACAAAAACATGAACTTTAACTATTGGCTTTACATCATCAAGTCAGCTGTCGTCTTTACTTTTGCGCGAGGCCCTGTGCGGTCGCACGCTTGGCACAGCCCTTGCGACAGTACTGCTCCAGGACAACACCCGGCAATTTTTTGTCTATATCCAAAGCTTTTCCATACTATCCAGGGGTTCACGATGGCGTTTCGCTTTCAGCTGGGTCTGACGTCTGTCTTGTCCGTCCGTCTCCATCTTTTTGTGATTTTTGCGTTTGTTCTCCCGCCCTTCAATTCAATGCAGTCGTTTCCGGATCGCGTTTCCCCCCCTTTGTATTATTTATTTTTACTCAGTAACGGATGTGGTTTAAAATGTAGTGAAGTACAATACTTCAAACAAAACATACTTAAGTAAAAGTAAAATTACAGATTTTTAAAACTACTTAAAAAAGTAGAAGTACGCAGAAAAACTACTCAATTACAGTAACGCGAGTAAATGTAATTCGTTACTTTCCACCTCTGGCCTGAAGCCACTCGTCAACTGACGCAGGTGGAGCGAAACCCTACCTTTTAGGATGTCTAGTTCAGGCACGGCATCACTATGCCACATCGGAGCAACGTTTCCGTCGCATGTTACACCTCAGACACAGCCCCCTCAAAGACCTCATGTTACTGCTACAGTTTTCCGGCCACCTCATCGACAGTTGCCAGGAGGACCCCATCAGCGTCCTAGCGCAACCACTAAAAAGCGCACACATAAAGCCTGAGATACTCAGGCCGGTGGGCGATCGTTTTACTATAGAACTATAGAGCTGGAGTACTGGAGGACCAACACATCAGACCCCTGGGTTTTGACGACTCTGAGCAGGGGATATACTCTACAGTTTCAATGCCGGCCTCCCAGGTTTTCAAGAATTGTTCCTACGGTTGTCAGTTCACGCAATGGTTCTCTGTCAGGAAATGTGTTCACTGTTACAGAAGGGAACCATAGACAGAGTTCATACCTTCATTCATGGAGACTGGTTCTATTCAATGTATCTTCTTGCTCCCAGGAAGGATGGTGGTTTCCGACCGGTCGACCTGAAAGATGCATACTTTCACGTCACGATTGTTGTTCATCACAGAAAGCTTCTGTTTCAATTTCCTGAATCAATCCTACCAGTTCAAAGTGCTACCAACTGGCTTCCTTGTGCCCCCACGAGACTGCTTTTGAGACGTGCAGAAGTTGTGCTTTTCCATGAACATGAAAAAGAGCTGTCTGATTCCAACACAGACCACTACGTTCATAGGAATGACCCTGAATTCCCACCTAATGTCTGCCTCCCTGTCTAAGGAATGTGACAAACATTTTGCAACTTTTGACTCGCTTTCACCCGGGTGTGTCTTTGCCGTATGAGGTGGTCCTACAACTAATAGGAATGCTAATGGCAGCTACAGTCGTGATTCCCCTGGGTTTACTCCACCTCAGACCACTCCAGTTATGGAACAACGGTTTGTGGCTAGATCCCACCAGACATTGGCATTGACTGATTGTAGTTTCTCACCATTGCATATGCTTTGAGGCGGTGGAGACAGGTAGTTTCTGAAGGGAGGTGTGCCCTGTTTTCCCTCTTGTCGGGAGTTGGTCACGACAGACGCTTCCCACAGGATGGGGGGCAACATTGAGTCTGAGGGGTATTTGGACACTGACCCAGGCCACAGAACATATCAACCGGCTGGAACTGCGTGCAGTGTTCTCTCTGAAGTATTTTATGCTGGTCCTGACAGGCCTCCATGTTCTCCATGTGGATATTTTTGCTTCAGAGATGAACACTCACTGTAGCTTATGGTTCGCAAAGAAGGAAGTGTCCAGTCCCTTGGGCCAGGATCTTACGAATGGCCGAAATGCCTATATGCGTTTCCACCTATCCCTCTGTTATGGGAGACATTACACATGATTTCTGCAACGTGACAATCTGAGCATCTTCAGCTTTTTTCAACGTATACTAGACGAGCGTACATTTCTGCATATAATGTTCCAGTTGGTGGATCTCCTCTTGGATCTCACAGTCTTGTCTGCAGTTTTCGGAAGGGTGCACGCTGTCTGAACCTTGCTCAGAATCCTCACTTTCCTGCGAACTGTGCTTGCGTTGGTTGCTGGATGTCTTGAAGTGTTATGCGAACTCTACTGCTCAATTTAGACCGTATACTGCTCAATTTTACATCAGGTGGGTGGCATTCCTCATGACTATGTTAGTATGTGTCATGCAGTAGTGATTACACTGCCACTGGTGGCCATTAGGAATGAAAACAAATGTTAGTTACGCATGTAACTGTGGTTCTGTGAATTCTGGATGACCGCCTTAATCACTCGGAATGTGCCAGAAAGGTGTTTTCGAGGCAGATTGTTGAGCTACTGTGGCTTATAACCCCCCAGGGCTCAGCAAACGTATCCACGTGTCTTGTCTATATTTTCTCGACCTAGCTGGCTGGCCCTGCGATAATCCAATAGTGTTTACACTGTGGTTCTTTGAGTTCTAGGTGAATGCCAGAGGCAGTTATATGTGTAACTAGCATTCGTCTGGAAGCGGACCGAGACCCATCTTGTTTGGTGCGTACCAAGGTTCGGATGGCAGCGTTCACAAATGTTTCACACATCTTTGAAATCTTTGATCCAATATGCCACAGCAGAATTTATATTCACATTGTACAGATGTGATAGAAGCAAGTGAACCTGCATTCTATTAAAAGCTGAGGTGAAATCAATAAAAAGTTCCCTTACGTAAGAGTCCTGAACATGCTTTACAATAAAATCAATTAAAGTAATTGTGGCATACTCTGTACCCCTGTATGGTCTATATATAAACTGCAATGCATTTAAAATAATACTCACTGAAGAAAGAACATGATTACTTACAATTCTTCCCATACATTTTGCCAGGATAGAAGTCAGTGCAACTGGTCTAAAATTGTCAGGTAGTGTTTCCCTGATGTTTTAGGCATAGGTATTATCGTAGATATTTTCCACATACTGTGTGCTTAATAAGTAATCTCTGACTTTTTTGAATGCAACCAGGAATCCCTCCAAGAACTGAGTTTGGCACCCCTGGCGTATATGATCCAGTATACATGTTATTAGTTTTAATGTTTTGTGTGTCTAAATGTCTGTTGCTTTGTGGCACTAAACTGGGATTAACTTTTATGTTTTTTTGCTTTAGACCTGATGGCGTTGAGAGAGAGTCAAGATCTGAATAAAATGGAAGAGAAAGATCAGGACAGGAAACATAATTTTATAATTGATGAAAAATATTTTAGTTCCTCACAGACTAAAAAAACAACCTCACGTAAAAGGGCTCAAAAGACTATCGGTAATTTCACCTGCCATCTGTGTGGACTAAGTTTCAAAGAGCATGGAAACCTTGAAGTCCACATGAGAGTTCACACTAGAAGGAAGCTTTACCCCTGCCAACAGTGTGGAGTAACTTTCAATCAACAAGGAGCCCTTAAAATCCACATGAGAATTCACACTGGAGAGAAGCCTTACACCTGCCAACAGTGTGGAAAGAGTTTCAGGCAAAAGGGAAACCTTAAAAGGCACATGAGAATTCACTTAGGAAAAAGCCCTTTCACCTGCCAACAGTGTGGAACAACTTTCACTCAGAAAGGAACCTTTAAAGTCCACATGAACATTCATCATAGAAATGACCCTTACACCTGCCCTCACTGTGGAGACGGTTTCAGTCAAGATGGAAACCTTAAAGTCCACATGAGAATTCATTCTGGGGAGAAGTAGAATAAAGGAAACATTTGTACTTTCCAAAAGTATTTATATGTCAAACTGATTTAGAAGCTGTACATACGCCCATTAGTGTTTATGCAAACACAAGTGTGTCAGACTGACTTTGCGTACTAATAAGCTCATGAGATCATGTTAGATGCCTAACTTGTAACAGGAAGATCTGTAAGTGATATGAAACATGTTTATGTGTGATAGTTTAGACTTTAGATTAGGGGATGCAGAAAGCATTGTATAATGATTTATTCATGTGTTACACATCATGTATAATAGGTGTTGAACACTTTAGTTTGTGCTGCAATGTAAGTGCTGACTGGTGAGGGTACACATCTGTCTTTTCTGACACATGGATTCTTTAACCTCTGTGCACCTGATGTGATCTTCAGTGGAAGGTAAAAACTGTTCACATTATCACTAGATCCCACACTGAACCCAAGTCTGTGCTGATGAGTGAAATGATTTACATTAAAGGTCTCATAGAATGCATTGATACAATATTTTAAATTGTTTTCTGATATCTACATAGAAGGGATGTGACTTTGGTAAGGGCAAATACTCCAGATACAGTTTTACATGTCCATTTACAACACTAGAAATTGTCCCTAGAATGAAATGAGGTGTTATTGCCTTATTTGGAAGGGAATAATAATTCATGAATAATAATGTTGAGCTCTGCTCTGATTGGCTCATTTCAGGAGCTCACACAAGTGCAGTTATTCAGCAAACTCAACCACAAACAGCACAAGCGGCTTGTGACTCGTGACAGAACACAGACCAGCTTACATGGTTGTCAGATGCACATGTTTAAGTAAAACACAGGATCGAATACGTGTTCTTTTAACAGAAAAGTTCTGATTGGGGGATTAAAAATGACTGAAATATGGCAATCGCAAGCATGAATGCTCAAACGCTCCTCTTTTTTTCCCCTGACAAAACCTAAGAGTGCTTTTTGTTCTCGTCTTTTTTCGTCAATGATATTGCATGTTTATATAGTCAAAATAATCGTTTAAGGACGTTTGTGTCATCTCGTCTTGTCTTAGTCATGGAAAAAAAGGTTGTCAATGAAAGTTTTTCGTCATATTTTCGTTTACGAAATTGACACTAGTCAGAGCAAATGAACAACTTTGAATAAAATTTGTGCTGTATCCTGTTATAGATAAACATCAGCCATGCCTGTTGACAGTTCTGTTCTGTGGGAAGGCTATGAAAAGTGCTCACATCCCCTGCACAGCCTGGAACATAACATTTATATCCATGATCTGCCATTTTCCTCATCTTCACAATACCTGCAGAACTTCTGTTGATTCGGTGCAGATCCGTGTTAAAACTGCCTGGCCTTGAACATGGGCTGGTTATATGCAAATTTGAGGAGGCGTAGATATTAATGATCCCAACTGTTACGTCACAGTCTGTGTTATGTTGGGATTCGCCCGTTTTTCAGTGGTCTTTTTCAAGCACAAGATTTACAAATGAAGGAGGAAACAATGGTGTGTGAGGCTCATGGTACGTTAGTTCCATGTACAGAGCTCTTATAATTCAACTATGCCAAGATAAATACAGTTTTCCATTCTAGGGCACCTTTAACCAACTGTAATCCCCTGACTACAAGTCATTTGTAAATGTTTATCGACTTGAAAACAAATAAATTACTCTTCTTTAAAACACTTGCATGCAGTTGTGTAATGTAGTGAAGTAATAATACTTTATGACTATTTTTGGGGAGAATCTGTACTTGTGTTTTTATATTTCTGTCAACTTTTACTCTGATACATTTCCCCAAAGCATATCTGTTACTTAAAACAAAAACAAAAAATTGAAACAGACTGAAAAAAAAAAATGGCCAAACAACTGCACGCACAATAGCGGTTAATTTTATTTTCCGGGTTGCGTCCGTTGCTATAGCGGCTGACACGTGGCTCAACACACACACACACACACACACACACACAACACACAGAGACTGGTTTCCAAATGGGCCATTTTCACTGTTGCACAGCGGTTTCCTGTCTGCCTGAGTGAATTGGGTCTGTAGCTCCATATAGCTCTATTTTCTATCTTTCCTGCTGTTCATTTTGTTTAGTATAATTTAATCATCACAATATATCTGATATGATCTAAGTTTGTCTGTCACATTGATCTGACATCGCTAGCTTTCATCTAAATCACTATTGTTAGCACAACGCGCAAGCATTTCGCTAGCCTGTTAACCTGCCATCCATGCTAATGGCCTTTTTTTCAGATCAAACAGCTTGCATTTAATGCATCATTATTCACCCGTGCCAGGGAGAACCACGGATCTTGAGCATGACATCAATGTAGGTTCAGAACAAACAGCTCTCCTACAGAATTAACCCAACAAAGAGTCATATAATGAAAGCCGAAGTCGAGTACATGTTAAACCACGGTCTGGCTCATAGTCGGAGCCCGTGGAGCTCACCGTCTTTACTAGTTCCAGAGGCAGACGGTACCTACCGATTTTGTACTGATTTTCGAAAGGTGAACGCAGTGACTATTAATTGAAACATTACTCACTCCTTCAATGCCAGCAGCATCTCTCCCAGTGCTCGCTATGTCCCGCCTCTCCTGCTATTAATGCAGTATACATATAAGAATAAACCATCTAAAATGCTTTGAATAATCATACTATTAAAACTAAATGTGATCTGATGATTTAAATGATGTTTGCGCTTTCACTAAGGAGGCTATGCGCGTCGTGGTAAATCTGTTCATCATAAACCATCGTTCGTGTCTCTTCAGAAGACTTGGATTTGGATTAGACACTCGATTAGTTTTTTTACGATGCCTTTATGACATTTATTGGATCTTTCAAGTTTGAGAGGATGGCTTTAAATGGAGGGACAGAAATCCCTCCGGTTTCATAAAGAATATCTTCATTTGTGTTTGGAAGTTAAACGAAAAACGACATGATGGTGAGAACATGATGACAGAGTTTACATTTGTGGTAGCCCACTTTGTAAATTTGTGTTTGGGTGAAATATACCTAATAGGTCGACTACAGCAAGTTGAGCCTTGGATAAAACAACTCTATACCGCGAATCATATAATTTCCATCAACGATACATATCCTCATATTTTTATATCATGATATATCGTTTAATGATATATATCGTTACACCCCTAGTATCCGATTACAGATAAACATCAACCATGCCTGTTGACACTTGTTTCTTCACAATACCTGCAGAACTCCCGATGATTCGGCTGTGCAGTTCCACCTGGCCTTGAACATGGGCTGGTTTATATGCTAATGTGGGGGGTGTACATATTAATGATCCCGACTGTTGCGTAACAGTCACTGTTATGTTGAGATTCGCCTATTTTTCTGTGGTGTTTTTCACAAACGAGATTTACATATGAAGGAGGAAGCAATGGTGTTTGAGACTCACAGTATGTGATGTCCATGTTCTGAACTCTTGTTATTCAACTATGCCAAGGTTTCAATCTAGGGCACCTTTAAAATAAGAATTTTAGGAGTTAATTGAAGTGGGTTTTTTTTTCTTTAACCAGTGATAGGTTTTTATATACATCTCAGCATTAATCTTTTAGTTAATCAACCACATTATCCTCATTATTTTACTCCACTTCGTATGAATATAAGTGTGGCCTTTTTCCTTTGTCTTCTCTCGCTCTCTCTCTCTCTCTCTCTCTCTCTCTCTCTCTCTCTCTCTCTCTCTCTCTCTCTCTCTCTCTCTCTCTCTCTCTCTCTCTCTCTCTCTCTCTCTCCATCTCTCTCTCTCTCTCTCTCTCTCTCTCTCTAAGTGAAACATACCCTAGACATATGTTTTTCATATATGAAGGCGCTATCTGTTCAAATGGAGAAAAGTCCCAAGTTTCCCTATTCCTTGCATTGAAAGGACCATTTGGGCCCTACTGTTTCGACGGTGGAAATAATGATTACCAGATGTGTTGTGTACATTATCACGCGGCTCACGTTCCTATAACATGAGATATATAAGATGTAATTCTTTACCATTGGATAAGTCTGTTCTCCACCTCTTTCTTTGTCTTATATCTGAGACTTGCCTGCATTAAAGTCTGAAGATTTTGCTTCCCTCAGATCTGAGAAGTCATTGTCTTTGAATCACCGATAAATGCTGAGAAGGGCACGAAAACGGGACAAACTAATTGGAATCTTCCAACCAGTTCCTATAACTTTAACAGACATCCGGTTCAGTTTTTTTCTTTCCTTTCATTATGACAGACTTCCATTTTAGTTCCTTAAAAATAATATCTTTGAATGTCAGGGGTATCTGTGATAGCACCAAAAGGAAATCAATCTTTTTATTTAGTAGATTAATGTTTAAGTTTTTTTTTACTAGAGACTCGTTCTGTAGGCAATGATGTGAAGTTTTGTAAAGCACAGTGGGGTGATATATGTTATTTCTGTCTTGCCTCTCAACAATCAGCAGGTGTCGCCATTCTACTTAATAATTTTAAAGGAGATATAATTGAATCAGTGACTTTAAATGAGGGTAGATAATCTTAGACAATTCCTTCTTTATAGTTCGCAATTTATATAAATATAACTATACAGCTCTAGCAAAAATAATGTTTTTACAACTTTGTATGAAACTTGAAGCCTTTAAAAACAAATACAAGGATGCACACTTGATTATTGGAGGCGATTATAATGATGCTCCAGATGATCTTGTAGATAGAAAACCTATAAGATTAATCTCACATTCAAGATTGTAAAGTACTGCATATATTTGTGAACAACTGGCAATTATAGACGTTTGGCGTTTTTAAACCCTGACATTAACAAATTTACCTGGAGCAATGTTGCAGTCTAGAATTGATATATGGCTTATTTTTCCCTCTTGTCTGCAATTTGTGTCAGAATCATCACAGCTATGCCCCATTCTCTGATCAGAAATTAATTTCAATCCATTTAGCAGGAACAAAACAACAAAATGCTAATATATGTGGTTATTGGAAACTAAATAATAATTTATGAAAAGATGAGTTTTGTGATTTAATTAAAAAAAACTGCAAAAAGCATATTTGATATTAATGAAGTGAATTGCATACAAAGATGGGCATTTTTTCAAGTTTAAAATGAGAGAAATAGCTAAATTATTAAAAATAATAATATAGCCAAAGAAATAAGTATTATGGATAAATTAAACATTTTAATGACTAAGGATAGTCTTTCAGAGGAAGAAGAAACAATAATAAAAAAAGGAAATATAACAGAAGAAAAAGATCATATAACAGTACAGCATAGTGTGCATTGATTATTACGTCAACCACATGTACAGTATCATTTTATTATGGAGAGTGATGGAGATACAACGTCGTTAATGTTTTTCTTGTATTTAGCCCTCAGGTATTCCTTAATCGTTCACACTCATACTCATTTATGGTCAAATGTGACCGTACACCTTTTTTCAATTAAATAAATGTTCTATATTTTGGTTTAATAATATTTATTGAAAAATTTGAGGAGATATTTTGGTTCTAAATAAACCTAATATTTATGCAATAATTATGGTCCATTAATGACCATATAATTATTATTATTATTTTTTTTTTATTCTAAAAATGTTCTTATTTATATTACACTTTTGTAGTATTTAAGGTTAAAATAGAGAATTCCAATGCAACAAGGCAAATTAGAGTCATTTTGTGGCTGGAATAAGAAAAAAATTCATTTGTAATGCAATTACCCACTATAGGTACCTGCATGGCTCTTTAATATAATACATATTTGACATGATCAAACAATAGATTTCTTTAAATGTGAAATTGTAAAACGTTAGTATTATACTTATTTAAACTTAAACGTTAATTATACTTATATAAGTGAATATTAATGAATGCAAGCTAATATAATTTAACCCAAGAAAAGTTTAAAATAGTGCTAAACAGGCAAACTTATTTTTCCTTATGTACAGAAGGCTATATACATATGAATTGATACAATTCATCCTCCAGGTCCTGCACATTCTTCAGTTTTCCAGCATCTTTTGCATATTTGAACCCTCTCCAGCAGGGACTGTATCATTTGAACAGGATTACATTTTTCTTATTTTGTTTAAATATCATTTTTTTTTCATTTAGTACTGCCCTTCGGAAGCAACAGAAGATACTTACATGTTTCGTGGAAGACAAATTAAGTACAATTGACCTCGATCTTCAAATTCAAAAATCTCAAAGTCATACAGTCACTGCTGGAAAGGGTTAAAATATGCAAAAGATGCTGGAAAACTGAAGAATGTGCAGGACCTGGAGGATTTTTCTGAAGAACATTGGGCAGTTCAACCGCTCAGTAAACAAGGGACTCGTGAAGAACCATCACAAAAAATAAAAACAGTCGTAGATCATCCAGGTAACCATACACAGTATTAAAGGGTTAGCTCACCAAAAAATACTAAAAACACATTTGAAATAGTTCATGTGAGTTCAGTGGTTCTATCGTCTTTTTTGAAGCGAAAGGAATACTTTTTGTGTGCCAAAGTAACGACTTTCAACAATATCTAGTGATGGGCCGATTTTAAAACACTGCTTCTTGAAGCCTTACAAAGCGAATCAGTAAATCAGAGCGCCAAAGTCACGTGATTTCAGCAGTTTAGCCGCTTGACCGGAGATCCGAATCACATTTAAAATTGGCCCATCACTAGATATTGTTGGCACACAAAAAAATTATTGTCGCTCTACAATATTAAGGTTGAACCACTGCAGTCACATGAACTGTTCTAAATTAAAAGCAATGCAGTTTGCTGATTACTTTTGAAATAAAAAGGGTACAATTCAGCTTGGCTTAACCAGAGTGTTTTGTGTTTTTGTCCAGGCCACTGAGGATGCAGAAAAGGAAATTTCAAGCACCGTCATGGGGATTTACACATTGCATTGAGATTCTTACACACCACACACACATAAAAAGTACAAATGTGTTTATTTTTGATACACTTACCTTTTTTTCTTTCTTTTTTTTAATGGAAAACTAAGTGAACGAATACATGTATTTCTACTTAGTGGTTCTAGTTTTTTCTAGTTATACAAAACATGGTAACACTTTACAATAAGGTTGTATTAGTTAACATTAGTTAATGCATTAGTTAACATGAACAACACCTCTGTTCAGCATTAGTTAATCTTTGTTAACGTTAGTTAATAAAAATACAGCTGTTCATGGTTTGTTAATGTTAGTTCACAGTGCATTAAGTAATGTTAACAAGATTTAAATAATGCATTAGTAAATGTTGAAATTAACATTAACAAAGATAAATAAATGCTTTATAAGTGCAGTTTGTTATTAGTTCATGTTAACTAATGTAGTTAACTAATGAACCTTATTGTAAAGTGCTACCCAAAACATAATAGTCAAGTTTGTTTTGACTTTGCAATATTGATTAGTTTACATAATGACAAGCACAGAAATAGTACAGTTTTTTTTAAAGTGAACCAATGCATGAATTTCTAGTTAGTAGTTTTAGTCTGTTTCGAGTAATACAATTAATTAAGCCATAAATGTGTATGTTACTTGTATTAAGGGGTCAACTTTTAATATTACATTGTGTTATTAATAGTCAAGTTTAAAAAATACATTTTACAGTAAAACACTTGCAAACCTGTTTGAGTTTTAAATAAAAAATATTTCAGTCAATATTTGTCTTGTGTCTGTGGAGTACAAAGAAGGATTTCTTCATAATATTTGATTTTCCAATTAAATGTTTTAAATCAAGTTTGACAAGCATGAAATCATTTGATAAGTGTATATTTAATTTTAAGTATTTGATAAAATTGAGTTGGACCAACCCAATTAAATTGGTTCAAACTGAGTTGGATCAACTCAATTAAATTTGTTCAAACGGAGTTGGACCAACTCAATTAAATTGGTCCAAATTGAGTTGGACCAACTCAATTAAGTTAGTCCAAATTGAGTTGGACCAACTCTATTACATTTCATTGCGTGAATTAGTTTTTTATGAGTTGGGGCTACACATATTTATTGGATGGAAAACCTGCCCTCAATTAAATTGAGTTTGTCCAATGAGTTATTTTTTTGAGTGTAGCCCTAAATTGCTCCTGTCCCAACTTTTTTTTTAAATGTGTTGCAGGTCTGAATGACATGAAGTTGACCAGACAAAACATGAAATATTTTGTGTTCATATTGTCTGCAATGAAATACAAGTCAAAGTAAATTTAGAAATCACTTCTTCTTCTTTTTTGCGTTTTCCATACTGTCCCAACTTCTGAACTTTCTGATTTGGGGTTGTATATATGTATATAAAAATACTTTTTTAATGAAATGTGGATTGTGTAGACTTGTTAAAAGTTCAAGCTGTTCAAATAAGGAAAAGAAGGAATGAATTAATAAGGAAACCATAGGCATATAAAATGTATGTATGTTGTTTAAATAAATGGGCATATATAAATTAAACATATCGGTGACATATATGGTCATAACATACAATATTATATAAACAATAGTCATATATATCGTATTAATATATGTCAATATACTAATTTAATATGGAAAATGTATATATGTTCTAAACTTATATCAACATATATCTAGAGATATGAATATATGTGATAGCAATATATTGTCTTATATTTAGCATATATGACGGCGTCATTTGCGATATAGGGACATATATGTCATATATTACATTTCCGTATGGGAATCATGGAAAATGTGGCTTGTTCCTTTTAGATTTTGTATCATTAACAAAGTTAGGGAATTACATGTGAAAATACTGCATAATACATATCCCACAAACGTGTTTATCTCAAAATTCACACCTGTTGATAATTATTGTAGTTTTTGTAAGACAGAACAAGAATCATTAACCCATCTCTTTTATGGTTGTTCATTTTGTTTTTCATTCTGGAAAAGTGTTGAACATTATTTGGCATCTAAAACAACACATACAATCACACTTGAAGGGAAACAGATTATTACCTACTTTGATTGTAAAGATAGGAGTTCATGTAATATTGTAAATCTCTTTATTTTATTAGGTAAGTTCCATATTCATAAAGCAACATTTTCCAAATCAAGACCATGTTTTAAATTATTCTAAATTGAAACTGACATATATTTTGAGTCTCTTAAATTGGTATAAAAAAACCAAGAAAGCTATGTTAATAACTGATAAATACTCAATTATTATACATCACATTAAGGGTGGTTTGTTAAGTTTGAATTTTTAATTATTTAATACTAAGTTATTTTCTTCTTTATTGTATCAATTACACAAACCAAAATGCCTAACACAATAAAACAGAAACATTGTTCCAATAAAACAATTCATCATCATGAAGCAAACGGTCTGACATTACTGAAGTAAATCAAAATGCTTTATTTTGAGTTTTTGTCCACTATATGCTCACGATCCCCTTATAATGTATATTCAGCAGAGCTTACATCTCTCTCTGCTGACTCTCATACAACGCTGATGAACTGCACCAGAACCAGCTTTTGCTCTTGATCGTCCCAATTTTGTCTGTAGTCTACCGGGCCCAGTAAAGGGGAAGACTAGAGTGACCATGAACCTGCTCTCAGTGTGATTACACACACACCTACACACACACACACACACACACACACACGCACACACACACACACACGCACAGATATTTCTTCATGATGACCGATGATTCTTATCACAATGTCAAAAAATTCAGGTTTGACTATGCTTTTGACATTTGGGCCCCACAACAAAAAGAATATCTGGAACACACACAGACAAATATTATACATTTTGTACATTCTCTGCAGTTTCACGTCGAGTATGTATTTCTGTGTGCTGGAATATTGCTTTTGGAAAGCTGAACATCAGTTTATTGGACATGTATCACTGGAGTTTTTATTCTCAGTACATTATCAGTTTATGTGTGTTTATATAATTCTTCAAAATGCTGTTTATCTTAATTTGAGAGAAGATTAAAGACCCCATGAGCTCTTACTCTAAATGCTTCAGTTCAGTGTTCAGTCCAAAGTCTGTTTGAAATTATTACACAAGTGTCTTTGTTCCATCTGTAAGATTATGAGAAGGATCATTTAGTTAATGTGACCATAATTACAGGCAAAATATCATTTATTTATGTGGTTCCTTATCGGAATAAATCCAGATTCAGAAAAAATGAACTATTTATTTCTTTGCACAGTCGTTCTTTGTGTGATATGAATCAGTGTGTGTGTGTGTGTGTGTGTGTTCAAGGTCTGATCTGAAGCTGTTTAACAGCTTAATGCCATTTTTACTTTTTACATGTGTCAAAAATATCCTTTCATTATTGATGAACCACTATGTACTTTATGGTGGTTACACATGTGCCTATGATGAAGAAAAACAGATAAAAACATAATCTTACCACACAACAAATTCAGACGTTTCAGTCTAGCAGATGTCCATGAACACATTATCAGAAGTGCAGATTCTTGCACTTTCCCATAACTCCGGATATTTTAGCATGTGAAGGAAAAGCACACATATAATGATTAACTCAGTCCACCGAATGATACGAGCACACATCAGTGGCTCAAGGCTGGAAGCTTACGCTGCTGTTTTAACCAATAATCAGAACAAAAAGCAGTTGAAGGATGATGTGCATAATTCAGTTTAATATAATTTATCTGACTCCATTAAAGTTGTTGTTCTTTAACCTCTTATTCTTTAACGATAAAAGTCCACCCCCAAGATTACTGTTATAAACATGAGCCCCATCTGAAAGGCAAAGGCGGAGGTGTTGCTGTAATTTATAATCATATATTTAGTATTACTCAGAGGTCTAGTTTCAAATATAATTAGTTTGAAGCGTTGGTGCTTCTAGTGTAGATGATAAATCCCATTAGACTTTGTGCTGGCTACTGTATACAGGCCACCAGGACACCATACAGACTTTATCACAGAATTTGCTGATTTTCTATCGGACTTAATACTAAGACAGAAAGTCTGCAAACGCCTCTAGTTTTGTTTTATTCCATATACACTACCAGTCAAAAGTTTGGAAACTGTACTATTTTGTACTGTACTTGGTGTACTTCTGCTCACCAAGGCTGCATTTATTTGATCCAAAATACAGCAAAAACTGTGTGTATTTATATATTGTGAAATATTTTTACAATTTAAAATAACTTTTTTGGTAACACTTTACAATAAGGTTTCACTAGTTAACATTAGTTAATGTATTAACATGAACTAACCATGAGCAATACATTTGTTCATCTTTGTTACCGTTAGTTCATAAAAATACAGCTGTTCATGTCATGTTGAGGTCACGCACCAGTGTGTGTGTGTGTGTGTGTGTGTGTGGGTGTGTGTGAGTGACAGAGTTAAAGCCTTTCTTATAGAATCACACAATCACTATACTGGTAACTCCATTTGTAAGAAAAGCACAATACAGTATTGATAAAAACACAAATAAACCGTAAACCACTTAGTGATTTTGCACAAATTTGACTAGAATATAAATACACAGCAATGACAAACAAAGGGTAAAATGAGAATAGGAAATAGACGTGCACAATCAAACAGTATATATTGCTTTGGATTAAAGCATCAGCCAAATGTATAAATGTTAAACTGGTTGCACTCTCTGGCAGAACCTGTGATTCTACTGTGGTTTTATTCCTAGAACCTTAAAAGAAAATCCGCCATCTTGCTGGAGTTTGCTGGAGTTCAAGGACATGAAAAGGCAGACAGCGAACACCTGTGAGGCCTTGAGAAGGATCTTGGAAACTTTGGGAAAGTTGCAACTTGTGTCAATATAAAAAAAAGATTAGAACCTAACTTGAGCGGTAAACAACAGGGGTATAAAGGCACATGAGAGGCTGTGGGGATGACAGAGCAAGAGCTGGAAACAGACATCAGTGAAGAATGAAGGGTTTAGTGTGTTTACTGCTGCTGTTGGAAACCTTTGTGTTTGTCAATGGAGGACTCAATGAGAACGAGATCAGTCAACAGCTCAGCTCTGAGGACAGAAGACAGAATCCACCGCAAACAGACACTTTGAGAACTGAAGCTTCAACTGACAGCCAACAATACTGCCATCTGTGCTTCCCTGACATCCATGCAGCCCTAAGAGAACTGACCGCCACAGTCACAGAGCAGAAAGCAAACATCAGAGAACTGACCGCCACGGTCACAGAGCAGAAAGAAATCAACAGAGAACTGAAAGAAAACATCAGAGAACTGACCATCACGGACACAGAGCAGAAAGCAAACATCAGAGCTTTAGAGACGCGACTGAGAGATGCTGAACAGGCTGCAGAACAACAGACGATTAGCCTGGAAGAGCTGAAGAAGAAAACTGATGGTACCTCACCAAAACATTCACTCTTTTATCAATGATCCTCAGAGTAAAACACCAGTGCAATACATTACATAGTGTAAATATTAGTGTAAAGTTGAGAGTTTACTGTGTAAATTGTGTTTTCTATTACAATAATCAGTGTGAATGTGATTAAACAGAATCTTTATTCCTTCACAGAAACTTCAAATCTTACTCTGAGTCAAGTGGAGGAGTTGAGGAAGGAGAACAGGGGTGAATATTAGCTTGAGTGATGTTAAATTCAGTGAATACATTCTCAGTGTAATACAGTAATATATCACAATATTGCTTATGTTTTCAACAACAGACAGAGAGATTGCTTTTTCAGCTGGACTGATGGAATCTGGCGAAGGATTTGTTGGTCCTTTTACCACTGAGATCACATTAACCTACAAGAACGTCTTCACAAACAAAGGGAACGCCTACAACCCAATCACAGGTAATTATCAATGAAATGAGTCATAAATATTATAGTGTTAAATCAGAGGAATCTTCTCGTCAGAAATATCAAATCCAGCCCCAGATCTTGTCTAAAGATATCCGTTTGTCTGGTGTGTGTGGAGCAAACCTGTCAACAGAAAGTCTGGTCTGGTTCCTCAAGACTCTGTTAACAGTTTTCTATCAGCCTGAGAGTTTGACTCAGAGAAGAGCAGGACCAGGAGACAGAGTGATGATGATAAAAAGAGCAAAGTTTTATTGAATAATCTTAGTTGTGTAAGTCTCAATGCTCAGACTTCGTCTGGCCAGTACAATTTCAACAAGTGTTGTTATACCAAGGGGGGGAAATGGAAAATCACTGCTTCACAACATCGTCCTGTGACGATACAAACCTTGAAATGGAGACTTTCTCTGATCTCCTACTCATGAAGCAAACATCCCTTCAGACCACAGTCATAAGACTAAACAACAATACGAAATTATTAAGGAATATAAAATATAAAGACAAATTAATAATAATTAAATAATAAATTATAGAAATGAAATAAAATTATTAAATGAATAAACTAGAATGTAAATTTCCTAAAGAAAATCTGAGTGGTGCTTGCAGTGGCAAAAAAACACAGTTAGCATTTTGCTAGCATGATGTTAACACGATTAGAATGTTATTATCATAATGCTAACACGATTAGCATGTTGTTAGCATTATTAACTAACATGATAAGCCTGTTTCTAACATAATTAGCATGTTTTGCTAGCATGATGTTAACACAATTAACATTTTGCTAGCACGATGCTAACTCGATTAGCATGTTGCGAGCATGATGTTAACACAATTAGCATTTTGATAGCACATTTTGACTTGTTTTTTTCATGTTATAACTCCAAGCTAATTGCTATTAGCATGTAGCTATTCACTGTTAGCATATGTAACGAGTCAAAAGACCCAACCCTCATGTCTCTATGATGTTCTGATGCAGAGATATAGGTATTGCTAAACGGTTGCTAGGGTACTCTGTTTGGTTGCTATGGATTGGCAGCTGCCAATGATGATCCTCCAAAGGCTGCTTGTCAGTATGAATGACATAAACCAACCCCCATGCCTCGTGACATTCAGATGTGAAGATATCCCTCTGTGCATTTGGGTTGCTAGGGTGCTTGATAATGGTTGCTAGGGCATGGCTAGGAAGGGTTGAAGGTGATTTGTGATTGGCTGTTGATGCCCTGAGTTACACAAACCCACCCTCGTGTTTCTATGACACTTCTATCTAAAGATATCCCTTTGATCTCTTTCAATGGAAGTCTATGGGATCAGTTGCTAGGGAGCTCTAAATGGTTGCTAGGGCGTGGCTTGATAAGTTCGCTGCAATGTTAAGTCGGGATTTTTGACTTTTTCGCCCCCCCGGGCTTCGTAAGCACCACTATTGATATAAATCTACATAAACGACTAATGATTATAAAATTACATCATATAAAAGAAAACACGGTAAATAAACCTGTATGTAGGATTGATCACAGATTGCTTTTGAAAATCTTCAGATCTGATGTTGTGTAATGTGTGTATGTGTGAATTAATGAAATGATCTTCATCTTTTAAAACTATAACACAGTGTGTTTGGTCATGAAACTGTGTGAAGCTGATTCTGTGTCTCTTGTTGTTTGATTCAGGTGTTTTCACAGCCCCACTGAGAGGAGCCTACATGTTCAGAGTCACTCTTTATGGTTATGGCGGAACTGCAGCAACTGTATTCATTGTTAAGAATGGAGAGCGTGTGGTTATAGCATATGCTGATCAGACTCAGGGTGCGTTAAACTCCTCGAATGGAGTTGTGTTGCTCCTGGAGGTTGGAGATGTTGTCTATGTGAGGCTTTGGTCTGGCAGGAGGTTATATGATCATAGCCAGAATAACTGCAACACTTTCAGTGGTTTCCTGCTGTTCCCCTTAAGAGAAGATGAGCTTTGCAGAATGTGATTCCAGTAACTCTGAACCTTCAGCGAATGATTTAAGATGATAATCATGAAGAATCATTAACATATGAACCTGAATTAATGAGGAATAATGTGTGTTTGATGTTTGCTATAGATTACTGTATAAAGTCAGTATGAGACACTATATTCATAAGTTCTGAGCTTCTCTACATGTCACATTATATAAAGTGTTTCATCACTGAGACAGACAGGACTCATGAATATCACATGACTGTTTTGTTAAAGCAGTAAATCTATAAATGTGGAATAATATCTTTTGAAGTGTATCTTGTTGCTGATCCTGGATCTGTATCTTCATCCTGCATAAATAAATAAGAGAATAAAGAGACATTGTGGTATTTTCTTTTCAACAGTATTTGTTCTGAAGTCATGATATCATGTGGTATAATAATGGTGCTGTCATGTAATTCATGAGATGTAGTTTACATTTAACTTACAGTTTTTGTCTCTAAAATGGTAGATTAAGAACTAAGAAGTGTATTTTTCTGAATCCAGTATGTAATGTAGCAGTAGCTCAAAGGCTAATCTCATGTCCTTATATATAGAGCAGTGTAAGTCCAGCAGTCGGGAACATGCAGGGATTCTCCTGGAGGCCTGAAGATGGCGCTCTAGAGCGGATCAGGGTCTGTGTGTGTGTGTGACGTGTCCACTGGTGGAGTGGCCACAACATCGCCTGTGACTTTATTTCATCTTCATCTACTAAAGATGAAGCTAACAATGATGTGAACCATATGAAAAAATAATCAACCGTTACAATGATAGATAAATAAATGTACACTGTTAAAAAAAAACACACAAAAACATGGTTCCCAATTATTTATATTCACGATTTCTAGTATTTGTACAGGCTTTACATTATTTTATTTTTTTTCAATGTTGTTACAATTAATTTATCTATTTGATATTTGTAGCAGATTTGTTATATGACAGCATCAGTTAAAGTTTCTTAAGGGTCAAGATCAAGTTCTCTGCATCTCCTGCATCAAGACATCCCATAATATCCATCATCACTCAAATGAATGCACGGCTCAGATTAGTTTCAGTTAACCTACATCTCAAGTTTTGATTTTGTATGGCCTCGAGCACCACAAGCGCCATTTTGTGTTTGTTGTATTTTGTTCTGTTTTCATGTGCATGAAGTTCTCAGGACGTGAACCGGATTGACCAAAGGAATAAACGCCAGTGTTAAGGAACTCGCCTGTGTGTGTGTGTCGCTGTGAAAGAGCTACAATCCTTATATTCGTCTATTTAACTTTTATTATTTTCATTGTGTTTAATGTTATTATTATGTTTATTTTTATTCTTTGGTCATTATTCACAATAATATATTTTAATCCATTTTACTTACTCTACTATTACTAAATTATGATTTTTTATAAAAAGTTTTTGGTTTTGCCTTCAGGTGCCATATGTATAACGCCGCTCAGAGCAGGGTTAGTTTATGGAGGACCAAACCTGCAGAAATTAAAAATACATTAATTAATTAATTAATTAATTAATTAATTAATTAATAAGTAAATAATATATATATATATATATATATACATATTTCCTTTTCTTTTTTTTATAAATGAAAAAAAAAGTTTTTTAAATTGGCATCTTCACCTTTAGTTCAAATATTTGAACTAAAGGTGAAGATGCCAATTTTCCTTGGCCAGACATCTCTTTTGGTCACTGTATGGCTGTTCAGTTTTGAAAATACCCGTGTTTGTGTGGACAGAGCCAAAGACACAGAATACACAGACTACTGATGAAAAGACAAGGGACACCTGTGAACTATGATCAAACAATGAACCGATGGCTGCGTTCGAAACCGCATACTCATTGAGTAGGTACTCATTTTCAATAAGTACTTACTTAACGAGCTCTAAAAGAGTAGGTACTATATTGCCTGATCTCGTTAAGTATGAATGCGATCCGCACTTTATGCGCCATGTTGACGTTATCATGTGACCTACGACGTTATCTCAAGCAACAACTTGAAAGACGAGTGACAGGTTTAATTCATCGATCTATAAATATCTTAATATTGATTAAACTTGCTAATTGTGTGGGCTTGTTGAAGAAACAGCTGCCCATTTATTTTGTGATATTAACCCTACTAATCTGACCCAGTTTTATCCTTACCAAAACCCACAATCGTGATCTCTTAAATATGTTGTTAATTTCTTTATTTTATATGCAAAGCATGTCATCCACAAGCAAAATTGGCCTAAATCTCCTTTATATTTTCCTTTTTAAATTTAACTCCTGTTTTATCCCTCAATCCCTTATTCAAAGATATCTAACCTTGTTATTGTTTTTTCTTTGTATATAATGTATGCAAACCCATGATATTTGTTTTATTATTAGGATTGTTAAAGATACAACCATGTAATTATAAAATAAAAGATAGGCCTATGAGTGACAGGTGCAGTAAGAGCTCAAAGCATCAATAACTCCACAGCCCGACCTGTGCAGTTTCCCTCAGAGTCTGCAACGAGGACGTCTTTCAGCTGCTCGAAGATCTCACCTTGGGAGAAAACTGTTGATTTTATACTCTTAAAATGTAAGTTATCACTATTCAAAATTAAGATTACCCCAGAATGAATTGCATTGCTAGCCCACTAAAACACTTACAATAATAATAATAACAAATGCTGACCAATACTTAATTATATTACTTTTTTTTTTTACTGAAAATTATATTGTTTTAGTAAAACAAGCAAAATGCAACTTGTTGTCATATGACATAGCGATGCATGAAAATACACTAGAACAAATGCAGCCGATGTGAATACCAATTTTCAGTCAAGCAATGAATAAATGCATGAGTTAATAAAATATTTTATTTACTGACAACAATAGGAAACATGAATTAATGAGTAAAAGAATGAATAAAAGTAAACATCACAAATGAATAAGTCACCATGAAACAAAGCTTTATTCAAACGTATTGTTCTAACAAACCTTCACACATTTACAGACGGTGAACCCCACATCTGCTGCCATCTCAACACAGCTTGATGAAGCAGTTGACCACCGTGAACACCTTCGCCTGTCCAGCCGTCCATCATGTCCCTCCATCATGTCCATCATGTCCCTTCTGAACCCCACAACCTTGAAGCAAGAGTGGGAGAACATGTGTGGGACAATCTCTGACTGCTGATGTCTACTCCAAACATCCGTGTGCCTGCTCTCCATCAGCATGACTACTTAAAACGTTTTACAATTCATGTTGTCAGCATCCCATTTCTTGCCATATTTGATTTAATATTTTTTACAATTACATTCTACTTGTATTGTAGCTTTATGACTTTTGTGGTGTAGTGGGCTAAACACTGAACTGATAAGCTGAAGGTTTCTGCTTGGATCTCCGCAGCCGTCACACCAGTGTGTCCTTGAGCAAGGCTCAACCACAGAAGCTCTGCAGCAAATGCACAGACATCAAGAATCAGAAAAGTGCTGAAATAACTCTGTTTGAAATTAAAATAAAATACAACTTAAGATTTAAATGTATGTTTTATTCATTTCTGTAGTATACTCAAAGCCTTTGATGACAGGCTTCCTTCATCACCCTCTCTCCAGTCTCCACCAGATAAACACACACACACACACACACACACACACACACACACACACACACACACACACACACACACACACACACACACACACACACACACACACACACACACACACGTGCTCTTCTGCCCCTGTAACATCAGACAACTTTCATGTTACCTGTATCTTAAACAACACCTTGATAAAAGCATAAAAGTTTATGTGCTCAATAGCCTTAAATGTTGAGGTAGTTGCTGATCTGTTAATGTTCCTCAATTCATCAACAGTACTAATGGACAAATAAAAAAAGATAACTTATGTTTAGTTACTTTATGTAGATCTATTAACATTACTGATGTTCATGTAAAGTAAGCAGTGTTGACCACAGTGAACTCTACATTATAGCACACACACATCACTCTGATCAGATGTCTATTTCATGCTGTGATGTCATCTGCAATACTTATCGAAAATGTTCCTGTCAGATGTTAAATAAACATTTAGTAAGCATCTTTATCTTTAAGTATATCGTTTATGTAAATCCACTTTGGAGACGTGTGTGTGTGTGTGTGTGTGTTACTGGAGCTCATACATAATAAAACGTGTTTTTACAGCCCAATCACAACTACACTATACTGTCTGTCGTCTTTACACTTTTAACAATTCAACAGTTTAACGTTACTCTACAGTAGTCCAACAAATGCGATTTTAACACAAGGAACGGTGATTTTGGTTTGTAATACTCACATTTGATTGGCTTTTCTCCGCCTGACGTCTCCTTTCCTGTGGCCTCATGGGAAGTCAGGGATAGAAAAGTATCCGACGATGGGTACTTCACAATCTGGGTGGAATCAGTAGGCCATCCGGGAACTTCTCGCCTACTCTTTTATGATTACTGAGGTTTCGAACATACTTCTCCTTTCACGTACTGTTTTCGCCTACTATATAGTAGGTAAGTAGGCATATTCGACCGCAACATCAGTATACGCACGGCCGAATCTCGCGAGAAATACTCCAAAACCCTGGTAGTTCTCGCCTACTCTTTTATGAATACAAAGGATTCGAGCATACTCTTCGCTCGCCTACTGCTTTTTACATACTATATAGTAGGGAAGTATGCGGTTTCGAACGCAGCCTATGAGTAAATTGGCGTATCTAAAAAAACATGGCCGCCATTGCCAATTAAATTTGAGCACCTATTAGACAAGGTTATCGGAGCCTGATCAGAATGAGACTTGGTGGGCATGTTTGACTCATGGTCCTAGAGGTCTGTAAGAATTTTGAAAGAAATCGGCCACTAGTTGGCGCTAACGAGTTTTACGGCTCTGTAAGCACGTGGTGTTTGACATATCCACACAATATGCATATAATTTGATAGATCTCCTCATGCTAAACAACTTTGCCTCAAGAACTACTGCTGTCAATCAAATCTTTCATTAAATATTTGCGATTATGTTAAAAATATACTTTTGCACACTAGTCCTAGGATTTTTGCTCAATCTGAATAAAACCAATGCAGTACAATTCTCTGGACTCTCCTGATCAATAATTATTAAAAAAAGTTGTACTTTGAACTTTGGGTCGCAAAAACAGTGATAACATTTTGTCTGCGCACTGCATGAAAAAAGGTGTATCCGGACCAGGATACTCCTGTATACACTGCTGAAATTCGGAAGAATCCAGGAGTATACTGGCCGGATAGGTCAAATTCCATGGATCCGTATATGTCCGTATTCATCCGAAATGGTACCAAATCGGATGTATGTTGTGGCCGTATACTCCCATGCTACAGCCATTTGTTGCCATGGCAAATAATCCCATCAAGTTTTTCCCAGGAGACATTTTCACACCTCTAAACAGCTTTGCCTTCCATCCCCTATTGGTCCTTCATCTCAAACTGGATTGGTTGTTTTTTTTAAAACCACTCCCAAAACCCAGACTGCTATTGGAGGACAGGACGCATTGAAAACCCAGTCAAGTGACTTTATTGGTTACTTCTAAGGCTAAGGGTGGGCTAGGTTTTGTAGCATAGCATGCAGATTTTGCTCATTAATATATAATATATATATATATATATATATATATATATATATATATATATATATATATATATATATATATATATATATATATATATATATATATATATATATATATATATATATATATATAAAATAATCCCCTCTCCCTCCCAAAAGAAAAATACACACAAAACAATTTGAGAAAGTCTGAAATATTTATTAAAAAGGTATAAAAAAAAAAACATACTTAACAGCATTATAAACGAACATTAAAACAATGGTGAAACAAAAACAAGTGAACTAAATGTATTTAAAAGCGATGAAAATGTAAAGGAACAAATGTAAAAATATAAACAGTCCAAAGAACATAAATATACGTTAAAATGAATTGGTAAAGAAACAAAAAGGGAAAAAAATTAACAAAATGCATTTAAAAGACAGAGATGTAAAGGAATAAAATACACAGTGAACATAAAAAGGAAAAGAATAAATATACAAATTAAACAATATAAAATGAGAACAATACATTTATAAGACAAAAAAAGTGTATATAAAATATATTAAAATACATATAAATATTCCAAGTAAACAATATAACCAAATAAAAAGAACAAAGAGCATTATAAACATACATTCAAATGAATGGGGGAAAAGATAAGTGAACAAAATGTTTCTAAAGGAAGGCGACGTAAGAGGAACAACAATACAAAACGTGGAGATCAAAAGCAACATGGACATCTAAAAAGGAACAAACATACAAAGTATACAATATAAAACGAGACAAAGAAATCTATAAATTAAAAAGTGTATATAAAATATATGTAAATGTTCTATATATGGGAACCAATAAAAGTATAAGTATATAAACTGTAGCGACTATGAGTCAGATAAAATAATAACTCAACGGGGAACTGAATTAAAATGAAAGAGACTCAAATGACACTATAATTTATAAATAATCCAGAATTAATGTTTACACCTTAACTTATTCGTCCGCCGATATGTAAGAACTTAAAGGGGGCTCTGTTAAAGGGAAACATGTATATTTAGCTCAAATGAATGAATTTAATGAATTCATAGGGAATTTTGAGAGTCTATTTTACAGCCGAGCAAATGACTCTTCTAGCGTTCATTTGAACGGGCCGTAAATATCAACTCTGCAGCGGATATTAATATCCGAACAATAGTGAAACACTATTTAACAGCCAGGTAACTTAGATCGTCTCGGTTACGGATGTAACCCTCGTTCCCTGAGGAGGGAACGGAGACGTAACGTTAGTGACTAACGAATGGGGGTTTCGCTTAGAAGCCTATCAACTTCGAGTTTTGAGAAAACGCCCAATGGCGTGCCAATGCCATGGGGCATGTGGAATTTGCATACGTAGCTCCGCCTCACTGCGTGAGTATATAAGGAAGTACGAGGCAATATCGCATTATGTTACTTGCTTGAGGAGCCAAGACTGAACTCCTGCGTTCCAGGCAACACAGCTCGATGTGGCAAGGGGACGTTACGTCTCCGTTCCCTCCTCAGGGAACGAGGGTTACATCCGTAACCGAGACGTTCCCTTTCGTTCAGTCACTACGACGTAACGTTAGTGACTAACGAATGGGGGTCCCAATATAATCCCGCCACTCAGCTGTCTTCCAGTGCCCTGCGTAAGTGTGAGTACCCTGTCGTAAGACTAGTACGGACGAAGGACTCCCACTTAACACAGGATTACCAAGGTACACTGGGAAGCATATCCCAGTGAGGGAATGCCAAGATGCCTACCCGTGGGGAGGACTTAAGAGACACATATGACCCGGAGAGGGTTGCATATGGAAGATCTCTAGGGTACCAGCCGAAGGTGGATTTTTAACCCTAGGGGTGGCGGGGACACGCCAAGGGAAGAAACCCGCTCACTGCGGAGACTTACGGTGAAATACACATGTGGGGGTCGCCAGAGGGAACCATGCACACGGGGCACCTGGCCGGACATGAGGGTCTGGGCTCGAAAGGGCAGACTGGACTGATGTCGGCGTCGACAGTGCTGGAGGAGCTCAGGGCTCTCGGGGAACTCACCTGAGGAAATATCGCACGTATCCAGTCCGTGGAGTGGAGTGGCGAGCAAGCGAAGACACCTGAACCTGGTCCATCACCGGCCCCTCGGGGGGGCGAGTACATAGTCGGACACTGGCTCCACTCGGAGATTATAGAATCTGGCGAATGTGTTGGGTGTCGCCCAGCCTGCAGCTCTGCAGATGTCTGCTAGCGAGGCGCCATGCGCTAGAGCCCAAGAGGAGGCCACACTCCGGGTGGAGTGCGCCTTCACACCAAGGGGACATGGTCGGTCTTGCTGCTGGTAAGCCAAAGCAATGGTGTCCACAATCCAGTGAGACAGCCTTTGCTTCGAGAGAGCACTTCCCTTCCGCTCTCCACCATAACAGACAAAGAGCTGGTCTGAGGTCCTGAACACTGCGTCATGTCTACGTAGGCGCGGAGGGCGCGTACTGGACAGAGCAATGCCAAGGCTGGGTCTGCCTCCTCCAAAGGCAGCGCTTGCAGGTTCACCACCTGGTCCTTGAACGGAGTGGTGGGAACCTTGGGCACATATCCAGGCCGGGGTCTCAGGATCACGTGAGAGTTAGCCGGCCCGAACTCCAGGCACGCTTCGTCAACCGAAAATGCCTGCAGGTCCCCGACCCTCTTAACGGAGGCCAACGCGGTCAGCAGAGCTGTCTTCATGGACAGAAACTTAATATCAACCGACCGCAAGGGCTCAAAGGGAGGTCTCAGCAGAGCAGTTAACACTACTGCGAGGTCCCAAGAGGGTACGAGAGGAGAGCGAGGAGGATTCAGTCTCCTAGCTCCCCTCAGAAACCTGATGACCAGGTCGTGCTGACTTACCTTTTTGTTCTCCAAGAGATCGTGGTGGGCAGATATTGCGGCCACATATACCTTGAGGGTGGAGGGAGACAGCCTTCGCTCCAGCCCCTCTTGGAGAAACTCAAGCACGGACCCGATCGGGCATTTCCAGGGGTCTTCTTGGCGGGAAGAACACCAGGTGACGAAGAGTTTCCACTTCAACGCATAGGCATGCCGAGTGGACTCTGCCCTAGCGGAAGTGATGGTGGCGACCACCGTAGGCGGTAGGCCACTCAAACCTGCCGCGTCCCGTCTAGGAGCCACACGTGGAGGCTCCAAAGGTCGGGACGCGGGTGCCAATGGGTGCCCCGTCTCTGAGTAAGGAGGGTCAGAGGAATAGGCCAGGGAGGGGCTGTCGCAAGGAGTATGAGTTCGGGGAACCAGGTCCGGCCGTGCCAGTACGGGGCGACCAAAAGGACCTGCTCCTTGTCCTCCCTGATCTTGCACAGAAGCTGTGCGAGTAGGCTCACTGGGGGGGGCGCATATTTGCGTAGGCCCCGCGGCCAGCTGTGCGCCAGTGCATCCGTGCCGAGCGTGCCCTCGGTCAGGGAATAATACAGGCTGCAGTGGGAAGAGTCGTGGGAGGCAAACAGATCTACCTGTGCGTCGCCGAACTGTTCCCAAATCAGCTGAACCGTCCGGGGATGGAGTCTCCATTCTCCCGGGAGAGGCTGAAACCGCGAGAGCTCGTCGGCTGCGTGGTTCAGGACTCCCGGAATATGGACAGCACGAAGGGACCTCAGGCGCTTCTGACTCCATAGGATGAGATGGCGGGCGAGTGGAGACATACGGCGGGAGCGTAGACCGCCCTGGTGGTTGATGTACGCTACTACGGCCGTGTTGTCTGTCCGGACAAGCACATGTTGGCCCTTCAGCAACGCTCGGAAGCGGTGCAGGGCGAACCGTACTGCCAGCAACTCGAGGCAATTGACATGCAGGAGGCGCTGGGGTCCTGTCCAGGAGCCCGCGGCTGCTTGTCCATTGCACATGGCACCCCAGCCCGTGGCAGAGGCATCCGTCGATACGACAACATGCCTGGAAACTCGTTCTAAGGGCACACCGGCCCGTAGAAAGCTGAGGTTCGACCACAGGGTGAGTGTCTGTAAGCAGGCCCGAGTCACTTGGACCCGGAGCGTGCCAGACTGCCATGCCCATCTCGGGACTCGATCGCGAAGCCAGTGCTGAAGCGGTCTCATATGAAGCAATCCGAGCGGCGTTACCGCGGCTGCAGATGCCATATGCCCCAGGAGCCTCTGAAATAGTTTCAGTGGAACCGCACTCTTGCTCTCGATTTGTCGGAGGCAAGTCAGCAGAGACTGCGCGCGCTCGCTCGAAAGCTGCGCGTACATGGCGACCGAGTCGATCTCCATACCGAGAAAAGAGATCCTCTGCACGGGGCAAAGTTTGCTCTTTTCCCAGTTGACCCGAAGGCCCAGACGGGCTAAGTGGTGGAGAACCAGATCTCTGTGTCCGCAAACCTGCTCTCGAGAGTGGCCTAGTATGAACCAGTCGTCGAGGTAGTTCAGGATGCGGACCCCGTGCTGCCGAAGGGGCGCAAGGGCTGCCTCGGCGATCTTCGTGAAGACGCGAGGGGACAGAGATAACCCGAATGGGAGAACCGCGTACTGGTATGCCCGCCCCTCGAAAGCAAACCGTAGGAACGGTCTGTGTCGAGGAAGGATGGAGACATGGAAGTAGGCGTCCTTCAGGTCGATCGCTGCAAACCAATCGTATGGACGAACGCATTCGAAAAGGCGTTTCGCAGTCAACATCTCGAACGGAAGCCGGTGAAGGGATCGGTTCAAGATGCGAAGGTCCAGGATTGGCCGTAACCCACCGGTTTTCTTGGGTACAATGAAGTAGGGGCTGTAGAACCCCGACCTCATTTCGGCTGGAGGGACAGGCTCGATCGCACCCTTCGCCAGTAGAGTGGCAATCTCCGCACGCATGACGGGGGCATGGGCCCCGGTCACGGTATAGCGGACTCCCCTGTAACGGGGAGGAGCCTGCGCGAACTGAATCGCGTAGCCGAGCCTGACGGTCCGGGCAACCCAGCGGGACAGCCCCGGAAGCTGAAGCCAGGCTTCCAGAGACTGCACCAACGGGGTCATACGGACAGTAGGCGTACCCTGGGTGGGGCAGCGAGGCAGCGTTACCGGCGCGGACAGGGGAGGCTGTTGGGCGTCCCGGGGTCGGAGCACGGTTAACGGCTGCGCCCTGACAGAGGAGACCAGGGAAGGACTCGCGTTCCACTGGGGTCTGCTCTGCCAGGGGGCTGGCGACAGAGAGGGATGCGAGTGGCGAGACCCGAAGGTGGCGCGCACTGTCATCACCGGTCTCTGGGTGCTCAGAGACAGGAACATGAGTTCTTCCCAAGCGCTGCTAGCCCGGGAGCCAGCAGCGGAAGGATTTTCCCCCGGCCCTCCACCGGGGGAAGGAGAGGCCCTGCTACCATCCCCTGGGAAGAACTGGAACCCATCTCTGAGTTGTCCACCTCCATCCTGGCGTTTAACCAGTCTGGGGAGCGGACTGGGCGACATCCTCAACCACCTCCACGGCGCGGCCCAGGTGAAGGCTGCTGCTGGGGCCGGGCGGGAAGAGGGAGGGCGCCCTCGGCGGCGAGCGGACTGAGGCGACTGGGCCGGCGGCTGGTGCAGCAGCTGGCCGCCGGGGCAGTACGTGTTACAGCCTCAGTCTGCTCTGGGGCGGCCGAGAACTGTTGGGCGCAGTTCTCAGCCGCGCCGCCAAAGAGGCCAGGGTCGGCTCCACCCTTGTGCATGTGCAAAGGGGCGGCGGCCTGCCCGTAGCTCTGCGGGACCACGCCACCGAAGTAGACGAGCCCACAGGCTTTGGGGGGGGTGCTTAGGACAGCCACACCACGCCACGTCAAAGCCCTCCGTGGACACCGTAGTGCGCAACAGAGAGTTCAACAGTGGGGGGGAGGGGGCCCCAGTGTACCCTAGGCCGCGGCCCCATCAAGGGCAGAGAAGGCGGAGGAGGCCACCAAACGGTCGCGGGAAGCACGGGGACTTCCGGGACCGCGTGATCTCCTCATGCACCCCGGGAGCGAAAGGCATTGGGGGCGGGGCCCAACAGCTGTCGGGTGCCGCCTCCAAAAACCAATCGCGCAACCACGAGCACCCGCGACTGGGCGGAGTTCCACACCAGCGCGAGACTCGCGGCTGCCCGAGATAACATGGCTGTCAACTTTAGGTCAGATCAGGCAGTGCTAACACACCCGGAGGCGGAGCACAACCTAATCGTCATCCCCAAAGGACTCCAGCCCACCTTGGGATGCGGCGATCGACATCTCACTGCTATCCGGAGCGTGAACTGAACGAACGGGCGTCAGAGACGGGCCGTAGATTCAATCCAACACTCACGGAAGCGATGTATAAGAGGGGGGCGTGGCCCGAGGAATGAGCGTCGGGGTTCTTAATACCACAGCACCGCCCTCAGGTCACCCTGGCCACCAGCCAAAGTACCATCTCACTCGGGGACGGTAGATTGGGGTGTGGCAGAGGGGACTCTCTCTCCTCACGGAGATCATTTGAGTCTCGACCGTGACATCGCGATGGTCACGCCCCCGCAATGGAAACGTGACACATCCGCAAACACTGCCCGTGCGTGCTGAAGCCCAAACACGCTCGAGCAGTGAATGCGTCCACAGACAGCAGCGGAAAATCGATCGCACCCGGAAGTGCACGGGCGAGCCGTCTTGAAAAAGACGTGCCACGCGCAAGCTCTTTTTGTGAGAGGAAAACCTTGCAGTCGATGCCGAAGCGCCCAGGGAAACACACACCAGCTGTCAGGCGGACCACTGCACAGATCAGCAGGCAGGAACGCGCCGTCACACCAACACCGACTGGAAAGCTGCTCGTCTCGAAGAAGCTGACAGAGTCTCAGAAGGCTGTAGGAGTGAAGAGGTAGGTACTCTTGGCTCCGAAAGCAGAACATAATGCGATATTGCCTCGTACTTCCTTATATAGATCCAAGATGGCGGCGCGAGTAGATCACGAGGCTCTGGTTCTCTCCAGATTCTGCAATTTTGCGGTATTTTTCCTGTTCTTCTCGGGTCTGTTCGTACAGAACAGTCGTGCCTTTACAACGTACACCCGCGCTGAGCTTTTGGATATCGGTTTGCAAATTTCCGACAGTTTTATGGACAATCTACAACTCCTTCCTGAGATCGCTAGAACACCCGTGAATCTGCACTCTATCCGGCCGGGCGGAAGTGCTAGACGCCGGAGGAGAGATCGTAAACAAAGGCGGGGGCAGCGTGGAGGAGCGCGAGCTAAGCTAACGCTTACTCCTCATCGGCTCTCTTTACCCAGCATTTTCCTTGCCAATGTACGGTCGCTAGTGAACAAAATGGAGGAGATTCGACTCAGCATCACACACAGTAAGAAACTTTTGAACTGTAACGTCCTAATATTCACGGAAACCTGGTTAAACAGCGGAATACCGGACACCGCTATCGAGCTAGCGGGACGCCACACACTCCGAGCAGATAGAACATTAGATGGCTCCGGGAAGAGCAGAGGGGGCGGATTGTGCATTTATATTAACAAAGCTTGGTGCACAAACTCTGCTATTGTTGGGAGTCATTGTTCAGCTAACCTGGAGTTTCTCATGGTTAAATGTAGACCGTTTTATCTACCGCGGGAGTTCACCTCCACCATTATAACAGCTGCCTACATTCCACCCGATGCTGATGCTAAGCTTGCTATGAAAGAACTTCACGCAGCCATCAGTAAACAACAGACTGATCACCCGGAAGCTGCGTTTATTGTTGCAGGTGACTTTAATCACTCAAACTTAAAGTCAGTGCTACCCAAGTTTCACCAGCATGTTTCCTGCCCCACCAGAGGAAACAAAACCTTAGACCATGTTTACACAAACATGGCCGGAGCTTACGTTGCAACACCCCTCCCCCACCTGGGACAGTCAGACCACATCTCTTTGTTTCTCAGACCCAAATATTCACCCCTCATCAACCGTGTGAAGCCATCAATGAAAACCATCAAGGTGTGGCCTGCAGGGGCAGATTCCACACTCCAGGAAAGGTTTCTAAACACAGACTGGAGTATGTTTGCTTCTCAAGCCACCAGTGGTGCTCACACGGACATTGACTCCTACACCTCCTCAGTATTGGATCATATCAATACCACCATTGACAGTGTTACAACCCAGAAACAGATCACCACATACCCAAATCAGAAGCCTTGGATGAACAGGGAAGTACGACTCCTGCTGAAGTCACGCAATACTGCCTTCAGATCAGGAGATGCACAAGCCTACAGTACGTCCAGGGCAAACCTGAAGAGGGGCATTAAAAAGGCCAAGCACTGCTACAAGCTTAAGATAGAGGGTCACTTTTCCAACTCTGACCCTCGACGCATGTGGCAGGGCATTCAGGCCATCAGTGATTACAAACCCACCCACTCCCCCCCCGCAGCCACTGATGTCAACTTCCTGAACGAGCTAAATTACTTTTATGCTCGTTTTGAAAGAGCCAACAGAGAAACTGCAACAAAGCTCAAACCCTCAGCTGACCACCCACCAATCACACTCTCCTCCACAGATGTCTGCAAGGCACTGAGCCGGATCAGCGCACACAAGGCTGCTGGACCAGACAACATCCCTGGTCGTGTTCTCAGGGCATGTGCGGAGCAGCTCGCTGGGGTTTTCACAGACATTTTCAACCTGTCTCTTGCCCAAGCAGCTGTACCATCATGCTTTAAACGCACTTCCATTGTGCCAGTGCCGAAACACTCCAGCCCGAGGTGCCCTAATGACTACCGCCCTGTAGCACTCACACCCATCGTTATGAAGTGCTTTGAGCGGCTGGTCCTGGAACACCTAAAAGACTCTATACCATCCACATTGGACTCACACCAGTTTGCTTATCGCAGCAATAGGAGCACAGAGGATGCCGTTTCCATGGCACTGCACTCTGTGCTCACTCACCTGGACCATAAGAACACTTACGCACGTATGCTGTTTGTTGACTTCAGCTCAGCATTCAACACTGTCATCCCATCCAGGTTAATTGCCAAACTTGGAGACCTGGGCATCAACACTTCAATGTGTAACTGGATTTTGGACTTCCTAACTGACAGACCCCAGAATGTTCGATCAGGATCCACCTGCTCCACATCCATCACACTCAACACTGGCGTACCACAGGGCTGTGTGCTAAGTCCGTTTCTCTACTCCCTCTTCACCGCCGACTGCAAGCCTGTGTATGGATCTAATTCCATCGTCAAGTTTGCGGACGACACTACGGTGATTGGTCTCATCAGCAACAACGATGAGACTGCCTACAGGGAGGAGATCCAGCACCTGGCCACATGGTGCGCTGATAATAACCTGCTCCTCAACACCACCAAAACGAAGGAGCTCATCGTGGACTTCAGGAAGGAGTCAAGAGGCACACACGACACCATCCACATCAATGGAATGGCTGTTGAGCGTGTCTCCTGTTTCAAGTTCCTGGGGATCCACATCTCGGCGGACATGTCGTGGACGACCAACACCTCCAGCCTGGTCAAGAAGGCTCACCAGCGCCTCTTCTTCCTGAGGACACTGAGGAAGAATCAGCTCTCCTCGGCTATCCTGGTGAACTTCTATCGCTGCGCAATAGAAAGCATCCTGACCAACTGTGTGGCAGTGTGGTATGGGAGCTGCTCTGTTGCGGAGCGCAAGGCACTGCAGCGGGTGGTGAAAACTGCCCAGCGCATCACAGGGACTCCACTACCTGCCATCGAGCACATCCAGAGGAAACGCTGTCTGCATCGAGCTCGCAGCATCCTCAAGGACTCCTCTCACCCAGCACACAGACTGTTTTCTCTCCTGCCCTCCGGCAGGCGTTTCAGGATCCACCGGACCAGAACCAGCAGACTAAAGAACAGTTTTTTCCCCAGAGCTGTCTCTTTACTGAACTCAAACCCCCGCTGATCCACTCCCCTCATAAACTGCTAACTCTCCTACCTCACATCTGCCTTCACTTTGTTATTTGCACCACCGACTGTTTATTACAGTAACAACTGTTTACTTATGCATTCTGCACTACCACACCGTAACTGGATTATGCTCATTTGCACTGCCGACTGTATTTACAGTAACAATGTTTACATTTGCATTTTGCACCGTACTTCTAACTGTAATATGCCACCACTTTCCACTGCACTTTACACTTTTTTTTTTCGGATAGCTCTGTCCATAATTTATTGCACTACCTTAATCCACTGCTATATTCCTCATATTAGCCTTACATATTATTGTATACCTCTATCTGTAAAAATTCTGTTTAAAGTAATAGCCATTTGTATATTATATTCATAGTACATATTCACCTGTAAATTCTGTTTATAGTAATAGCCATCTGTATATTTATTCACTGTATATATTCATCTGTAAATTCAGTTCTGTTTATAGTAATAACCATCTCTCTACTTATACATATTTATATATATTCAGTATATTTCCATGTCCTGCACTTACGCAACCACTGTATATCCTGCACTTGCTGCTATTGCACTTCTGGTTAGACCTAAACTGCATTTCGTTGCCTTGTACTTGTACTTGTGTAATGACAATAAAGTTGAATCTAATCTAATCTAATACTCACGCAGTGAGGCGGAGCTACGTATGCAAATTCCGCATGCCCCATGGCATTGGCACGCCATTGGGCGTTTTCTCAAAACTCGAAGTTGATAGGCTTCTAAGCGAAACCCCCATTCGTTAGTCACTAACGTCACGTCGTAGTGACTGAACGAAAGGGAACGGCAGTTCAAGACATTAAATTGATAAGCACCTAACACAAGAACAGTTATCTTTGAATACAAACGGAACTTTATTGATTAATCTAACACATCAAACTAATATCTAACATAAACACACACGCTCGCACATTCACACGTTGCAGAAAGGAAGAAGGTGAGGAAATAATAAGTTCTAAGAGAGAGAAATTATGAAATCCTAAGCAATCTATGCATTTATGAAACATGACCTGAAGAAACCATTGATCAGTAATTTAACCTCCTATCGTTTCTTAGGCAGGGTTATTACATTTGATCTAATGCACCAGTTCAGCTTGGAATCGAAAAGGCGTTACTTGCGTTTGTGTTTCGCGTGTCGTCTGACAAGGGGGATTCCCTTTTTCTGGCTGTACAGGGATTTTCCCGGATCTTTGATTCGCTGAAGGTCTGGTCGACGTCTGGGGAAGCCAACCACGTGGCGTGTTGGCGGCTGGATGAAAGTCTTGTGGGCGTTGTTTGAAGTTGGAGCGCGCTGTTAGAAACTCGTTGTTGAGAGACTTTTGCGGCGAAACTTAACAGAACCCGAGACTTAACGGAAATAAAATAAACTTTAAGTAAAAGAAAGGAAAGTGAGAGAAAAGCAGATGGCCTGAATGAAATCGTTGTTAACCCATTTTCTCTGAAGTTGGTCTGTCACGATCGTCAGATCGTCTCCTGGGAGCTCCGTTCAGAACTCACTCTGGTCAAACTGCTAGGACTGAGCTCATCTCTGAACTGCGAACAGGCCGCGAACCAGCTCGAACCGAACTGGAACCGAACTTGAGCTGAACTCTGCACTGCTTCTGGTCTGAACTGTACACAGAACTGTAGACAGAACTGTAGACAGAACCTTTCGTTCGTGTTCTGAGATTAAACTCAAACTTTGCCCATCCCCTGGATGGGTTCTGGCCAATTAGGCTTCAGGGTTGACTGTGTCTCCACCCCTCCCACAAAATTGGGTTAACTATAGAATTTAGTTTCCTGCTCTTAAGCAGAGAGTACATTTAGACCTAATTTCTTACTATAAGGACATGATCAATTCTATAAAGATTTCATTCAGCTCATCTGTTGGATTATACCCATACGAACACACCGGTATCAAACACAATGCTTTTTCATCCACTCATTCAATAGTTACATAATTGCATGAATTGTGAGTAATATACATGCCTAATAGTCTAACTAACGTGTATTAGTTGTAAACACACTAACAAGTTATGTCGAAGGCTATTTGAATGAAAGTCCAATAATCAGTTATTTGATGTACTCCATAAGCTAACAGTTTCTGTGAGCTTACTTGGAGTTTTAGCTGTCACGTGGAGTTCATTTGCTGGTCATGCAAAGACAGAGATCTGGTTTGTTTCTTTGTCTTGTGAACACAAAAGTCCTCTGTCCTTCCTCGATAACTTGAGTTTCGAGTCCATAGGAAGTCAGTTAATTATTAACTATAACTGGTAGCTCCGGGCAGAATCGAGCCCCCCATCTCCCTCGTGATGATGATGATTTCCTGGAGCTGAATTGTGCTTTGTTGAAAAGGATGTTAATTTGATCGAATCATTGGAAGATTAACTCATCTATATGTCTGCGTCCATAATTGCTACAAAACATAGAATTTAAATATTATTATTGAATATTAAAATTATAATTATAAAATAATTGTGACCAACTCTAACACAATGTTGTTTGAGTTTTGAACATTTTTTCAAACTGGCATGATGGGCTGGTGATGTGATGCGTAGTGTGGGTCAGCCTAGTCTGGTTTGTAGTAGCTAGCCTAACCATCCACACTGGCCTTCCATCAACAACAGCAGCATCTTCATCAGACATCAGGTCTATAGTTGCGGTCTTCCACAGGTTCTGTGTTGGTTTGTGCAACCCTGGACCTGGTCTCCAGCAACTGCAAAACATGACAGTGAATTAACCACTAAAACTCAGAGAGGAGTATAGTAACATTCAGGAGGGAAAAAGCTTAACCGGTTTCTTAACTTACCCGTCTCTTTCTCTGACGGTTCTGTGTGATGTTCTTCATGGTGTTTCTTTTCTGGGCCTTTTCAGACTGAGCTAAAGAATACTTCCTCAGCAAAGTCTCACAAAATAAAATACTTCTTGCGACCTGCCAAATAATACATTAATAATATATAGTTAATGCCAATAAAAGTAAGTAAAACAATTCAATTAAAATGTATTTGTATAGCGCTTTTCACAATACATATTCAGGGTTTTTCCTGGGTCAAAAATGGTCTTCGGTGGTGGCTGACAGACATGGTCATCCATACACACACATACGCACGGTAAAAAAAAGTGCCCTACCCACTTGATCTGCAAGCGCAATACTGACAATAAATTTGAAATAAATTCAAAGAAAGTTTGTAACGTCTCGGTTACGTATGTAACCCTCGTTCCCTGAGGAGGGAACGGAGACGTACGTTAGTGACTAACGAATGGGGGTTTCGCTTAGAAGCCAATCATCTTCATCGTATTCAACAGCGCCCAATGGCAGTGCCAATGCCATGGGCATGCGGAATTTGCATGCGTAACTCCGCCCCACCTCGTGGGTATATAAGGAAGTACGCTGCGAACATCGCATTATGTTACTGCTGCAGGAGCCAAGACTGAACTCCGCGTTCCAGGCAGCACAGCTGACGTGGCTAAGGAAACGTACGTCTCCGTTCCCTCCTCAGGGAACGAGGGTTACATACGTAACCGAGACGTTCCCTTTCGTTCAGTCACTACGACGTACGTTAGTGACTAACGAATGGGGGATCCTATTCAACAACGCCACTCAGCTGTCATCCAGTGCCCTGCGTAAGTGTGAGATCCCGCCACTTAAGGCCCTAGGACTCCCACTTATCACAGGAATACCAAGGTACACTGGGAAGCATATCCCAGTGAGGGAATGCCAAGATGCCTACCGTAGGGAGGACTTAGAGAATACACATATGACCCGCTGAGGGCTGCATATGGAAGATCACTAGGGTACCAGCCGAAGGTGGATTTTTAACCCTAGGGGTGGCAGGAACTTGCCAAGGGAAAGACACCTGCTCACTGAGGAGGCTTACGGTGGGAATACTCGTGTGGGGGTCGCCGGAGGGGAACCATGCACATGGAGCACCTGGCCGGACATGAGGGTCTGGGCTCGAAAGGGCAGACTGAACTGATGTCGGCGTAAGCAGTGCTGGAGGAGCTCAGGGCTCTCGGGGAGCTCACCTGAGGAAAATATTGCACGTATCCAGTCATGGGAGTGGAATGGCGAGCAAGCGAAGACACCTGAGCCTGGCCCATTACCGGCCACCCGTAGGGGCGAGTACATAGTCGGACACTGGCTCCACTCGGAGATTGTAGAATCTGGCGAATGTGTTGGGTGTCGCCCAGCCTGCAGCTCTGCAGATGTCTGTTAGCGAGGCGCCATGCGCTAGAGCCCAAGAGGAGGCCACACTCCGGGTGGAGTGTGCCCTCACACCAAGGGGACATGGTCGGCCTTGCTGCTGGTATGCCAAAACAATGGTGTCCACTATCCAGTGAGACAACCTCTGCTTTGAGAGAGCGCTTCCCTTCCGCTCTCCACCATAACAGACAAAGAGCTGGTCTGAGGTCCTGAAACACTGCGTCATGTCTACGTAGGCGCGGAGAGCGCGTACTGGACAGAGCAATGCCAAGGCTGGGTCTGCCTCCTCCAAAGGCAGCGCTTGCAGGTTCACCACCTGATCTCGGAACGGAGTGGTAGGAACCTTGGGCACATATCCGGGCCGGGGTCTCAGGATCACGTGAGAGTTAGCCGGCCCGAACTCAAGGCACGCTTCGTCAACCGAAAATGCTTGCAGGTCCCCGACCCTCTTGAGAGAGGCCAATGCGGTCAGCAGAGCCGTCTTCATAGACAAGAACTTAATCTCGGCCGACTGCAAAGGCTCAAAGGGAGGCCTCTGCAGAGCACTTAAGACTACTGAGAGGTCCCAAGAGGGAACGAGAGGAGAGCGAGGAGGATTCAGTCTCCTCGCCCCCCTCAGGAACCTGATGATCAGGTCGTGCTGACTTACCTTTTTGTCTCCCAGGAGATCGTGGTAGGCAGATATTGCGGCCACGTACACTTTAAGGGTGGAGGGAGACAGCTTTCGCTCCACCCCCTCCTGGAGAAACGATAGCACGGACCCGATCGGGCATTTCCAGGGGTCTTCTTGGCGGGAAGAGCACCATGTGACGAAGAGGTTCCACTTCAACGCATAGAGACGTCGTGTAGACTCAGCTCTAGCGGAAGTGATGGTAGCGAACACCGCAGGTGGAAGGCTACTCAAACCTACCGTGTCCCGTCCAGAAGCCACACGTGGAGCTTCCAGAACGCTGGACGCGGGTGCCAAAAGGTGCCCCGTCTCTGAGTAAGGAGGTCCGGTCTCAGAGGAATAGGCCAGGGAGGGGCTGTCGCAAGGAGTAAGAGTTCTGGGAACCAGGTCTGGCCGTGCCAAAGCGGGGCGACCAAAGTGACCTGCTCCTTGTCCTCCCTGATCTTGCACAGTACCCGTGCAAGAAGGCTCACTGGGGGAAACGCATACTTGCGTAGCCCTGACGGCCAGCTGTGCGCCAGTGCATCCGTGCCGAGGGTGCCCTCGGTCAGGGAATAATACAGGGAGCAATGGGAAGAGTCCTGGGTGGCAAACAGATCTACCTGTGCGTCGCCGAACCGTTCCCATATCAGCTGGATCGTCTGGGGGTGGAGTCTCCACTCTCCGGGGAGAGGCTGAAACCGTGAGAGCTCGTCGGCTGCACAGTTCAGGTCTCCGGGGATGTGGACAGCACGAAGGGACCTCAGGCGCTTCTGACTCCACAAAACGAGATGGCGGGCGAGTTGAGACATACGGTGGGAGCGTAGACCGCCCTGGTGGTTGATGTACGCTACTACGGCCGTGTTGTCTGTCCTGACTAGCACATGTTGACCCTTCAGCAACGCTCGGAAGCGGTGCAGGGCGAACCGTACAGCCAGTAACTCGAGGCAATTGACATGCAGAAGGCGCTGGGGTCCTATCCAGGAGCCCGCGGCTGCTTGTCCATTGCACATGGCACCCCAGCCCGTGGATGATGCATCTGTTGTCACAACAACATGCCGGGAAGCTCGTTCTAAGGACACTCCGGTCCGTAGAAAACTGAGGTTCGACCACGGGGTGAGTGTCTGTAAGCAGGCCCGGGTCACTGGGACCCGGAGCGTGCCAGACCGCCATGCCCATCTCGGGACTCGATCGCGTAGCCAGTGCTGAAGCGGTCTCATATGAAGCAATCCGAGCGGCGTTACCGCGGCTGCAGATGCCATATGCCCCAGGAGCCTCTGAAACCATTTCAGTGGAACCGCACTCTTGCCCTCGAGTAGTCGAAGGGAAGTCAGCAGAGACTGCGCGCGCTCGCTCGAAAGCTGCGCGCACATGGCGACCGAGTCGATATCCATACCGAGAATAGAGATCCTCTGCGCGGGGCAAAGTTTGCTCTTCTCCCAGTTGACCCGAAGGCCCAGACGGGCTAGGTGATGGAGCACCAGATCTCTGTGTCCGCAGACCTGCTCTCGAGAGGGACCCAGTATGAGCCAGTCGTCGAGGTAGTTCAGGATGCGGACCCCGTGCTGCCGAAGGGGCGCAAGGGCTGCCTCGGCAATCTTCGTAAAGACGCGAGGGGACAGAGATAGCCCGAATGGTAGAACCGCATACTGATATGCCCGCCCCTCGAAAGCAAACCGTAGGAACGGTCTGTGTCGAGGCAAAATGGAGACATGGAAGTAGGCGTCCTTCAGGTCGATCGCTGCAAACCAATCGTGTGGACGAACGCATTCGAAAAGGCGTTTCGCTGTCAACATCTTGAACGGAAACCGGTGAAGGTAACGGTTCAAGACGCGCAGGTCCAGGATTGGCCGTAGCCCACCGGTCTTTTTGGGTACAATGAAGTACGGGCTGTAAAACCCGTAATTCATCTCGGCTGGAGGGACAGGTTCGATCGCACCCTTCGCCAGTAGGGTGGCAATCTCCGCTCGCATGACGGGGGCGTTGGCCCCGACCATAGTGGAACGGACTCCCCGGAAGCAGGGAGGAACCTGCGCGAACTGAATCGCGTAGCCGCGCCTGACGGTCCGCTCGACCCAGCGGGACAGCCCTGGAAGCTGAAGCCAGACATCCAGAAACTGCACCAGCGGGGTCATACGGTGTACAGACGTACCCGGTGTGGGCTTGCAGCGATGCAGCGTCACCGGCCCGGACATGGGAGGCTGTGGGTCGTCCCGGTGCGGGGGCACGGTTGACAGCTGCGTCCTGACAGAGGAGACAAGGGAAGGACGCACGTTCCACTGGGGTCTGCTCTGCCAGGAGGCTGGCGACAGAGTGGGATGCGAGTGGCGGGACCCGTGGGTGGCGCGCACCGTCATCACCGGACTCTGTGGGCTCAGGGATGGGAGTGTTAATTCTTTCTTTGACCAACATAGGGTGCTGCTGACCCGGGGGCCAGCAGCTGAACAAAGGATTCTCCCCCGGCCCTCCACCGGGGGAAGGAGTGGTCCTGCTACCATCTCCTCGAAAGAATTTCCCATCCCTGAGCCGTCCGTCTCAGGAGCGCCGCTTGGCCTGGCGTTTAGCGGGGCGCGGGGCGGCCTGAGGGGACTTGGACGCCTTCCTACGGCTTCCTCCGCGACCCGGCCCGGATGAAGGCTGCTGCTTGGACCGGGTGGGAGGGGCGGGAGCCTTAGGAGGGCGTCCTCGGCGTGGAGCAGACTGAGGCGACTGTGCCGGCGGCTGGGTGGAGGCAGCAGCTGGCCGCCGGGGCAGTACGTGTTTGATTGCCTCAGTCTGCTTCTGGGCGATTGAGAACTGTTGGGCAAAGTCCTCAACCGCCCCGCCGAAGAGGCCGGCCTGGGATATGGGGGCATCGAGGAACCGGGTTCGCTCGGTGTCCCGCATATCGGCCAGGTTCAGCCACAGGTGACGCTCCTGGACCACATTTGTGGACATCACTTGACCCAGGGAGCGTGCGGTCACCTTCGTCGCTCGGAGAGCGAGGTCGGTGGCGGCACGCAGCTCATTTAAGAGCCCCGGATCAACTCCACCCTCGTGCATGTCCTTGAGGATCCTGGCCTGGTAGACCTGGAGGATCGCCATGGCATGCAGCGAAGCGGCAGCCTGCCCCGCGGCTCTGTGCGATTTCGACACCAAGGTTGATGTGAATCGACAGGCTTTGGAGGGGTGCTTAGGATCACCACGCCAGGTTGAAGCACTCTGAGGACACAGTTGCATCGCAACAGAACGTTCAACTGGAGGGATCCCAGTGTACCCTTTAGCTGCCGCCCCATCGAGGACGGAGAAGGCGGAGGAAGTCGCCGAACGGTCGCGGGAAGACAACGGGGACTTCCAGGACCGCTTGAGTTCCTCATGCAGCTCGGGAAAGAAAGGTATTGAGGGCAAGGACTGACGGGTGTCAGCGCGAGCCCCCAAAAACCAATCGTCGAGCCTTGAGCGTTCGGGACAGGGTGGAGGGTTCCACGCGATCCCTAAACTCGCGGCTGCCCGAGACAACATGGCTGTCAGCTCTGGATCTGACTCGGGCAATGCTGGCACGCCCGAGGGCGGCAGCACAGCCAAGTCATCATCTCCAGAGGACTCGAGCCCACCTTGTGATGCGGTGATCGACATCGCATCCTCCTCCGGAGCGCCAAACGAGATGCGCGGGGGGGCCGGAGCCGGCCCCGCGATCTGCGTCTGAACGCTCGCGGGTTGCAATGTGCAAGACGGGGGTGTGGCCCACTATAACCGTCAAGTCACCCTGACCACCAGCCGAAGTACTGGGCCTCTGGGACTCAGTAGATCGGGGTGTGGTAGAGGGGACTCTCACTTCAGAACGAAGGTCATGGAGTCTTGACCGCAACACTGCGATGGTCATGTTCCCGCAGTGAGAACATGACGCATCCACGAACGCTGTCTGAGCATGCTGAAAGCCCAAACATACCAGACAGTGTTCGTGCCCATCAGAGGAGGAAAGCAACCGACCACACCCAGAAGTACACGGACGAGACATCCTGAAAAGGACGCGTCACGTGTAAGCTCTTTTATGAGAGGAAAGCCTCGCAGAGAACGCCGAAGCGCCCAGGGACCACACACCAGCTGTCAGCAGACCACTGCACAGATCAGCAAGCAGGAAGTATGATGATCACTGGAACGCGCCGTAACACCAACGCCTCTGGAAAGCTGCTCGTCTCGAAAGCTGTCGATGACTCAGATCAGGCTTGTAGGAGTGAAGAGATCCTCTTGGCTCCAAAGCAGAAACATAATGCGATGTTCGCAGCGTACTTCCTTACATACCCACGAGGTGGGGCGGAGTTACGCATGCAAATTCCGCATGCCCATGGCATTGGCACTGCCATTGGGCGCTGTTGAATACGATGAAGATGATTGGCTTCTAAGCGAAACCCCCATTCGTTAGTCACTAACGTACGTCGTAGTGACTGAACGAAAGGGAACTTTTGCTTATCTTATTTTGATACCTTGATGTTTGTTTTTGTTCCTCATTTTTACACTATTTACTGATAATTGTTTTGGTAATCATATCAATATTAAAAAATAGTATTAAAAAAATGAACAAATAGCCTAATTTTCTGCCATATACAATCAGCTAGCTAACAACAAATTTGTTCTGGGTTCACCTCACTCCAGTCTAAACTAAATGATTTTAGGCTATTTATTTTACTACACATTGTCCACATAAATAAGCTGAAAGACTGTTGATAATTAAAAATAATTCTTACTATCCACTCTTGCTAAATTGGGTAAGCACACTTGTGTTCTCATTTCAGGTGTTGTTCTGAGTAAATTATTAAACTAATTTGTGAGTTCAGTGTTGGACAGATCAGTTCTAACCAGTCGTTAAAATGATTCGGTTCAAAGGAGTCATTAGGTGGCGAATCGGACATTAGCAGACGCGTTGTGTGTGAATCCCGTCTTTAGAACATCGCGAAAGATTTGTCAACACACAGAAAACACTTCATAACCGGATAGGATTTGTTTCCTGTTTATTTAAAGTATGCTTTATGTCAGCTGGTCAGAGAATCAGTCAATGTTTTTTGAACGCATTTCACACCCAGCGGTAATTAAAGGAAGACGTCTGATAGCGCCACGTGCAACATGGATTCGGTCTTCCGACATTTTGATTTTGATTAACGTAAAATGTGAAACATTAGAAAGCTAAGAATGCTTATTTTGAAGACAGAGAGCGTGCGAGCGGGAGGAGCTCACTGGTCGTTCTCTCTGACACTCAGTTAACTCAAGTACAGCAGTCATCTGTTCTACATCACTCATAAATCAAAATAACTGATCAAATAAGGCTTTGGCGGGACAAAAATTTGTTTTGGCGGCCGGCAAAAAATGTTCAATGTAGGAAAAACCCTGATATTGTTTCAAAGCAACTTCACAGAAAATGCATGCGTCTACATTACAGAAAAAAACAGAACATTAAAATAATGACAACATTTTTAAGATTACCTTTTACACATTCAGGGTCAACATCTGTAAAAGTTCTTCAGGATCATGGATCCAAAACTTCTGGATCATGAGGGGGGAAGAAACATGCACACACACAAATGAATATTAATTTGTTTGATAAAACATTAATATTAATTATCAACTTACGGACATGGACTTGCAAAACATACTCACCAGGCTCATACAAAAACTTTACAGTGGATCCAAAATCCTGGTTTGCCAGCAAAATCACTAACAATAGTCAGTATCATCAGATCGCCATAACACCCAGCCCTATCTTAACAATATTACAACAAAACACAGAAACAGAATATGTAAGTTAATCACGATTAGCATATGACTTTAATGCACTAACGTTATATCTTGATAAGCAGTAGAAAAAATATAAAGGGATTTACGTTACCTTCTGCTGTCCGCCATTGGAAACTTAGTCTGTTCGTATTCATGTTTTTTCGTTCTCAGTCGACATCCCACAATCAAAATTCGTCCAAAATAAGATTTTAACAGGTTTAAAATGATCCATGCAATGCCATTAATGGACAGAAGAAGCCGTCCTGTTGAAGATTAGAAGCCACGATCGCGTCACGTCCCCGCGAGCCACGAGCAACTCCAACTCCAACGACAACGGGTGTATAATTCAAACTGAAGGCGCGCACTGTCATTGGCCAGATTTCTGGATGACGTTCAGATTGACCAATCACGCTCAAAAGAACACGGAAAGACAGCAAATAGCCTTGCAAATTTAGAAAAAAACTTGTTTTAAACAACAGTTAGAAAATGTGTATATTTATTTTTATTTGCTGTTATATTTAATGAATTGGTCAAATGGTGTTTTGTGGTGTGGGCAGAGGCCTGGAAGTTTCAACCTGGAGAGCAGTGCAGATTTGTACTCTTTAAAAACAATTATTGTTTGATATTTAGTTTGCTATATATTTTGTTATATTTGTATCCAGAATTGAATGTAAAACCAGTTTGAATGTAAAAATACACCTTCACTGTAAAACAGAAAATTAAAGTAAAATATCTTAATTTAAATAAGGAAAAATCTGTAAACTAATAGTGTTTTCTCTAAAACGTTTAATGTAAATTTCTGTGAAGTTTTTTAACTTTATTTGACTTAAGATATTTGACTTATTTTACAGTTTTTGTTTTGCAGCTGTAGCTGCTGTTTTTTTAGGTTTTTATTTTTACAGTGTAAATATAAAACTAATAAGATTTACTTTAAAATGACACAGAATAATGTTAAATTGTTAGTATGGACATAAACATAAACCTTTAATATAATGAGCTAAATATTGTATTACAGTTGTTAATTTACAGATATTGTTTGTAATTTTGCATGAATTTGTTTTTTATGAAAACAGAAAAATAATACAGTGATGTTCCTGTATAAAAAAATGAGAATTACTGTAATTTGTCATTAATGATATAATCCTTAAAGTAACAGTCAAGTTGTTTATTTAGATATTGTTTGTAATTTTACATCGTTTTAAACATAATTCAAAATTACAAGAAAATACTGTAAAAGTTTTTTTCTGTAAAATTAGGATTATTTTTATTGGTTGCCTTATTTTTATTGGTAACCTTATTGGTTGCACCTACATCTATTGTGAGTGGTGGATTTCAAACCTCAAAACGCCCCTCTTTTGCAGCGTGTTAAAGTTAAGAATCTTGGAGTGACACTTTTTGTTAACAGTTGCAGAGCTGAAAGATCTGCTTGTGTTTTGTGTTTCTTGAGCAAGTGAATCCCTGCTCTTTTTTATTCCATATTTTTATTTTGAGCATATCAGTTTTTGGTGTTTTTAAAACAAACTTTTTCATTTTTCACATTTCATCTCCTTTTTATTTAATTCTATTATTGCCTACAATTTGTAAAACTTTGCAAAAATTGTTTGGGGATAGTCTAAAATGTTTGGTTAATTATCCTTTGTTAATTCCATTACATTTTTTTGTTTATTTCATTACATGTTCAGATTTTTTTGTGAACGTATACGTTCAGACAGGGTTTTTATTTTGTACTGTTTTTATAAAAAATATTTGATTAAGAGACTCTTTTCATGCAGTGGTTTTAAGGCCCTGCCACACCATTCTGATGGTTTGGCCCAGACCCAGGCAACGTGAACCAACCCCACAGTCGGCTTTAATCATTGCTAGTTCAGTTTAGTGTTTCAGGGCCTTAAGAATTATTTTTTCTGTGTAAAAAGAAATTTTTCTGCAAAGCATTGCTTTGAAATCTTACATATTAAATGTTCGATCTGTGACAAAACCGTATTACATTTTTTGCCTTTTTACTTTGTCAAGTCCAGTTCTGATACTGTACTATATTTTTTTGAGTTACTGGTTATGGTGTTACCTGAATGCTAGTGTTGTACATCATGCAGGAGGATCATCAAATGGTTGAGACAGGCAGAAAAAGAAAGAGAGAAGCAGACCGACAGGTAAGAGAGATGTAGAAGATTAGCCCTTTATAAGCTTGATGTAAATGTAGTCTCATGGCTTTGAGTGAGATTGTGACTTTTGCTTAATAAAGAATAACATTCTTTATTTTAATGATTTGCATTGGAACACACAAAAAACAACCTGCTTTAAGAAGCATTGAAACAAAATAAATAGGAACATTTTCAGGAACACGCTTTTAGAATAAAAAAATCACACTATAGGTCCCTAACGTAAGAACAGACTTGCTGTAAAGAGTAATTTAACATAATATATAAATAGGCAAGCTAGATAAAATACAATATTACTCATTTGAATAAATAAGAACAAAAATAATGTGTTAAGACCATTATTAAAAAAATAAAGAACCAAACAAAGTGCGTAAATGCGTAAAAATAAGCCTACTAATAATTACAAATAACTCAAACAAGAAAGAAAACAAGAAAAACTATCATGTTTGAATAAAAAGCAAAAGCTTAGTGAATGTATAATACAAAAAATGTCAAACATGAACAAACAAATAAACTTTACAAACTGTGAAAAACATAAATACAATTAAAGCGTTTAAGCTGCTGCCTGGCTTTACCTATAGTCTGCAAATTGCGGCCTCGTGTCCTGGTCTTTATTCCTGTGAAATAAGGGAAATAATTAAAGCCTCAGACAATAATTAAAATGGTGATTTGAACAGCAATATATTACTTACGTTGTTTATATTTTGTGGTCGTCATGCAGGAACAAGATTGCGTCCACTGTACCAGGTTTCAGTGAATTTCTACGCTGATCTATCGTGCGGCCAGCTGCGCTAAAAACTCGCTCACTGCTGCTGCTGCTTGCGGGTATGCACAACACGGATCTTGCTAACTTGGCAAGTTTGGGGTACATACTGGAGTTTATTCTCCACCAGCCAAGCAAATCTCGGTCATCAGCCATGGCATGCTTTTGACTAATGTACAGGTTAACCTCATCTTGAACAGGAGCATCATCGTCATTATCCGCGTTTTCCCACTCACCGAAAAAAGAAGTCCTTTTTCGTTTTGCTGCAGGTGGAGAAAGGGGGCTGGTGTGCGCCTCGTCCTCCTCGTTTTCAAAAGTTGTACTAGTGGTGGCTTCTCCTCCTTCATATTCTTCTTCCAGGAGTGCGCGGACATGTGCATGCATCTCTGACACCTCTGTCGGTGTCATCATATTGAGTTTGTTGAAGTTAGGCCACAGGAACAGTGCAACTTTGTGCAACATATGTATTTTGACTTTTTGATCCAAAAGTTCAGAATGCCTGTGGCGCACAAATGCCTGCTGAGGATTATCCGTAGAACTGGGTTGACAGTGCTTTTTTAACTTCTCATTCAAGAGGCAAACTAGATTCAGTGTGGTATATTTATCTCCTTCCAGTTCTCGTTGTGCTGCATAGAAAGGCTCTAGAAAGGAGATCAAAAAATCTAACAGATCTGGTGCAATGTTGTCCATGCGCACCTCCTCTGCGCGTGCCTGCAGCTTCTCACACAACTCATTATACATCTCGCTCACAGACTTGAGCGTCAAATAAACGGTACTGAATCTGGTTTCACCCATCTGAAGCACTGTTTTTGATAGTTGTGCTGCCAAACCAGATTGCTTGATGAAACGGACAACACTCTTGGCTGCACTAATTGTTTCTCCAATGTCTGGGGCGTCTGCAGACAGTGCGTCCTTGTCCAGGCCATGCCGAAGTACAGTGTTGATCACATGGTCAAGGCACGAGAGGCGCTTGTAAGGCTCCAAAGCTTTCACAATGTTACTGCCCTGATCTGTAACCCACACTATTCTGGATAAAGATGAAGGTTCTAAACCAAATCTATTCACCAGAAGCCGGACCAGTTCTCTTCTTATATTCTTCCCTGTTTTGGCGTCTTCTGCTGGAAATACCGCAGAGTGTTTTTCCAACCAAGCTGAAGTCCGTTTCAGTAAAGTGACAAGTTATTGCAATACAACTCATCTTTCTGTAATCATCCGTCCACATATCGGTACTCATGGCGACGTCACAGCCACCTGCCAGAGCTTTCTTTACCCGCTCAATTAACAAGCTCCTTTTTGCCTCAGCCTTCTCGACGCACGCCTTTGACACTGTGGTGTAATGGGGCAGGACCGAGTCGACAGGTACGCGCCCAAAAGTTGACCCAACATTGATCAATTCTTGGGCCAGACTTTTGAAACCTTGCCTTTTCAATTCCCCTGTCTTAAGTTTATCCTTGACTTCTTGCTGCTCCATATCGAGGATACCTGGTCAAAATAGAATAGATGCGGAGGGACATGCGGAGGGAAGATTACATTCACGACACGTGTCGTGCACAAAGCGTGCTCTGGCTCTGCTCTTCCTGTTTAGTAGTAGTTATATAGCAATTACCATCGCCTTCTCTGTTTTATCCAAATTATTTATTTATAACAAGTATTCCTTAGTTTAGTATACATTTTTATAAAAATATATTTATTAAAAAAGTCAGCGAGAAAGAAGCCCGGCCCGACCCGACCCGAACGTAATGATTGACATTTTAGTCCCGACCCGACCCTAATTTCGGGCCGGGTGGGGCTCTGACTCGGGCTCGGGCTTAAGGTCTTACCTCTAGCTCTGATATAATACGTGTTCTTTTAAAAGAAAAGCCCTGATTGGGGATTTAAATGACTGAAATCTGGCAACCGCAAGCATGAACGCTTAAAAGCTCCATCTTCCAACTACTACCCCCCCCCCCCCCCCCCCCCCCCAGCCCCCGACAAAACCAAAGAGTGCTTTTTGTTCAAGTTATTTTTCAAACTACATTTTAGTCTTGTCTTTTTTCGTCAACAATATTGCATGTTTATATAGTCAAAATAATCGTTTAAGGATGTTTGTGTCATCTCGACTTGTCTTAGTCATGAAAAAAGGTTGTCAATGAACATTTTTCGTCATATTTCGTTAACGAAATTGACACTAGTCAGAGCAAATTAACAACTTTGAATTAAATTGTTGCAGTATCCTGTTATAGATAAACATCAGCCATGCCAGTTGACAGTTCTGTTCTGTGGGAAGGCTATGAAAAGTGCTCACATCCCCTGCACAGCCTGGAACATAACATTTATATCCATGATCTGCCGTTTTCCTCATCTTCACAATACCTGCAGAACTTCTGTTGATTCGGTGCAGATCTGTGTTAAAACTGCCTGGCCTTGAACATGGGCTGGCTATATGCAAATTTGGGGAGGCGTAGATATTAATGATCCCGACTGTTACGTCACAGTCGGTGTTATGTTGGGATTCGCCCGTTTTTCAGTGGTCTTTTTCAAGCACACGATTTACAAATGAAGGGGGAAACAATGGTGTGTGAGGCTCATGGTATGTTAGTTCCATGTACAGAACTCTTATAATTCAACTATGCCAAGATAAATACAGTTTTCCATTCTAGGGCACCTTTAACCAACTGTAATCCCCTGACTACAAGTAATTTATAAATGTTTATCGACTTGAAAACAAATAAATTACTCTTCCTTAAAACACTTGCATGCAGTTGTGTAATGTAGTGAAGTAATAATACTTTGTTATGACTATTTTTGGGGAGAATCTGTACTTGTGTTTTTATATTTCTGTCAACTTTTACTCTTATACATTTCCCCAAAGCATATTCGTTACTTAAAACAAAATACATTTGAAACACAGACTGCAAAAAAGAATGTCCAAACAACTGCACGCACAACAGCAGTTGATTTTCTGTTGCTATAGTGGCTGATGTGTGGCTCAACACACACACACAACACACAGAGACTGGTTTCCGAATGGGCCATTTTCACTGATGCACAGCGGTTTCCTGTCTGCCTGAGTGAATTGGGTCTGTAGCTCCATAAAGCTCTATTTTCTATCTTTTCCTGCTTGCTTAATATAATTTAATCATCACAATATATCTGATATTATTTCATTTTGTCTGTCACATTGATCTGATCACTATCGCTAACACAACACGCAAGCATTTCGCTAGTCTGTTAACCAGCCATCCATGCTTACGGTCTTTTTTTCTGGCATGCGATCGATAAATGTGGTGAGTTGGATCAGTCAACAAACACGGTGAGTCATGTCATCTTCCCCTGTTATTGTCACTTGCACTGTCTGCCATAGCATAGCCAACTCTGTCAGCGGCGAGGGCTTCACAAGCCCATGCAGTAGAGCAACTGGGTGAATGTGAGATGACATAGACACGGGACAAAACATGGTTGAACATCATGGTTCTCCCAACTCAGTGACGCACCCACTGAGAATCCTGTTAAAAGTGCCCTAGTGACTGGTGATTATATTACACAGAACATTAAAATAGAGACACCAGCCGCCATAGTCAGATGTTTGCCAGGAGGCGAACGCCTAGACAAAGCAAATTTAAAAGTGCTGGCTAATGCTAATCGTAAATTATTATTATTCACATCGGCACTAATGATGTTTGGAGATCACTAAAATTAACATTTAAAGAAGTGTGTAAATTAGCAAGTACGATGTCAGACTCTTAAATTTGCTCTGGTCTGCTTCCTGTTCGCCGGAGTGATGAAATACTTATCAGACTCAACTCACTCAATGGCTGGTTGTTGAAATGGTGTCCGCAGAATAACAGGGTTCATAGACAATTGGAAAAGCAGTTTTTGGGGCAGACCTGACCTGTTAAAAAGAGATGGTATTCATCCCTCCTGGGATGGTGCAGCTCTTCTATCTAGTAATCTTGCACATAGTCTTAGAGTTGAACCTTGACTAACTGGAGACCAGGTGAGGAAGCAGACGGACTGGCTTAACCGACCGTCTGCAATCTGTCTCACAGAAGTCGGATAAATCCCAACACATAGAGCCTTTTTCTCCTAGATATCATCAAATAGAGACTGTAGCTAAGTTTCCGTCCACTTTTTCCACAGTTTTGTTATCAACAAAGTGAATATGCATTAAAAAAGTGCCCAATTTGCTGTCTCCAGCCTGTTTCCAGTCAATTGGTCTTTTACCGATAAAACGGTGTGCGTAATGACACCATCCGTAAAAAAATGCATTGACGCATACATTTTGCGTAAATCGCAAATTATATTGTATCTTCGCACCCCAAATATTTGTAAAATGCAGAGTAATGAGAACATTGAAATTCGGCAGTTTACTGCTTACTATTTTCATGAATAATAGGCCTATTGTTAAATTAGGAAATATTAATAGTGTAAATATTAATCCCTCCATGCAAAGTTCACAGGTCCGTACTCTGTGAAAGAGAAACTTAGTGAAACAAACTATGTTAAAGCGATTTGTTTGTGACTCTAAGCCTGATTCCCAGTGTAACCTTGTAACTAAACCCTTGCCAGATGCTGTAGCAGTTGCCAGTATATGCTAATGTGGGGGGCGTACATATTAATGATCCCGACTGTTGCGTAACAGTCTGTGTTATGTTGAGATTCGCCTATTTTTCTGTGGTGTTTTTCACAAACGAAGTTTACATATGAAGGAGGAAGTAATGGTGTTTGAGACTCACAGTATGTGATGTCCATGTTCTGAACTCTTGTTATTCAACTATGCCAAGGTTTCAATCCAGGGCACCTTTAAAAAAAGTATTTTTTTTTTCTTTAACTAGTTCCTATAACTTTAACAGACATCCAGTTAAGTTTTTTTCTTTCCTTTCATTATGACAGACTTCCATTTTAGTTCCTTAATAATAATATCTTTGAATGTCAGGGGTATTCGTGATAGCAACAAAAGGAAATCAATCTTTTTATTCAGTAGACGAAAAAAATGCTGCTTATATATATATATATATATATATATATATATATATATATATATATATATATATATATATATATATATATATATATATATATATATATATATATATATATATATATATAAAACATTTTTTTTTTTTTACAAGACACTCATTCGGTAGGCAATGATGTGAAGTTTTGTAAAGCACAGTGGGGTGATGTATATTATTTCTGTCTTGCCTCTCAACAATCAGCAGGTGTCGCCATTCTACTCAATAATTTTAAAGGATATATAATTGAATCAGTGACTTTAAATGAGGGTAGATGGATAATTTTGGTTTTCAAATTAGACAATTCCTTCTTTATAATTTGCAATTGATATAACAATACAGCTCTAGCAAAAATAATGTTTTTACAACTTGAAGCCTTTAAAAACAAATATAAGGCTGCACACTTGATTATTGGAGGCGATTATAATGATGCTCCAGATGATCTTGTAGATAGAAAACCTATAAGATTAATCTCACATTCAAGATTCAAAAGTACTGCATATATTTGTGAACAACTGGCAATTATAGATGTTTGGCGTTTTTAAACCCTGACATTAACAAATTTACCTGGAGCAATGTTGCAGTCTAGAATTGATCTATGGCTTATATCTCCCTCTTGTCTGCAATTTGTGTCAGAATCATCACAGCTATGCCCCATTTTCTGATCAGAAATTAATTTCAATCCATTTAGCAGGAAAAAAACAACAAATTGGTAATATATGTGGTTATTGGAAACTAAATAATAATTTATTAAAAGATGATGAGTTTTATGATTTAGTAAAAAAAAAACACAAAAAGCATATTTGATAATAATGAAGTGAATCGCATACAAAGATGGGAATTTTTCAAGTTTAAAATGAGAGAAATAGCAATTAAACGAAGTAAAGTAATTAAAAATAATAATATAGCCAAAGTAAATAATAAATATATATATAAAATATAGCATAAAGAAAGTATTATGGAAAAATTAAACATTTTAATTACTAAGGATAGTTTTTCAGAGGAAGAAGAACAATAATACAAAAATAAAAAAAGGAAATAGATAATATGTATATTGAAATGGCTAAAGGGGCATTTGTAAGGTCTCGAGCAAAATGGCTGGAAGTTGGAGTTATTTCTTTGCTTTTGTAACTGCTCTGAGAGACACAGGTCGAGGATCCAAACGCAGCTTTATTGAAAGGGTAATCCACAATCATAGTCAAGAGTTCAGGCAAGGTCAAAACACAGGCAGGCAGTCCAAACTAACAAACACAACAAGGCAGAGAACACTAGGGATGGCTGACGCGAAACTGACGTTTCAGCGCTTTGACGAGATCCCGAAGCGCAGATGTTTCGAAACACTGCTCCGAACTGTGATTCGAAACACCCATGTCACGTGACTATGGCTAAATGAACCTAATTCCCCACAGTAAATTAGGTTTACTATAAACCTAATTCCCCACAGTTTAAAAGTGAAGTTAATCCATCTTCACCTCGTGGGTTTTTGTGAGAGGAGAGATATTTTGTGATAGCAGTCATTTCCCCTCATTTGTATGTAAGTTACTTGCTAAAATATATTTGTGCATGCCAGCAAGTGTCCCTGTGAAAAATCGAAAAAAAGAAGTCGGCAAAGTCCTTCAACAACAGAGCAAATAATATTTTTGAATAAAAATGTTATGTAACAAATGTGACACATTGTGGCTTTATTTATTTTTATTAATCATTTTTATCAATCATTAATCATTTTTCATGACCAAAAAACCTATAGTTATCCACAATGAGGAGGCTACAGGTTAAAAAAACAACATCATGTAGTTTTCAGATTTTTTACATGGATCATTGTAAAGGTTATTTCAGATCAACACATGCAAGCGACCACTAGGTGTCGCCGTAGAGACGGGTGTCGGATTGATTCGAAGCTTCATAAGGGGTGTTCATTTATTAATTTCATACTTGTTTTTTATATTATGTTATTGTAATTATTTGATGTATAATCTTTGTTCACGGACTGTGATGGCTGAATGTTTTTAAATTGAATTCTGTAATTTAAAAATAATAAAAAAAAGATTAAGGATGGTTTGTTTAGTTTGAACGTGCTGCGAGTAGGAAGAATTTGTAATCATTTAATGCTAAGTTGCCCCCTTTTCATGCATTTTTTTCTTTATTGTATCAATTACACAAACCAAAATGCCTAACACAATAAAACAGAAACATTGTTCCAGTAAAACAATTCATCATCATGAAGCAAACGGTCTGACATTACTGAAGTAAATCAAAATGCTTTATTTAGAGTTTTTGTCCACTATATGCTCACGATCCCCTTATAATGTATATTCAGCAGAGCTTACATCTCTCTCTGCTGACTCTCATACAACGTTGATGAACTGCACTAGAACCAGCTTTTGCTCTTGTTTGTCCCAATTTTGTCTGTAGTCTACCGGGCCCAGTAAAGGGAAATCTTGAGTGACCATGAACCTGCTCTCAGCGTGATTACACACATACACACACACACACACACACACACACACACACACACACACACACACACACACACACACACACACACACACACACACACACACACACACACACACACACACACACACACACACACACACACACACACACACACACACACACACTCTCTCACACACGCAAACACTCTCTGACATATCATGGAAAGAGAATGAAACACTCACACAAGAGATGAAATCAAAGTCTTCAACGTTTATTCAGGACACAAGCAACACTTTCAAAAAATATAATATATTATGATTTATAAGGTGTTTTCTTCATGGGGATTGATAGTTTCTTATCACAATGTCAAAAAATTCAGGTTTTTCTTTTGCTTTTGACATTTGGTCCCCACAGCAAAAAGAATATCTGGAACACACACAGACAAATATTATACATTATGTTCTGCTCATGTCGTCACAGACAGAGCTTATAAGAGCCGCTGAGTGAGTGAGTGAGTGAGTTCAGTTCAGCGATTATCAGAGTTGATGTCCTGTAGTCTCTGCAGGGGTTTCCTTCGGGGGGAGCAGTGAGGATTCCCCGGGCAGACGGAGAGCAGCAGCGGTGAGGGCTTGAACGCAAGGGCTTGATTTTTGCTCTGTATATGCTAATTAAAGAGATTTTAAGGAACTTTGCTGTGGCACTGCCACCCATAGATATGCATCACTTACGCAGTCTGTAATGTTAGCCCTGATCAATGTAGCAATACTGAATAATTTTGACTGATAATCTGCCAATTAACTCTCAAATGCAAACTATTGTCATAGCGGCACACTGCTGTACACTAATAAGATTATTTAAACAAAATCATTGGACTGACCTTGTAACTTGGCAGATGGGATGTAGAGTGCACGGCAGCGCGCACAGGCTGTTTTTTTTTTTTTTTTCAAATTTGGCAGACTCTGCAGAGCGCACGGGACTCACGGTGATGACGTCATAAACGTTGATTGGCTGAGGCAGTTGTTGTCCCAGGGTCATCATTAAAGCACATTGGTCTCAGGACAGCAAGGACTTGGCAAAATCAGGAACTGCTGCTGCTGCTGCTCTCCGTCTCCGCAGGGAAGCGAAGCCCTCTCACACTGACTTAAAGAAATGATAGTAGGACACGGATAACACATTGGGTGCGTCGATCAGGGTATATTCTGGCAAACCGCTTGCCAATCACGTGTAGCAATAGGCCAGGGGTGTCCAAACTTTTTAAAAAGGGTTTTCAATGTTGTGGACAGGGTTCCTTTTCCATATATATATATATATATATATATACACAGGGGCGTAAATCACGGGGGGGACAGGACCCCCCCAATCTGAGGGCTGCCCCCCCCCCCCCAAAAAAAAACCATGCTGAGTATTGTAAATAATATAATGATATATACTTAAAATAAATGTGTAAGTAGTAAAACAATACAAAAGCAAACGGGACAAAAATGCGTTTAAGTTTAGAAACATTTTGAGTCCCCCCTTGCCCCACAGTGGTTTGATCCACCGCGCACCTCAACTAACGTTGCCCATAGAACGTAAAAAAACTACCACCACAAGTTTGGGGAGAGAACAAAGCTCTTCACACAGCAGTTGTGAAAGCCAGTAAGCTGTCAATGCTATTTTATTCACTTTAAACATCAGATGAATTGACTCTTTTCTCTTTAATACAGATTAGGCAAAACACTGATAGCATCACTTGCCCACCTCGGCACCGCCCCGGGCCACCGTCGTTTTCATTTTTATAGTAATAAAATAATTTTGTTTAGTTAGTGAACAGACACAACAATTAAAAACTGAACGTGTCTGCTCAATACAGCACGAGCCGAACGAGAGTCAGATTTCATTCATCACTGGAGCAAACAGCTGACAGACAAGATGATCGCAGAAGTTTTGGTTTCAAAGCGACATGTAAAAGTGCCTATTTAAGGGAGTGTGTCATTGTACTGTTTTCTTGCTGTGTTTTTCATTAAGAATAATAGGCTAATGAACCCATAATTCAAGCAACCCGAACCCGCCCTCGAATTGGCGCTAATTCTAAATCTAAAGTATATGCGCACGGCGCTCTGTCAGATCTGTGTTGGGTTTTGCTCAATATGATAATAAGTGGCAGATCAGAGGGCTTGCTGCAGTTGAATATCTAAAGATCTGAATATCATAGTATAAAATACTATGTGGAGGATGCAAGATAATTTTAAATAATATGACTGTGTGGTGAACCTTACTCATATTTAAACAACTATTGCTTTGTGTTGTTGGTCAGAAATGACAGAGAAAAGAAAAACGGACATTAGATAATTATTCAGTGCACCAAAACGCCAAATAAGCACAAATTGTTTTTTTTATTTTTTTTGTGGTACACATATCCTAAGTACGATTTTGGCTATATTATTTGTGTCCCCTTCAAAAATTGCTCTTGAGAAATTACATGTTTATCGTCCCCCCCTACTGTTAGATAAAATTTATGCCCCTGTATATATATATATATATATATACTGTATATAAAACATGTTTTGTTTCTTGGAAACGCTGACAGTAGACAGAGTAGTAGCTTGTGATAGGACACAGATGTAAATTTATGTTATTTAACAATATCTGTAAAATTTTCATCAACCACAAAGTTTTAATGAGTGAAATTTAAATATTATTACTGACCCAGACAGCAAAATGTATTTGGGCCAGGTCTTCATTAGCATTTGGCCCCGGGCTCATTCTTTCCAACGGCCCAATACCGGAACCGGTTGGAATTACGGATCAGAGACAGATCTGGGCCAGTACAGTTATTAATGCCATGACGGGTGGCCCAGATCAGCGTCTCATATTTTACATTTTACATCTGGTCTGTGGGCTATCAGACAATTAAGGCCTAAACACCGACACAATTTGTAATTTTTATTTTAAAAAGGCAAGAGAACACAATGAACAACGATCTGTAGACCAGATTAACAAAAAAACACAAAACAATACAATCAAGTGAGAAAATTAAAGATAAATGTTAATTACTCAAATTACAAAAAAAAATACAAAACCAAGTAAAAACTAATGTGAACACAATATTAACACAAATTGTATTCATTTGTTGGGTGTGATTGGGCATGGCTGCGGGGTCGCAGGCCAGATTGAACCCTCTGATGGCGTAAGGATTCATCTCTGTGTCTGTGGCTTTCTCAGACATGCGGCTCTTCCTCACTGCTCCTGTAAGACGTACACAAAGCACACAAAGCAAAGAAACAAAGAGTAAATATTAGATTCAATATTCAAAGACTCTTTATTACATGACTTTATAGTAAAATGCTTGCACAAATCAATAATAATAAATGTGACTAAAGTGGTGTGGAGTGAATGAATGAGAGAGTGGTGATTAAGTCAAGACTGAGTGAAAGGCATCTATTATAATACTTACGAGCTATAATGGTCTTGTTGCCATCTCACTGAATTTTTTTTATTGTTCATCCCTTTCCAATGTATTGATTCGGCTCCACTGTCGGCAAAAATGTGTGCCAAAATGTTAAAAATGATGTGCAATGGAGGCCAGCATCCCCACCTGTGGAAACAAGAGACTACATTATTGAGAAGTAAGAGATTGATAAATGACAGAGAGGTTTGGGCAACATAGCAAAGAGTGTGGGACATATCTCATGTCATGAATTACACCTTGAGGGAATAACCTTAATGGGATAGGCTAAAATGTGTTAGCTGTAAACCTGTACCATCTAAATCCCAAAAATCCCATTCATTCCAATGTCAAAATGTACTTTGAAGGCAAATATATTAAATTGCCCAATGTCACGATACGATACGGATCACGATACTAAAGTCACGATACAATACGTATCATCATATTATGGAAGCATATGTGTAGCAATATTCAATTGGACCCACTTTATATTAGGTAGCCTTAACTACTATGTACTAACATTTTAATTAATCATTTGATGCATTGCACTTATTGTGTACATACATGTTTTTACATTGTACTTACAAAAAAAATACCTGCATGTAATTATGTCTGTTATGAATTTCTGTAGTTACATTTGTTTTTGCACAGTTGACACTTCCCTTACACCTAACCCTACCCTTAAACTGACCCATACCACCACACCTGTCCCTAACCCTACCCTTAAACTGACCCATACCACCACACCTGTCCCTAACCCTACCCTTAAACTGACCCATACCACCACACCTGCCCCTAACCCTACCCTTAAACTGACCCATACCACCACACCTGCCCCTAACCCTACCCTTAAACTGACCCATACCACCACACCTGTCCCTAACCCTACCCTTAAACTGACCCATACCACCACACCTGCCCCTAACCCTACCCTTAAACTGACCCATACCACCACACCTGTCCCTAACCCTACCCTTAAACTGACCCATACCACCACACCTGTCCCTAACCCTACCCTTAAACTTACCCATACCACCACACCTGTCCCTAACCCTACCCTTAAACTGACCCACACCACCACACCTGTCCCTAACCCTACCCTTAAACTGACCCATATCACCACACCTGTCCCTAACCCTACCCTTAAACTGACCCATACCACCACACCTGTCCCTAACCCTACCCTTAAACTGACCCACACCACCACACCTGTCCCTAACCCTACCCTTAAACTTACCCATACCACCACACCTGTCCCTAACCCTACCCTTAAACTGACCCATACCACCACACCTGCCCCTAACCCTACCCTTAAACTGACCCATACCACCACACCTGCCCCTAACCCTACCCTTAAACTGACCCATACCACCACACCTGTCCCTAACCCTACCCTTAAACTGACCCATACCACCACACCTGTCCCTAACCCTACCCTTAAACTTACCCATACCACCACACCTGTCCCTAACCCTACCCTTAAACTGACCCACACCACCACACCTGTCCCTAACCCTACCCTTAAACTGACCCATATCACCACACCTGTCCCTAACCCTACCCTTAAACTGACCCATACCACCACACCTGTCCCTAACCCTACCCTTAAACTGACCCACACCACCACACCTGTCCCTAACCCTACCCTTAAACTTACCCATACCACCACACCTGTCCCTAACCCTACCCTTAAACTGACCCATACCACCACACCTGCCCCTAACCCTACCCTTAAACTGACCCATACCACCACACCTGCCCCTAACCCTACCCTTAAACTGACCCATACCACCACACCTGTCCCTAACCCTACCCTTAAACTGACCCATACCACCACACCTGTTCCTAACCCTACCCTTAAACTGACCCATACCACCACACCTGTCCCTAACCCTACCCTTAAACTGACCCACACCACCACACCAGCCCCTAACCCTACCCTTAAACTGACCCACACCACCACACCTGTCCCTAACCCTACCCTTAAACTTACCCATACCACCACACCTGTCCCTAACCCTACCCTTAAACTGACCCATACCACCACACCTGTCCCTAACCCTACCCTTAAACTGACCCATACCACCACACCTGTCCATAACCCTACCCTTAAACTGACCCATACCACCACACCTGTCCCTAACCCTACCCTTAAACTGACCCATACCCCCACACCTGTCCCTAACCCTACCCTTAAACTGACCCATACCACCACACCTGCCCCTAACCCTACCCTTAAACTGACCCATACCACCACACCTGTCCCTAACCCTACCCTTAAACTGACCCATACCACCACACCTGTCCCTAACCCTACCCTTAAACTTACCCACACCACCACACCTGTCCCTAACCCTACCCTTAAACTGACCCATACCACCACACCTGTCCCTAACCCTACCCTTAAACTGACCCATACCACCACACCTGTCCCTAACCCTACCCTTAAACTGACCCATACCACCACACCTGTCCCTAACCCTACCCTTAAACTGACCCATACCACCACACCTGTCCCTAACCCTACCCTTAAACTGACCCATACCACCACACCTGTCCCTAACCCTACCCTTAAACTGACCCATACCACCACACCTGTCCCTAACCCTACCCTTAAACTGACCCATACCCCCACACCTGTCCCTAACCTTACCCTTAAACTTACCCACACCACCACACCTGTCCCTAACCCTACCCTTAAACTGACCCATACCACCACACCTGCCCCTAACCCTACCCTTAAACTGACCCATACCACCACACCTGTCCCTAACCCTACCCTTAAACTTACCCATAACACCACACCTGTCCCTAACCCTACCCGTATCCCACCTCAATATCAGCAAAGGTGTTTTGCAATACAATTTGAACACAGTAAGTACATTGTACTTATTTTTTGATGTAAGTACATAGTAGTTAAGGCCACCTAATATAAAGTGGGGCCATTCAATTTGCAATGTAATATGTCAAGTCAAGTCACCTTTATTTATATAGCGCTTTTTTTTCTAATATGTAAAATGGCAATGCATTTCAGTATTTAAATTTACATTTTGCATACCATGTGTGCAACATTTGGAGCAAAATGATAATTGAAATGGAATAATATAATTTACATTTACTATTTCCTACACTAGTTTTAACATATAATTGAAATACATATTTTAACGCTTTATAAAATATTAAATTAAAATGAAAATGTATTCCAGAAATGTTTAGATGTGTTTAACACATTCAAACAAAAAATGTAGCAAAATGATCATTTAAATGTTATTTTTATTTATTGCATTTCCACTCACAGTTAAGATACTTGCGATTGCATTTTCATTATATGTCCCGCAATGAATGTAGCAAAATTCAACGTGGAATTGAAAATGCAATCCGAGCCGATCAAGTCTCCGCCCTGTCAATCATCGCATCAAGGCGGGGCCAGGTGTTGAAACATGGCGGCAGCAGAGCTGTTAGAGCGAGGCGTTTACTGGCAGATGAAGTGGAGCAAGAACACAGAAATGATCACGTGCGTCTGTCAGTGACTGTTCTGTTACAGTACGTTATTAGAACCAGAGATATTTATGGTTAGAACGTCTCGCCAAGGCCGCAACCATGTCTTGATCACTGGGGGGACCACATATTTGTATTTTTTATAAAGCATAAAGAAACAGAACAGTGAACAAAATTCTAGGTCTTATTCTAGTTGGGAAATAATCGTTTTGGGACTATTTGCAAACAATATTTGCACCAAATATATTATTAGTCCCGAGATTCTTCGCATTAGTGAATAAATACATAGATCGGCTGTTAACATTTGAGTTCCCTAGTGGTCTGGAGGTTTCAGGCTCTAATCCGCTCTGATTGTATATTAAGAGCAGGGACCCTAACCCTACCCTATTGTGTGAATTTTGTTTTGTGATTTCACCGAAAGAATAGAGTCTCTCTCCGCGGCGACATTAAGTGATAGAATGGCCGCTCGTCTGTGTGTGAAGACAGTGTGTAAACCCTGCCACATATTGTTTTTCTTTTTTTTTAATGTAAACAAAAAGAGGCAGGGTTGTGTTTTATTTTTTGTTTTTTATAAATATACATACAGTGAAGATAATCAATATGCATTGCTTGAACCACATTTGTGTGGCTATTAATGTTTCATATTTTTTTAATGAAAATGAAAAGAGGGAGAGTGGTGTTTTATGACATATTTCGTTTTATTGTAGCCTAAAATATTCATGCAGGAGTGAGACCGAGCTGAGTGGCGCTATCAAGAACGCTGCTTTTCCATCAGCAGAGCACCAGACTTGTGTCCTCCCGTCCTCTGGAGTTCGTTCTCCTGAGTCGAACTTAGGCGCGAGAGAGGCGGAAGTACCGCTGAAAGCGGCCATCATCCAGACACAGCTCCTGGAGCGCCTTGATTTAGACGCGCGTCCAATTTGGTGTGGACGTGTGAGTGGATTCAAAATGTTCAATCGTCCAACTAGATGCGAATTTGACAATCTATTCGCATTCGGTGTGAACCCAGCACAAGACACAGGACACACATGGACCTCTCCTCCTCGCCAACCACATTAACAGTGAAGCCGAGAGCAAGATATGCCTCGTCATATTTTCTGCATTTAGCTTTTGAATGACCAGCACCTGCCTGGGATGTCTGTGTGACCTCATCTACTGCTTTTCTCTTGCCTTTTATAAACCGATACATCTTCCATGAGAAGTCAGTTAACTTGGCCTTTGTTTTCTTTTTATGTCCCGTGCCCCTCGTTACGTCATTTGGCAGGTTTTTTAATGTCCCACGCCCCCCCCCTCAGATAAATCAATACAGATATTGTAATCCAATCCACAAATTAGCCAGAGATCAGTCATCATGATTAGAAGATCTGGGATCTGTCAAATCATCTCAGATGTATTAAGCAAGGTACGAAAAACGGAGCCCATGTTTCATGTGTAGCCCAGTGGTAAAGTTGGGTATTATAGTGTAATGGGAGATCAATAGTTGGTAATTTTATTTCATGACAGTGATTAAAACTAAAGTTTAAAGTTTATATTATTTAGTCAAATAATATTACCAGAGGTTTTATGCAGTTAGCCTTTTATTACTTTATTCTTACTGTTTTTATGTTACCATTTTTATTGTTAATTTGGGTTTTCACGCTGTAATGTCGATAGTGTTTGGCTGCAGGCACGTAAGACGTGTATAGAAGTGACCTGAGAGAGATGTGAGAGAAAGTGCTGAGAGGTTGTTTTTTTTTCGCTGGGCCCGTGTGGAGCACGGGATGCTGGCACGTTGAGAAGGAAAAAAAACGCTAGAAGGAGCCAGTAAAGCCGATGAAACTGAGCGGGAGGCTCAGAGAAGAGGGCCGCGGACTCGTGACGTTTGTGAGCCGAGAGATTGAGTGAGAAACGAGGCCGGAGACCCGTCTGACGGAGCGGGAGAGAAGGAGTGGAAGCCGTGATCGGAGGTAGCCGAGCTAGCTAGCCACAGCGGGCGTATGCTGGGCGGAGCTCTCTCTCTCTCTCTCTTTCTCTCTCTCTCTCTCTCTCTCTCTCTCTCTCTCTCTCTCTCTCTCTCTCTCTCTCTCTCTCTATATATATATATATATATATATATATATATATATATATATATATATATATATATATATATGTGTGTGTGTGTGTGTGTGTGTTTCTTTGTGTGCATGCACCTGCATTTATTTAGTCTACTTCCTTTATTCGTGAGTTTTATTTGTTCACAAACAGGAAAAATTTCCACATTCACAATACAAAATGTTATCTTTTGAGTTACTAGGAGTATGTAAAGGAACAGATTGTCATGTATTTAATTTATTGATTCATTCATCTATCCATTCATTCATTTTTGCTTCTAAGATAATGGTTGCAAAACATTTTGCGACCCAGTGCTTTCCCTCACTTTCACCAGCAGAGGTCCTCGTCGAGCTCTGATTTGAAAAGCTTCGAGTAATGAACCTTTTTCTGATACAATTGTGCTGAAAGCTTCACTGGTTCAGAAAGCTTCACGTTGCCATCACTACAAATCGGTACCTTGAGTAAACTGGAACATGTGTGTGAGTGGGCCCACCACTGCATTTGCTAAGACTTGTTACAGGACACTTGGCACGTTGTTTTTTTTTGTTTTTGTTAAAGTTAAAAGTTCTCTGTGTATTCTCAATTGTTGGGAATAGGGTTGGGAACCGAGAACCGGTTCTTATGCAGAACTGAAACTGATTTTTGAAAAATACCAGAACCGCGCGAAATTCCTAAATTTCGGTTCCGAAAACGGTTCTGGTGCAATGTGTGTGCGAAACGCTGGTAGCGTATCCTTTAATAGCGAGCGACAGCTCACCTCATCATGAATATTAATTATGTTGCCTGCCGCTTTCAGGAGTGCAACCAATTAACGCAGTTCAGCACTGAAAGCCCTCGCACTACACATTCACGGTTTTGCGTCAGATATTTTCGCATGGTGAAGAGAAAGTCACAAGTATGTAGACACATAGATATGGATATCTACGTGTAGACATCCCAAGTCTCCCGGAAGTTCCGGGAGTCTCCCGCATATTTATAGCGGCTCCCTGATGCCCGCAAATTAGTTAAATTCTCCAGCAATCTAGAGCGAGCGAGCAAGAGCGCGCATGCGAGACACAAACTGTGTACACGCGCACGGCAGAGAGCGAGAGAGAGCGAGAGACCTTGCGTGTGTGTGCTAGTGTGCACCTAATGAAGCGCATGTAAGACAGAGAGCGTCCTGATTGGCCTGTTTCGGTAAGTCAACCAATCAATTGTCAGTGTGGGCGAGCTACAACTAATTAATAAATATAACTAATAAATATAATTTATAACTTGGTTTTATTCAGAGACAGAGAGAGAAAATGTAATAAGACAATTTCAGAGGTGTTCATTTGAACATTTAATTTTAATGTCCATAAATTCCTTTTTTTTGTTGTTGCAAGAATGGCTTACTGTAATACTGTAATATGTTCAAAACAGGACTTTTTTTGATATTGCCAAACTGTAAATTAATTTGAGAGCAAGTAATAAACACTAAAAGGATTGTTTGAGTTGCATATTGTGCCTTTTCCTTTACCACTATTTGTTTAATAATTTTAATGGAACCAGAATCGGAACCGGAATCGTTAGGCGGAACCGGAACCAGAACCGGAAAAGGAAAATTTCTCACGATTCCCAACCCTAGTTGGGAAAGAGCTAAGGGAGGAGGACTTTTAGACCACTTATTTAGACACTTATACTGGTGTAACAAGTGTGATTGAAACTATTGGAGTTTCTAGCTAAATTTAAAGTAGCTATTATTTAAGTGTTTTGGGGAATCTTTTGGTCATTTATTTTTGTATATAACTTAATATTGTGTTTTAGGGGAAGCTTTTATATTTTATTTGCCAAATTATTTTATTCAATTAACAAGGGCTTTGCCCTATTTGTTGGTTAAAATACAAATCATCTCTGGGTCTTATTATTTTGAAATACTTTTATGTCAAAAGGTTTTACAACTCACTAGAAACGTATTAGGTGCCCCGTGGTATCCAGCTGAACTACACCGAACCCAAGCACCCCCATTCTCATTTAAGTAACACACAGAGTGGTTGTACGGGTGCTACACATGTTATTTTGTTATGTTCAATGTCATGTTTCCTGTTGTCATGTGATAGCATTGTGCCCTCATGTGATCCTGCCATGTGCTCCCTTGTCATGTGATCTATGTTTGTCATGAGGCTTGTTCGACTTCACTCAGCGATGAAGCAGTGCATGCTGGTTAGAAATGTTGTCCGACTTGTGCCACGAGAGCGATTCGAGAGCAGCCGGCTAATACAGCCGGTGCAGCAACACAGCTGTTCCACGATTGGCCAGATTCACCGCATGACAGCGATCACGTGTGTTTCGTGTTTATTCTAAAACCTTCAGTTCCACGAATGCTCACAAATCAATGCTCACAAATCATGTAATCGCGATGTTATATTGTCATGTGTATCAAAATAAAACTGATAAAAACGTAGACCCCACTTTATAGATAGTGTAGGTTTAAATGTTGAACTTTATTCTTGTACAAACTGCTGAGTAAAGTATTACATGACAATAATGTCTCTGAAACATCTGTGTATTGCCAAATATTGCATTAATTTCACGTCAGCTGTGGTAAAGTATGTCGAACACACCTATGTTCTGATCGGTTCATTGTTTGATCATTGTTCCCTGTCATCAGTAGTCTGTGTATTCAAGCCCTCATGTGTGCCATGTGTCAAATATTTGAACTAAAGGTGAAGATGCCAATTTAAAAAAATATATTTTTTCATTTATTAAAAAAAAATAGAAATATGTATATATATGTGTGTGTGTGTGTGTGTGTGTGTGTGTGTGTGTGTGTGTGTGTGTGTGTGTGTGTGTGTGTGTGTGTGTGTGTGTGTGTTAAATGCAATGAAACATGAAATTGTGCAGACATTACTTTTGGCCAGGCTGTCATACAAAGAAATTACGAACGCAAGCAAAAACAAGAGGACCAATGAAATGTGTGCTTTGTTCCCTGAAACTTGTAGCTGTTGTTTGCTTTTTTTTTTGTTGTTGCTTCTTTTAAAAAGATTTGGTCAGATAAATACTTCGCTTAGTTTAGTGTTTTATTCTTCCCAAATATATTCTAAACATCTTCTTTTGTGTTCAACAGAAGAAAGAAACTCATACAGGTTTGGAACAACTTGAGAGTGAGGAAATGATGACAGAATGGACATTTTTGGGTGAACTATAATGGAGGACCAAACCTGCAGAGATTAAAAATAAATTAATTAATTAATGAATAAGTAAGTAAATAAATAAATATACAAATATGTAAATGAATAAATAGATACATAAATGTGATAATAGGAAAATAAATAACAGAATAAACCACTTAATAAAATATGATTAATTTTTAATCAAAATAATTTTTTTATTATCGTTCCCTTAATTTATTATTTTCTGCTTTTATAAATGTAAAAAATATATGTAACCTTTTAAATCATTTGTTAATAAATTGTACTATTTATTATTTTACATTTATTCTTATATTTATGTATTTATGCATTCATTCTTTTTATATTTATTTATTCCCACATGTATTTATTTTTCTATTTGGTTCCAGCAGCTTCCTCCTCATTTCCATGTTGCACACGGAAAAGTACAAACAAATGGATCAATAAATAAATCTAAAAATAAATACATGTGAGTCAGATTTATATTAATAATAAATAAATCTAAAAATAAATACATGTGAGTCAGATTTATATTAATAATAAATAAATCTAAAAATAAATGAATGCATAAATATAAAAATGTACTAACAAATAAATAAGTTTAAAAATAAATGTATAAAAGCAGAAAATAATAAATTAAGGGAAAGATAATACACAATTTAATATAGTTTTTTTTACAATTGTTGTTTATTCTGTTATTTATTTTCCTATTATCACATTTATTTATCCATTTACGTATTTGTATATTTATTTTATTATTCATTTATTTATTTACTTGTTCATTAATTAATGTATTTTTAATTTCTGCAGGTTTGGTCCTCCATAAACTAACCCTGCTCTGAGCGGCGTTATACATATGACACCTGAAGGCAAAACCAAAAACTTTTAATAAAAAAACATAATTTAGTAATAGTAGAGTAAGTAAAACGGATTAAAATATATTATTGTGAATAAGGACCCAAGAATAACAATAAACATAATAATAACATTAAACACAATGAAAATAATCATTGTGTTGTAAAAGTTAAATAGACGAATATAAGGATTGTAGCTCTTTCACAGCGACACACACACACACACACACAGGCACAGGCGAGTTCCTTAACACAGGCGTTTATTCCTTTGGCCAATCCGGTTCACGTCCTGAGAACTTCATGCACATGAAAACAGAACAAAATACAACAAACACAAAATGGCGCTTGTGGTGGTCGAGGCCATACAAAATCAAAACTTAAGATGTAGGTTAACTGAAACTAATCTGAGCCGTGCATTCATTTGAGTGATGATGGATATTATGGGATGGCTTGATGCAGGAGATGCAGAGAACTTGATTTTGACCCTTAAGAAACTTTAACTAATGCTGTAATGTAACAAATCTGCTACAAAAATAAAATGGTAAATGAGTTGCTACAACATTTAAATAAAAATGTAAAGCCTGTACAAATACTAGAAATCGTGAATATAAATAATTGGTTTTTTTTTGTGTGTTTTTTTTAACTGTACATTTATTTTATTTATCATTTTAACGGTTGATTATTTTTTCATATGGTTCACATCATTGTTAGCTTCATCTTTAGTAGATGAAGATGAAATAAAGTCACAGGCAATGTTGTGGCCACTCCACCAGTGGACACGTCACACACACACACACAGACCCTGATCCGCTCTAGAGCGCCATCTTCAGGCCTCCAGGAGAATCCCTGCATGTTCCCGACTGCTGGACTTACACTGCTCTATATATAAGGACATGAGATTAGCCTTTGAGCTACTGCTACATTACATACTGGATTCAGAAAAATACACTTCTTAGTTCTTAATCTACCATTTTAGAGACAAAAACTGTACATTAAATGTAAACTACATCTCATGAATTACATGACAGCGCCATTATTATACCACATGATATCATGACTTCAAAACAAATATTGTTGAAAAGAAAATACCACAATGTCTCTTTATTCTCTTATTTATTTATGCAGGATGAAGATACAGATCCAGGATCAGCAACAAGATACACTTCGAAAGATATTATTCAACATTTATAGATTTACTGCTTTAACAAATCAGTCATGTGATATTCATGAGTCCTGTCTGTCTCAGTGATGAAACTCTTTATATAATGTGACATGTAGAGACAGCTCAGAACTTATGAATATAGTGTCTCATACTGACTTTTATACAGTAATCTATAGCAAACATCAAACACACATTATTCCTCATTAATACAGGTTCATATGTTAATGATTCTTCATGATTATCATCTTAAATCATTTGCTGAAGGTTCAGAGTTACTGGAATCACATTCTGCAAAGCTCATCTTCTCTTAAGGGGAACAGCAGGAAACCACTGAAAGTGTTGTGGTTATTCGGGCTATCATGTATCCTCCTGCCAGACCAAAGCCTCACATAGACAACATCTCCAACCTCCAGGATCAACACAACTCCATTCGAGGAGTTTAACCCACCCTGATTCTGATAATCATCTGCAATAACCACCAGCTCTCCATTCTTAGCAATAGATGCAGATGCTGCAGTTGGGCCATAACCACGTACAGAGACTCTGAACATGTAGGCTCCTCTCAGTGGGGCTGTGAAAACACCTGAATCAAACAACAAGAGACACAGAATCAGCTTCACACAGTTTCATGACCAAACACACTGTGTTATAGTTTTAAAAGATGAAGATCATTTCATTAATTCTCTTACACACATTACACAACATCAGATCTGAAGATTTTCAAAAGCAATCTGTGATCAATCCTACATACAGGTTTATGTACTTTGTTTTCTTTTATATGATGTAATTTTATAATCATTAGTCGTTTATGTAGATTTATATCAATAGTGGTGCTTACGAAGCCCGGGGGGGATGGGGGGGGGGGGGGGAAGTAAAAAATCCCGACTTAACATTGCAGCGAACTTATCAACCCACGCCCTAGCAACCATTTAGAGCTCCCTAGCAACTGATCCCATAGACTTCCATTGAAAGAGATCAAAGGGATGTCTTTGGTAGAAGTGTCATAGAAACACGAGGGTGGGTTTGTGTAACTCAGGGCATCAACAGCCAATCACAAATCACCTTCAACCCTTCCTAGCCATGCCCTAGCAACCATTATCAAGCACCCTAGCAACCCAAATCCACAGAGGGATATCTTCACATCTGAATGTCACGAGGCATGGGGGTTGGTTTATGTCATTCATACTGACAAGCACCCTTTGGAGGATCATCATTGGCAGCTGCCAATCCATAGCAACCAAACAGAGTACCCTAGCAACCGTTTAGCAATACCTATATCTCTGCATCAGAACATCATAGAGACATGAGGGTTGGGTCTTTTGACTCGTTACATATGCTAACAGTGAATAGCTACATGCTAATAGCAATTAGCTTGGAGTTATAACATGAAAAAAACAAGTCAAAATGTGCTAGCAAAATGCTAATTGTGTTAACATCATGCTCGCAACATGCTAATCGTGTTAGCATCGTGCTAGCAAAATGTTAATTGTGTTAACATCATGCTAGCAAAAAATGCTAATTATGTTAGAAACAGGCTAATCATGTTAGTTAATAATGCTAACAACATGCTAATCGTGTTAGCATTATGATAATAACATTCTAATCGTGTTAACATCATGCTAGCAAAATGTTAACTGTGCACAACTCAGATTTTCTTTAGGAAATTTACATTCTAGTTTATTCATTTAATAATTTTATTTCATTTCTATAATTTATTATTTAATTATTATTAATTTGTCTTTATATTTTATATTCCTTATTAATTTTGTATTGTTGTGTAGTCTTATGACTGTGGTCTGAAGGGATGTTTGCTTCATGAGTAGGAGATCAGAGAAAGTCTCCATTTCAAGGTTTGTATCGTCACAGGATGATGTTGTGAAGCAGTGATTTTCCATTTCCCCCCCTTGGTATAACAACACTTGTTGAAATTGTACTGGCCAGACGAAGTCTGAGCATTGAGACTTACGCAACTAAGATTATTCAATAAACTTTGCTCTTTTTATCATCATCACTTCGTCTCCTGCTCTTCTCTGAGTCAAACTCTCAGGCTGATAGAAAACTGTTAACAGAGTCTTGAGGAACCAGACCAGACTTTCTGTTGACAGGTTTGCTCCACACACCAGACAAACGGATATCTTTAGACAAGATCCGGGGCTGGATTTGATATTTCTGACGTGAAGATTCCTCTGATCTAACACTATAATATTTATGACTCATTTCATTGATAATTACCTGTGATTGGGTTGTAGGCGTTCCCTATGTTTGTGAAGACGTTCCTGTAGGTTAATGTGATCTCAGTGGTAAAAGGACCAACATCTCCACCGCCAGATTCCATCAGTCCAGCTGAAAAAGCAATCTCTCTGTCTGTTGTTGAAAACATAAGCAATATTGTGATATATTACTGTATTACACTGAGAATGTATTCACTGAATTTAACATCATTCAAGCTAATATTAACCTCTGTTCTCTTTCCTCAACTCCTCCACTTGACTCAGAGTAAGATTTGAAGTTTCTGTGAAGGAATAAAGATTCTGTTAAATCACATGTAATAGATAAACACAATTTTCACAGTATACACTCAACTTTACACTAATATTTACACTATGTAATGTATTGCACTGGTGTTTTACTCTGAGGATCATTGATAAAAGAGTGAATGTTTTGTTGAGGTACCATCAGTTTTCTTCTCCAGCTCTTCCAGGCTAATCGTCTGTTGTTCTGCAGCCTGTTCAGCATCTCTCAGTCGCGTCTCTAAAGCTCTGATGTTTGCTTTCTGCTCTGTGACTGAGGCGGTCAGTTCTCTGATGTTTTCTTTCTGCTCTGTGACTGTGGCGGTCAGTTCTCTGATGTTTGCTTTCTGCTCTGTGACCGTGGCGGTCAGTTCTCTGATGTTTTCTTTCTGCTCTGTGACCGTGACGGTCAGTTCTCTCAGGGCTGCATGGATGTCAGGGAAGCACAGATGGCAGTATTGTTGGCTGTCAGTTGAAGCTTCAGCTCTCAAAGTGTCTGTTTGAGGTGGATTCTGTCTTCTGTCCTCAGAGCTGAGCTGTTGACTGATCTCGTTCTCACTGAGTCCCCCATTGACAAACACAAAGGTTTCCAACAGCAGCAGTAAACACACTAAACCCTTCATTCTTCACTGATGTCTGTTTCCAGCTCTTGCTCTGTCATCCCCACAGCCTCTCATGTGCCTTTATACCCCTGTTGTTTACTGCTCAAGTTAGGTTCTAATCTTTTTTTTTATATTGACACAAGTTGTAACTTTCCCAAAGTTTCCAAGATCCTTCTCAAGGCCTCACAGGTGTTCGCTGTCTGCCTTTTCATGTCCTTGAACTCCAGCAAACTCCACCAAGATGGCTGATTTACTTTTAAGGTTCTAGGAATAAAACCACAGTAGAATCACAGGTTCTGCCAGAGAGTGCAACCAGTTTAACATTTATACATTTGGCAGATGCTTTAATCCAAAGCAATATATATTACAATTCAGTTCATTTGTGCATCACCTTTTGAACATTGTTGCACAGCTTTACAGAACACAGAGAAGAAAATATAAAGAAAAGACAATATTGCAATTTTCCATCTTGAGTTGTTGTCAGCATTAGCAATGTAAATAAATGAGTGTACGTATCATTTGGTGGAAGTGAACTGTTGCAGTGAGTTTATTATTGCGTATGGTAAGCATTTATCTTGATAAAGATTGGAAGTATTGTGTTTTTATAGAGTGCTTCTGTAAAAGTTCTGTTTTGGTTCATATGTAGAGTAGTCTGTCTAAAAGCTGTAATGCTACTGTTTGATTGTGCACGTCTATTTCCTATTCTCGTTTTACCCTTTGTTTGCCATTGCTGTGCATTTAGATTCTAGTCAAATTTGTGCAAAATCACTAAGTGGTTTACGGTTTATTTGTGTTTTTATCAATACTTTATTGTGCTTTTCTTACAAATGGAGTTACCAGTATTGACAGTGATTGTGTGTGACCTCATACTATAAGAAAGGCTTTAACTCTGTCACACACACACACACACACACACACACACACACACACACACACACACACACACACACACACACACACACACACACACACACACACACACACACACACACACACACACACACACACACACACACACACACACACACACACACACACACACACACATGTGACCTCAACATGACATTAACAGCTGTATTTTTATGAGTTAACGTTAACAAAGATGAACAAATGTATTGCTCATGGTTAGTTCATGTTAGTTAATACATTAACTGATGTTAACTAATGAAATCTTATTGTAAAGAGTTACCAAATAAGTTATTTTAAAAATATTTCATAATATATAAATACACACAGTTTTTGCTGTATTTTGGATCAAATAAATGCAGCCTTGGTTTGCAGAAGTACACCAAGTACAGTACAAAATAGTACAGTTTCCAAACTTTTGACTGGTAGTGTATGTGGATTAAAACAAAACTAGAGGCGTTTGCAGACTTTCTGTCTTAGTATTAAGTCTGATAGACAATCAGCAAATTCTGTGATAAAGTCTGTATGGTGTCCTGGTGGCCTGTATACAGTAGCCAGCACAAAGTCAAATGGGATTGATCATCTACACTAGAAGCACCAACACTTAAAAATAATTATATTTGAAACTAGACCTCTGAGTAATATTAAATATATGATTATAAATTACAGCAACACCTCCGCCTTTGCCTTTCAGATGGGGCTCATGTTTATAACAGTAATCTTGGGGGTGGACTTTTACCGTTAAAGAATAAGAGGTTAAAGAACAACAACTTTAATGGAGTCAGATAAATTATATTAAACTGAATTATGCTCGTCATCCTTCAACTGCTTTTTGTTCTGATTATTGGTTAAAACAGCAGCGTAAGCTTCCAGCCTTGAGCCACTGATGTGTGCTCGTATCATTCGGTGGACTGAGTTAATCATTATATGTGTGCTTTTCCTTCACATGAAAAATATCCTGAGTTATGGGAAAGTGCAAGAATCTGCACTTCTGATAATGTGTTCATGGACATCTGCTAGACTGAAACGTCTGAATTTGTTGTGGTAAGATTATGTTTTTATCTGTTTTTCTTCATCATAGGCACGTCAGGGTGTGTAAACCACCATAAAGTACACAGTGGTTCATCAATAATGAAAGGATATTTTTGACACATGTAAAAAGTAAATATGACATTAGGCTGTAAAACAACTTCAGATCAGACCCTGAACACACACACACACACACACACACACACACACACACACAGATTCATATCACACAAAGAACGCTTATGCAAAGAAATAAATAGTTCATTATTTCTGAATCTGGATTTATTCCGATAAGGAACCACATAAATAAATGATATTTTGCCTGTAATTATGGTCACATTAACTAAATGATCCTTCTCATAATCTTACAGATGGAACAAAGACACTTGTGTAATAATTTCAAACAGACTTTGGACTGAACACTGAACTGAAGCATTTAGAGTAAGAGCTCATGGGGTCTTTAATCTTCTCTCAAATTAAGATAAACAGCATTTTGAAGGATTATATAAACACACATAAACTGATAATGTACTGAGAATAAAAACTCCAGTGATACATGTCCAATAAACTGATGTTCATCTTTCCAAAAGCAATATTCCAACACACAGGAATACATACTAGACGTGAAACTGCAGAGAATGGACAAAATGTATAATATTTGTCTGTGTGTGTTCCAGATATTCTTTTAGTTGTGGGGACCAAATGTCAAAAGCATAGTAAAACCTGCATTTTTTGACATTGTGATAAGAAACTATCGGTCCCCATGAAGAAAACACCTTATAAATCATAATAAATTATATTTTTTGAAAGTGTTGCTTGTGTCCTGAATAAACTTTGAAGACTGATTTCATCTCTTGTGTGAGACATGATATGTCAGAGAGTGTGTGTGTGTGTGTGTGTGTGCGTGTGTGTGTGTGCGTGTGTGTGTGTAATCACGCTGAGAGCAGGTTCATGGTCACTCAAGATTTCCCTTTACTGGGCCGGTAGACTACAGACAAAATTGGGACAAACAAGAGCAAAAGCTGGTTCTAGTGCAGTTCATCAGCGTTGTATGAGAGTCAGCAGAGAGAGATGTAAGCTCTGCTGAATATACATTATAAGGGGATCGTGAGCATATAGTGGACAAAAACTCAAAATAAAGCATTTTGATTTACTTCAGTAATGTCAGACCGTTTGCCTCATGATGATGAATTGTTTTACTGGAACAATGTTTCTGTTTTATTGTGTTAGGCATTTTGGTTTGTGTAATTGATACAATAAAGAAGAAAATAACTTAGTATTAAATAATAAAAAATTCAAACTAAACAAACCACCCTTAATGTGATGTATAATAATTGAGTATTTATCAGTTATTAACATAGCTTTCTTGTTTTTTGTTGTTGTTTTTTTTTTACCAATTTAAGAGACTCAAAATATATGTCAGTTTCAATTTGGACTAATTTAAAACATGGTCTTAATTTGGAAAATGTTGCTTTATGAATATGGAATTTACCTAATAAAATAAAGAGATTTACAATATTACATAAACTCCTATCTTTACAATCAAAGTAGGTAATAATCTGTTTCCCTTCAAGTGTGATTGTATGTGTTGTTTTAGATGCCAAATAATGTTCAACACTTTTCCAGAATGTAAAACAAAATGAACAACCATAAAAGAGATGGGTTAATGATTCTTGTTCTGTCTTACAAAAACTACAATAATTATCAACAGGTGTGAATTTTGAGATAAACAAGTTTGTGGGATATGTATTATGCAGTATTTTCACATGTAATTCCCTAACTTTGTTCAAGATACAAAATCTAAAAGGAACAAGCCCCGCTCCACGCCAATGAATCTCAGTAAAATGACAACTCCAGAAAAATGTCCCATGAGGTGTTATTTTCTTTAAGTTTAGAAAGCATTTTCTGATATGCTTATTAGTACAATTGCTGTTCATAATATCCATACCTTTTATATAAAGAGTAAAATTAAAACCACAAACTTCACTTTGTTTTTATAACTTTTCATTAGTTCTAATATGCCATTAGGTATAGATTTGAAAACTGAGTTATATTCTTTGAACGTTATCGGGAATGCCTTCTCTCTGAGAAAGGATTCATAGTTAAGTAATTATGTTATTACAATCAAAAAGGTCTTTTAAAACTTGTTCCCTTTAGTGATGCAATCATTACTCCATAATATGGACTTGTGTGGAGAAAAGTTGTGAGAATGAGCTTGTTGATAAAATTGGGATAGTTTTAGTGGCAATCTTGTAATATTGTAGTTCCATTTCAATAAGAATTGAAGGCCTCCTACACTATTCAAATGTTGTTTGGGGTTAAAGTACCATAAGGACTCTGGTGCTCTCAAACATTCCTTTAACCATTTCACCTTAAAGCTATAATTCAAGTACCAAAAGTTGGTATTTATGTCTTTACATGTTGAATCGTGGACATTAAGAGAGAAGAGGGCAGGGTAGACAAATCTTGAAATCCCTTCTGCTTTAGTCAAAAGAATTCTTCCTAAAATAGAAATGTCTCCTTGAAGCCATAAATTCAGTAATGTTTTGGTTTTATTCAATTTAGGCTAAAAATTAAGTTGTTGATGTTCCTTGTGATCCTTGCAGATATGAATACCTAAGTATTTTACACATTTCTTAACAGGTATATTAAACATATTTTCCTCTTCAGTCTGATACAGACATAAGATTTCACATTTAGATTTGTTAAGTGTCAAACCCGAAGCAGCAGAAAATTGTAGCATTATCAATTAGGTCAATTAGGGTTATAGCATTATCAATCTGATATTTGAGATCATGTATAGCATTATCAATCGGCCAAAACTTTACTTGATAAAGTTTTAAATATGGATATTTTTCTTACACAAACGCATTGATTCGCTTCAGAAGGCCTTTATTAACACCCCAGAGCCGCGTGGAGCAGTTATATGACGGACAGATGCAGTTTTTATGGACTTCAAAAACAGAGCAACTATTACTGCTATTATAATGCTTGGATTAGCCTGAACTTTTGTAATATAACTCAGATTTTATTCGTCTGAAAGAAGAATGTCATACACACCTCGGATGACTTGAGGGAGAGTAAATCATGGGCTAATTTTCATTTTTGGGTGAACTATCCCTTTAATACTGACAAAATGTTTTGGTCTTTTTTTATTTTTTTTATAAAACTATAATGGTTTTTTTTACATACTGAATTGGTCGATTTTTAAGAGTTTTCTGAGTTTGTCTATCGTTTCTAAATTGTCAGCCCAAAAAATCCCACTGATCTGCGTTATCTGAGCACTGAGGGCCGTAACACTTAATGCTGTCCACTAGAGGGGGCGACAGGATAATAAGGGCGTCTGCGTCAGTATAAAGCCACAGCCGGGGATAGCTTTAAATGGGATGAAACCTGGAAAAAATAAAATGTGACCTAATAGAAATGGCCTTAAATTCAGGGAGGATTATCAGAAGAGATCCTGATAAGAACCTGGTAGTTAAAGTTAATAACACAAATGAAGAAATGGAAGTTATCCTATATAATGAAGGTAGCTCAAAATCACCAGTGATGTTCATTTCACATGAAAAACCGGCAAATCAAAGAAAGAATGAAAATATGTCATCAGTTGACATATTAGCGACGTTAGCAAGAAATTTACTGACAATTAAATCCTTAGCTGCAGAGAAACTGATAATAGTAGTAGCTAAAGGCGAAGGTATAGATTTACTGGTAAGAGAAGCCAAAAATCTTGTGAATGAACAAAAGATGATTCACACCTTTACCTGGGCGAAATGGAAAAAATTAATCTTTGATAAACAGATTGAATTTAGAAATGAAAAAACGCCTAAAAAGGAAAAACAGACTATGATAAACCCGAAACAAATGTGTTACTTTACTGATGGTAGTTCAGAAAAAGGCCAAGTATGGTGGGGTTTCTTAGTCAAGCTAAATGAAAAAATTATCCATAGAGAGGAAGGTAGATTGGAGGATAGTAAAAGTGCTCAGGAAGCTGAAGTAACTGCAGTAGACAGAGCAATTTCACATATGAAAGATAACAATCATAAAGATTGTATACTAGTAACGGACAGTGAATATGTATATATGGATATAGTTCAAAAATTTGGACATAGGGCAACAGAATGAATTCCATAATGCAAAAGGGAAACCTTTAGCACAAAGAGAATTATGGATGAATATCAAAGACAACTATGAGATTGCTAAACCAAGAGTATTGAATAAGACGAGCCACACTGTTCAAAAAACGGAAGCTGCAAGAGGAAAGGTCGATGAGTACATTCGAGTGCGAGCAGTTACGAAAGCAAGAGAGGGGACCCTATTGCAAGAACTGAACGATAAACTGAAGCATCCTCCCACAGCGTATATTGTGAAATACTGCCAACAAATGGGTTTGTATGTGCAGAACCTGAAAAAACCAGCTATCACAAAATCAAGCTTAACTGTCCTGATTGTAGGAAGGTAATGACCAGTGTATTTCATGATTTTGGAAAAATCAAAACTGGAAAAGAGAATGTCGAAATAAGCCTCGATTTCGCGGGTCCCTTGAGACCTAAAACGAAGAGAAATAATGTTTATTTCTTAGTAATAGTGGACAATTGCTCAAATTTCACACAAATATACCCATGTCCACAGGCTGCGAGCACAGTGGTTGTAAATAGCTTGAAGGACTGGATAAAATACAGAGGTGCGCCAGAACGTGTTCGTGGAGATAACGCACATAATTTAACAGGGCTAGAGGTTGAAAACTTTTGTGAAGAACAAGGTATCACCTTAATTAAAGCAGTTAAATATCAGCCAAGTTCAAATGGAATAGCTGAGAATTGTGTGAAAAGATGTAAAAATTGGTTTATTAAAAATCAGAGTCTAGGAGACTGGGACCTACTAATTCCAGAATGCATCCATTTCCTGAATTATAGGGATTCAAAGCCAAATCAAATTACGGAACCTACTGACACAAGCAAAAATCCGTTTCGGGTAGGACAATCTGTTTATATATTGTCTAAACAAAAACAGGGACGTTTTCGGAGTAAAACGGGCACTGAAGATAAAGTAGTTGAATTAACTTCAAATACTACTGTTAGACTTGAGGCAAACGGAATTTGGTCAATCAGAAATCTTGTGGGGAGCAAAAATTAGACCTAAAATGAACAAACACAGAGTGACCTTTCAGCAGGACGTTAAGTGTCCAGCAGAGGGCGCGGTGGTGGTGTTTAAAGATTTTAGTGATTCATTGCTGGTTAAGGTTTGGCATGAGGAATGTCGTAACGGAACTTCCTCTGTTAGACGGAAGCCAACTGACTGTGTGATCTGTGGCAGACATGATGTTTGCAAGCTCCTCTGGGCAGGCCCTCGGGAAATGAGGGAAAGCCCTACCTGGCTGAAAGCGCAGGTGGAAAGTGGGCCGAAATGGTTCTGTAGTGACAGGAACATTGGGCCGTGTGCAATTGGAGACATTACAATCTGTGGAGCATGTAGGAAGAGAACGCAAAATTGGATCGTTTGGCAGTACGAAATAACCACAGGAAGTTGTGGTTGTAAAAACTGTGTGGATTGTAAATTAAGATGCAATCTTAGGGGCCAAGAATGTAAGTGTACATTGGTCGAGGAAGGTCAGCTCAGACGTTGTGAGAGGTGTGAGTTGCTCCTGAAGAAACGCTGGATGGTGGTGACCAGCCAGAAAGGGGTGTGGCAAACCAGGAAGAGTGGTGCCAGCCTGGGGTGTTTCCAGAATGATAAGATCATGACGGATTGGGAAGTGAACCCCTTGGCCTTAATCTCTGACAAAGAAAAGGCATTCTTATGGGATAGGCTGTACATTTGTGGAGAGCAGATCCCATTAGATTCGGACCCCTTTAGGAAAGGGGAAGTGTTGGACGAAACTTTGTCCAGAGACACTGACTTAAATCTATGGAAACTTGTGGTTAAAGAGTCGTTAACAGATTATGATGTTCTGGTGTCCTATAAGAAAGATAGTGAGTACCAGGAAAAGGCATTGTATGAGCTAATTACGGAGGTAATAGAAGGAATGTCTTTTGAAGAAGATTTCCCTATTTATGTGCCAAGAGAATATAGTTACTATGTCTGGGAAACGGACCTAACGATCCAGGCACGTAGACAGAAAACGTTTACAGGGTCTGAAATTGTGAAAGCCCGGTTAGGGACAGAAAAACAAAGGGTAGTGTGGCAAGTGAAAGTCTCACTGGCGACCACGTCAGACTATATGGGGATTGGAAGATCCATAGAGGGGGTCAAGGTGGAAAGGTTACTAATTACTAAAACCAGCCCGATGAATAAGGTAACTAATTGGTTCAGGAAGCGGTTAGGGAAAGTTTAGGTTGATGTGTCTATATGTTTCTCTTCTTGTGTTTTGCAGCGTCATGATGAGGAGGAATGGAGCGAAGCTGAGGAGAAAGCAGAAGAGATTACAGATGGAACGAAGGACCTTGAGTCGTTTTATATTATCAGCGTTAGTATCGCTGATATTAGCCTTGGTGATAATTTGCCTAGGCCTATCGGTTGAAAATGAAAATAGTATAATGGGCATGGCGTCATGTACTGAAATAGAAAAAGTCGTTGGTAAAATTTGCTATAGACAAAACGTAACTCTGAATGGTGAGATATATGGGCCAAAAATGATAAGAGATATGTTCAGAGGATTTATTGCGGACATAGATAAATCATTTTGGAACTGCAATGGTACGAAACGTATTAGTGCCACAAAAGGGCCAATTCTTTATGGGAATAAGGTAATAAAAAACAAAACCAGGTTACAATGGAATAGTCTGAAGGCCCATAATCGAACTCATGTAAGACTGAAGGGTCTAGCGTACAACCTCACCGATGTGACCAATCTGACGTCTAGCTTACATGTTTATAAAATATGGAATAGTCCTATTTTAGCCATATCAAAGACGGAAACATGGGATTGTATGACAAAACGGGTCATTGATATAGTTCGGGAAACATGGATGGGCAAAAGTGGCATTGAAAAAGCCGTCACTATGGACATAACGGATAGCCGCCCGAATAATAAAAAACAAGGTACCAGATCTGCTGATAAAGTTAGGATAACTAAAAACACATGGAATAACGCAGACCTTAACGACCCAGTACAAAAAAATTATTGGCCGATAGGTTTGAAGCCACATGTACTAATTTTGGGCGTGTTTAAAAATAAACCCAAACCAGCCTATGAAGAGTTGGAGTGGGTAACTTGTGAGAATATGGTTATGCCACTTAAGATGTGTGAAAATCGTAAAGATTGCCCATATTTGACAAAAAATACGTTTCTGAGTAGTAAACCGGAAAACCAGGTTTGGTATAATTTGGATATACATTGTAAATCTGAATACGGTAAAACGAGGGCCTGGATTTGTTATTTAGATAGCAGCTCAAATTGGGATAATGATCAAATGGAAAAATATGGTAGGGATGTCATTCATCTGTGGCATGATTGGATGAGTTTTCAAGACCAAAGCAATGAAATGGTTAAAGCGGAATCTAAGCGCACCACCTGGTCGATAAATGATACTTTGTGGAAAAACGGGGTAGGGGGAAGTAGACTTCACCCGCTAACTCTGGATTATGCGCCACGAGCTGGACTGTCAATGGAGCTGGCGAATGCATCAGGGATAATGAGTTATATTCTACATAATATTTCCGATCAGCAATATCGGTCAGCAATTGTACTTTATTGCTTGGCAATGGAAGGTCCACTTCGTGTGACCTATACGAACCAAGGTATATGGAGTAATCACAGCGACGGGGTTAATAAAGGAACATTGAGATGGATCGGACTTTCAAACTTTCAGTATCGAGTTTGGGATGTGTTCCCTGTAGCGATGGGTTTGGATGAAATATCTAGCCGAACAATCACATGGAGATCATTTGAGGGACATGAAAGTGGAAAAATATTCCCCATAACTATTCATTATAGAGGTAATAGCTCGTCTAGAGGTCTAAAGAGGGTAGTGTTGACTCATGGGTACTGGAGTACCAAATACTATTTGCCTATGTTGAAACCCAGTGAACATCGGGGTAGCACGGGTATAGACTATAAAGTATTGATTGCTTCACCTAATTTTGATATAAAACGAACAAGCCCGTTTTCAAGGCACAGTTTAAGACCTAGTGATTATCTGAAGGATGTAAATAAAATTAGGTCAAGCATCTGGAATTTTGGAATTGGCAAGTTCCAATTTAGGAGAGATGAGTCTGTTAAATATTTATGGTTTCCAGCTCACGAGCAGACTTGCGACAAACAGATGTTTGACGAATGGAGCGTTAAAACTCCTGGTGATGTGTTTAGCCCTAATCGAACTTGGTTACATAAGGGGGAACATGTATTTTGTACCTTTAAAGATTTGGAAAAAATAGGACAGGAAAAGTTTGGAAGCGAAGTAGGATGGGATGATATCAGCCTAATTACGCCAGGGGCTCCTTTAATGTTGATAGCAAAAAATCAAATCTTGAAGAAATGTGCTTTTTCATCTCTGATAAAATCTCAGCAGGAATTGGGAGGATTTTTTGATTTAGTAGACGATTATCTGGAAGGATTTTCTATGGGCCCACATTTTTTGTTTGCTGCGGATTTTTCATCCCAATTGGTGAGGTCAAATAATGGGAATCTGTTTACAGTTTACTGGAAATTGCAGACCAAAGCGATTTTGTGGGTTTTTGACAATGTTAAAAAATTTGCTATCTCAGTGTGGGATTTATTAAAGGATTCATGGTTCTACATACAGATAGCTTTGATCTGTCTTGCTGTCATCTTCGTGATAGTAGTATTAGTGATGTTGATTATAAAATTTTCAAAGTTGGGGGTGGTTTGCAGCCAAATTTCGAAAATGGATGATTCAGCTAAAGATCGTGAGGCCCTCTTGCCGATGACCGTTGCAGATTAAGACTGGAGGGGGGGTGGAAGATTTTGAAAGAACTGTAGGTTATGTAATTTTGAGGGGCCCTCTCTCGCTTAAAAGTAGAGCAGGTTGTTTTAGTAAGGTGGAGGTGGAAGACTTCGGATACTGATTGATCACTTCAGAATTGCAACGGCAGACATTTCACAAAACGAAATGGCTTACTCAAATTGCTCAAACACTAGTTCGGTCTGGCCCTGTCAAGCAAACGCGAACAGAGATATCGTGAGTATAATTATTATTAACATTTGGTTGATTATCTATTGGCTATCTGGGCTTTTCTATAATCACCGACAACAATTTTTTTTGATGTGTTTGAGCCTAGGCATGTACAATGTACTAAATGATTTTTCTTTAGTTTTAATCCTAGTATCTCAGCTGTTGCGTAGTGCTAGATATGTAAACATTTTCGGCCATCGAGGCATTTTTGCAGTAATGATTTTTGCAGTTGCAATTTTCGTGTACAATTTTTCTAAATGTTACATCGACATTTTTTGGTTGAAATATGTCGGAATAGTTATTGCTATTTTGACATATTTTTCTGATCACATTAAGTTATCAGAGAAATGATATGCTTAGGCCTCTTGTGGTGAAACTGGCGGTACTATATTTCTTAGTGATACTTATGGCCGCCAGTTCTCGACATTTAGAGGAGCCAAAATTATTTATGCTCTGCATTCTTGTGGGTGTCAACGACTACAGCAGACTATTTAAGTTTGTGGACAGGAGTAAATTTTGGTGTTGTTAATGTGTTAGAACCTAAAATGGTTTAAGGATATGACTAAGGATTAAAAGTCATCTTTGTTGTATTTTGTTTTAAGAAGGATAAACAAATTACCTTTCGTTTTGATTATTACATAATTTTGTAAAATGAATGAATGATTTAAATTTTGTTTTCATCATTACTTTTATTGAACTACAAATGATTAAAATTTTGTTTTCATCATTACTTTTATTGAACTACAAATGATTTAAATTTGGTTTTCAATATTACTTGTTTGGGGATAAATGAGTTACCAATAATTAAGACGTGATTGATAACAGTTTTGGAAATCAGGTCTTGATTGAGACAAATGTTGATCTGAGGACTACTTTGTTTTATTTCTCTTGATTTTTGTTTGGGTTTCTCTCTTATCAAATATTAGAGATATGTTGGCTTTACTGTTTGAAGTAAAGTTAAGCACAATTGTTCTCTGTTTTTATTCTGGCCAAATAAAAACAGAAAGCAAACAGGACATAATTGTGGGTATCAATGGGGTTTTTTCGATTTTATTTTGTTGTCATTTTTGGGCATTAGTTTTTGTTTTATTGTGGGACCTATGACATTTATAATTGAATTGAATAATTTATGGCAATTTTGTTTTATGGTTTTGTGTTATAATAGGTGCCTATAGACAAACGGACATCTGGAGGAACAGAGCAAAAAACAAATAAGAGTAACCCATGCATTGAACGAAGATGCAATGAATGTGAAAAGTATTGTTACCCGTTGAAATTAGAAGTTTTTAAAAGAGAGATTTCTATGTATAAATATTATTGTACAGATTGTGTGATTACAAAGGGGTATTACATGGCGGAAATTCGATGTATAACATTTTATAAGGCTAAAGTGGATTTTACTGACCCAAAGAGCACTCATTATTTGGATAGCCGGGCAATGGAATTTATCCTTGCTATGAAATGGATAATTGTAGACTTAAACGAAGCGGTTGAGCTTTTGATCGGGACAAGGGAAAAAATCTCTAAGGGTTCTTGCTGTGTTTGGATTCAGACTTATGAGTGGAGAGGGATGGTGGTTCCGGGGTTCTGCACGAGACAGGCGCGTAATAACGGCCAAATTGTCTTTGTCTATGTGCTCGATCCAACAGCTCTGCTTTCAACGTCTGTCTCGGACCCACTGGGTGCCGAAAATGGTGGACGAAGGCTTAGTGGAGAGTGGTGCCGAGTTGGCGTTATCTCCACAAGTGCTGATGACAATGGATCGGGCCCCGAGGAAAAGGAACTCATTCCGGTGGATGTCTGTGTGCCCAAAGTGGTACCGGGAGACAGTGAGGAGTTTGTCGGCACAGTTTGGGACCCTTGTGATTGGTTTCTTTTGTAAGGAGTCTGAAACTAGGTATTGATTTAATGAGTGTTGTTTGGATTATGTATTTCCGACTGTTTATGTTTTTAATGTTAAACTGGACAAATTGGATGTAATATACCCTGAGAGTGGTGAAAGTGTCTTTTTAAATTCAAGAGGGGGTGTTCGGGAAAATTGTTTTATTAATCTTAGTGAACTTGCAAATACACTTCCAGATACATACACACACACACACAAAAGACAAGATCCTAACCAGGAGGGAAGAAAAGGTCGAAAGAATGTAAAGGCATGGAAGAAACTGCAGAAGATGGCATCGTCTGTCTAGGGGCCATGATCATGCTATAATTTCAAGAGACTAAAGTGGACTTCAGTTCCTCTTTCGAGGGGTGATGGTCATGCTCAAGAGACTCGTGATGAACTTTAGTTCCTCTCTGAAAAAACCCAGATGCCTTCATCACCTTTTGATTCTGTATAAATACTACGGAGAAATTGCTACTCAGTGTGCATTCTTTTTGGTTTTTGATTGATGTACCATCATAGGTAAATACTATTTTCTATGATTATTTTGCCCTAACTGCTCTGCTGTATTATCTTAACTTGAATTGCTCGGACGAGAACAAGTTAGTTTTTTACATCTATTGCTTTTGAACTGCATACAAGGTAACCACCTGTATACTGATCCACTCATACAGAATTGTCTGTTTGAGAATGGCTAAGCTGAAGTATTATCTGTAACCTTTTGTTATTTTTGCTAATCCATTTTTGTCATTGTATAACCAGTATTTTTATCTTTTGTATAAATAAATTTTCATTTTATAAAGACAAAGTATTGTTTTTTAGTTCTTTACTTCAGCTTATAAAGACAGTTCTATAAAGAATAAGACAGAGCATTTTTTGTTACACCTTACAAAGCCCAAAGTCAACTAACCTTCGACGAGGAACTCAGCTGGACGGTGAGCATGCTCTTATTAAGAAGGTTATTGACTGTTTATTGATTCTATATTGTTTGATTGAGGGATTGGTTTCATATCACTAGATTGCTGGTATAAGGAAAACGAGCTAGGTAGGTTTAGGCCTAATTCTGACCTGACAGTAAAAGACTGCTTACTTGCAATGGTTAACATTGTATTTTAAGGGTTAATCAGGAACGGGAACGATACCGGTTTCCCAACAAGTTGTAAGATTACAAATGTATTAATGTTTGAAATATAGTGTGGAACAGTTTAAGGTAAAGATTGACTACATTCTAACATGATCAAGTTAATCAGCCCATGGGTTGGAGATATTAAGTATTTTGTCTTTATGCACTTCCTGACCATTTAGCATAACAAGCTCAGAGATTGGTGATACTCTGTCTGGGCAAGTTTCCCAAAACCTGCATTTTCCAGGCCTGTTCCTGTTCTCTTCATTGTAAGTAAAATGAGCACCATTTATCTTTAATGGCTCTTGGAGCCCTTGAGTGATTGGATTAGCATCTATGCATTTGAATGACACGGTTATGCTGATTGAATCTTGACAGGTGACACAGTTATGTAGGCTGTGTCCTTTTACCTATAAAACATTTGCATTGTATTGTTCAGAGTGTCTCCTCCCCTGCTGTATAATCCCTCCCCCTAAAATGTAGATAAAATACAATGTATAACTCCTTGAGTTAGACTTGGAACCTCAGCCGAAGAACAGCACGATTCTCAATAAACGAGTAACGTCTGCTTTAAAGATATCCCAAGTTCTCCTGGTCTCTACTTCAAGAAACAAAAGAAGTTCACAACAGTTGGTGCCGTGACCCGGATAGAGTTCCAGCTTCCTTACCTGAAATCTAGATTGAAACTTCAAGCTCAAAGATAAAGATCTGCCTACGTTCCAGACTGGAATCCAGAGCGAAACTTCCAGCTGAACAAAGATTTCCAGACCGAATGTTTCTCTCAACCAAGGGTTGTGGGTAGTGCTGCTCTATCCAAAAGAACCTTAAAGACCAGTACAAATTTGTTTTCCTCTGCGCTGCCATGCCCTAGTGAAAAAAAGTATGCTAAGTATACTTGCAGCAAGAATAATTATCAGTATACTTGAAGTGTGTTAATTATTAGTTAACTTGAAGTGTGCTATTTTGAAACAACTAATTTTGTACTAAGTATATTTTGTTTTTTTTGAAGTGTATTTAGTGTACTTTTATGTACTAAATTGGAACAACTTTAAGTATACTTAGTGTGCTTTAAGTATAGGGACTAATTACATGCTTGATTAGTGATATACATGTGCTTTATTTGTATTATAAGTATACTTTATTTTTATTATAAGTATATTTATTTGTGTTATAAGTATACTTTATTTGTGTTAAGTGTACTTTATTTTAATTATAAGTATATTTATTTGTGTTTTAAGTACATTACAAATTATTTACCTGTGTCTTCAGAACACACAAGCAATATACTATGAATATATTATTTTTTCAGGTTTATTTATATACTTTACCTTCCGTAATTACAAAAATTATACACTTTGTAGTCAATAACAATATAATGTATTATTACTTAGCTATACATTGTACGATATACTTTGAATGACATAATGTCACACAATACAGTAGTTTAAATGTGCTACCAAGGCTGAGAAGAGACAGCCCATTAACAAACCCAAAAACTTCACATGGTTTCACCAAAACTAAACAAAATTCTCTTACTATGTTTTTCATTAAAAGAACACTGGAAGATTAAAAAAAAAAAACATATCTATACACAAATATAAATTACACATTATATTCACTTTTCTGATGAGCTGCTCATCTTTACACTTGCGTCTGAAGGCCGCTTCACATCAAAGGCTGTTGACAGCAAAAACTCGTGAAGAAACAGCATCTGTACACAGAATATACAAGACATAAGGTCAAACAGCGTTCATACAACTTTTATTCACGTTTACATTAGTCTTACTTATTACTAACCTCCAAACAGCAGGACTTTTTCTCCAGTTCTTTTCGGCATCGCGTAACGTTAGGCCATTTTATTCCGAGCCAGTTTATCGTGGCCATCAAGGTCAGGCTGCAAACCTCCCGTGAGCGAGAGACGAGGGAGAGAGCGTCAGACAGACGAACAGCAGCTCTGCCTCTGATTGGCTGCAGGCGGTGAACAACACAATCTGATTGGTCACAGACAAGTTGAAGAGACATTTGAATTCCGATAATACTTAACTCATATTTTCTTGCGTTGTATTTTAGTGAGCGATTGTAACACGATTCTTCTCTGCCAGTGTAAACTCATTAAACATATTTACACTTAAAGCACAACTACAGTAGGGCTTGTACACGGCATATATAAAAAATGGGCTTTTAATGCATTAGTCATATTTTAACGCTTATTTATTAATGCTTAATTTTAACACTTAAGCATGAATAAATAACTTTAAACATTAAGGATATTTAAAGCTACACTATGTAACTTTTCCGTCCACTAGAGGTCGCCTGTTCAAAACAAAGGCGTTGTTTGATGACGCCACGTTTGAGCGCAGAATCTTGGGACATGTGGTCTTCACCTCACAGCCGGTGGAAAACAGTCAGGACAGGACTCGGGCAGAAATCATGTTCATGGATGCGATTATTAACATTACTGTAGTCTGAAGCAGAGCAGGACCGAGTGTTGTGGAGCTGAGCAAGGCCGCAGGAGCGATTGAAGAGCGGGACTGTTATTATGGCATAGTCGCCGGCGGGACTTTTATTATGACACGGTTGCCGGCGCCACTTCCTCTTTTCCAGTCATGAGTATGAGGTAACGCAACTTTTAACGTTTAACGTATTAGCTATATCTGAGTGTGTTGAAAAGGAAGTTATGACGTACGCTCGGCGGCTGCTATGACACTTGTTCACACTGCAGTGAGAGTAAAGTGTTTCACTGAATAAAACCGGAAACCGAGGGTGACGCAGATATGACAATCGACAGGCGACTCCCTCACACGCATAGCTCACACGTCCGGGTTCCTCGGTTAAAATAGCAATTTCTCACGATTTACAAATAGTTGGAAACATTTGGGATATTCTAAGTACTCAACTGAACAAAATATATAACACTGGCCTAGTGGTTTCTGGATATTTTACTGCAAAAATCCTACATAGTTCACCTTTAATATGTATTTTTAAAATGTGCTTTCAGTGCTGAGCACAGTTTAAAATATACTAAAAATATATTTAAGTAATGTTCAAATAAGTACACTTTTAAAAAATACACAGAACTTTCATTTTAAGTATATTTTTCTAAAATATACTAAAATACAATTATTTTTAAGTGCATTAAAAGTTACATTGTGAAAATATGATGCTAATATACTTTTTATATATTTAAAAATGGTACAATTTTTGTTAGTATATTTACAATATACTATTGAAAAAGAGAATATACTTGAAATACAATAAAGTATACTTTTTTTTCACCAGGGCCCCCATTCGTTAGTCACTAACGTACGTCGTAGTGACTGAACGAAAGGGAACTAAACTTTAGTTTATTTATTTATATTAAATTATTAAATAAATACAAATTAGATAATAAGTTAGTCATAGTGGCAGTCATTATAAACAACAGCACCTCAAGCCAAAATTTATTAATTTAAAATATTTTAAAGTCTCTCATTTGGCAAGAATCCAAATAGCCTATGCTTCCATATTTGCCATGAAACGTTAGGTTGCTATACTATTATTCTTTAACTGATCGCACATTTGTCAACATCAGATATTGACAAGATTTTATTGATAACTATAATTAGACGATATTTTGCTGAGTGTGTTGTGCTTGTAACTTGTCAGGTTTAGAACTACTGTGGTCAGCTGACTCTTAAAATGTTTGATATTCTTCATATTCAGTGTGGTGGTCAGTTCACAACAGTGACAGAAATAATATTTTAAATTTAAATAGATGTTTACCTTTTATGGGCATTTTTACCTTTATAAATGTTATTTTAACCTAATTATATGCATGCATCATCTTTTGTGTCAATTTCATAAATGTAATAATGACACAATAGGGCTGTTACCAATCAAATTCAATAAGCATCAACAAAAATTTTTTTTGCAATGGACAGAAAAACAGAAGCTTTGTGGCATGTGACAAATTAATAACCTGCAGTTGTGCATAAATAATGTTTAAAGGGGTGATGAATTGAGAAATCAGCTTTCCCTTGAGCTTTTGATATATAAGAGGTCATGGCAAATATAAGAATATCCTGTAAGTTTCAGAGCTGAAAACTTTCTTGTTAGTCAAAGAAAAGCTTTTATAGACACCAGACCCTGAAAACGATCTTGTGCTTCACCTTTACGTCATCGTGCGACAAAACTCCGCCTCTACAGAATAATAAGCACGCGTAATTCAGTTGCCCCGCCCACCGACTCATGGAGATCGGATTGCGTTAGCCAGCAGCAATAGAGATTGCTAATGTGTCGTCATCATGACGTATTCCCAGTGGTAAACGCAAAGCATTTTGGGAATCCGCGGCACAACGGGCGCCGGTCGCCAGACTTCTTTGCATGGAGGGAAGAAAGCAGTGTTCAAGGTGCCGTCTACCTGCTGTGTTATAAACTGCAATAATCGATCTCACGATAGAAGTGGCATAAAGCTTAAGAACGGGATATACAAATATAAGTAAACACTTTGCAGTTTGAATGATGTCCTGTATGAACAAAATGACGGAGTATATTTTTAGTGTCCACTGTTCGATTGCGCCCGCTCCCCCCTCTCTCAGGCCGGCTACACACTGCAATCGTGGCGTTTTCTGTATCTGAACACCAGAAGCGTGTCTGACGCGGCGATGCTGCTGCTAGGTGACGAAGTGGAAGGCCTATACTTCATGTTAAACGCTTCCAACACGCGTGCGTGTCACGTGAAAGATAGGCGTCTGTTCTATTTCCAGCATGCACGCGTTTTCCGCGTCTCACGCAGGCAGTGTGCACGCTCTAACCTGTTAACATGGGAGCCGAAATAAAAACGGACACGCCGCGCTTGCAGTGTGTAGCCGCCCTCACTCACTCACACACACACACACACACACACACACACACACACACACACACACACACACACACACACACACACACACACACACACACACACACACACACACACACACACACACACACACACACACACACACACACACACACAGACACACAGACAGACAGGTTTGTTCAATTCGGACTGCATGCAGATAGATGAGAGAGAGCGAGGAGTGTGGTGCTTAAAACAGTAGCATAACTTTGAACGGACGACAGTTTTCTGCCCCACTTTTACAATCTCCAGGTCCTAGACCCATCCATCTGTAAAAAAGACTGCAGCGACTTGAATTCTGAAAACTTTGCGTGTGTGTGTGTGTACGCACTAACAACACTTAATATCATGTATTTGTATATATATGGGTGCTGGAAGTTGGGCAACAGTTTGACGTCTCTTGACCAGTCGCTCAGCTCGTAAGGATCCAGTCATTTGATTCCCTTTTTCTCATCAGATCTCGTCTTTGCATTAGGATTTAGTTTTAGGCAATATGGTCCGACAATGTTTTCTTTAGCCCGCTACATTTTGTAGGATTATATTCTGTTTTTCTCTCTAATGTTTAATTATTTTCATGCCAGAACACTAGCCTGCTATGCCAGGCCATGTAAACGGGCCAAACGTACCCATAATTCTTTGCATTCTGATGACGTTGCCGCCCATTTGGTCACATGTCTTAGCGATCTCTATAAACATGCCGAGGATATCACGATATTGCGCTATTCCTGGTTGTGGAAGAACACAGTCGCTGCATAAGCTTCCCTCGGATCCTAATATTAGGAATATGTGGTTGAACTTTATTTTTCACGAAGTTCCAACTCGATTTGCAGACATATTGAGATTGAAGCACAATGCTGTTCCATCTATATTGGACCCGACAGGAATGGTGCAGCACACTAATGTGAGTAAAACATGTTTTTTATACGTGATAGTATATTGCATTATTACAGATCGTTTGATATGTGTACGATTGTGTATTGATTATGTGTAGAGAGACTTGTTGTAACATTATGTGTGTGTCTGTGTGTCTCCGCGCGAGTGTGAGTGTCTGTGTGTCTCCGCGCGAGTGTGAGTGTGTATGTGTGTGTGTCTCCGCACGAGTGTGTGTGTATGTGTCTCCGCACGAGTGTGTGTGTGTGTGTGTGTGTGTGTCTGTCTCCCCGCGCGCGCATGTGTGTGTGAGAGAGAGAGATTTAGTGTTTGTTTGATATTTTGCCAGTTCTCTGAGCATTTCCCCCAGACGATTCCTGGGACAGACGGTAGCTGAAGCTCATTAAATATGCAAATATTATCCAATCCTAGCCGTGGGCGTTTACTTCCAAGTCTTCAGTTCAGCACGCCCATCAAATCCGAGTGTTTCTCAGAGAGCCTCAAAAGCAAGGCAGAAAATAGCCTATCACTTATTCATTATGATGTTTTTGAATGTAAAAACCACATAAACGCCATAGGTTGACCTCAGATAACAGTATAAAAAAAATAAAAAAGCCAGTTCATGACCCCTTTAAAACATAAAACGTTGAATATTGTTATTTGAAATGTTTTAAAACATGAAAAGATACTTTAAATGTGAAATTAAAACCGCCATTAGGTGGCAGCAAGTCCCCGTTAATAAGTGAATCATTGAGATTCAACCGATTCATTCACGGCTGCTCCCTTTCAAAAGCTACACTTAATGCTGCGCTTAATTGACCTATCGGTAAACCCCGCCCCCCTTAGTTACTGTTGCTAACTCGGACAAACAAACGAAGTTGCTATATCTTACAATGACAGCTGTCATTGTGAAAACCTTATCCCAAGATGTTTTTGGACACAGAATGTAGCGTATATCCCGTCCGAATGATGGCCAAACTTAACTGATGGTTTATCAAGTTTATTATGTCCTTTTTCACTCCAAAAAATCATTGTAAGAGCTGAACAAATAAAGCCTAAGAAGTGCGCATTAACGTCTCATTCACAAACTATCTTTCTCCGTTGCATTACCATTAACATACACAGCAAATTACACAAAAACACTCATACAACTAACAGTAAACAAACCTATACACAGACCGTATGCCTTTCCGAGGGTGCAGTTAATAACTGGTAAACTTTGTATCTGCAAAACAACTCCGATAAACTAAGAGCGAGTTCTTCCTTTCACTACCCGTAGACTATAATAACAAATAGGAGTCCTCCTTAGTAGGACAGATAATGTAGACCTTAAACATATATAAAATTAAATTAATTTACATATAACCAGTTTAATATGGAGAGGCACTGAAATGTAGACCTTCGTGTTTTTGACCTAACGTTACAGTGTTACATGACGTGAGAACAGTTAGTTATTAAGGTTTGTATGTTAGCAGGGACTTTAATCGTAACTTAACGAGAGTATGACAACCAGAAAATCCTCTCAGGATCCCTGGAGTCAGTGTTACAGTACCTCAGGCACGACATTCTAGCATTTTTGTAGCATAAACATCATCAAACCGATGAGAGCTTCGGATTTTCCAATGTTTCTCTATGGCGCTGACACCTAAAGATGTCCAAGTTGCGGTCCCAGCGCAACTGATAGTCAACTGCCATTGGCTCATCTGCGTTCGAGGGGAGGGGCTTACCGATAGGTCAATTCAGTGCTATGGGACTGTCTTTAGATATGACCAGCTGTGAATATGTGTGCAACACGTCAATGAACTTTTATAAGCTGTGTCCCAATTCAAGGGCTGCATCCTTCAAAGGCCGCATTTGAAGTCCGATTGCGTCACTGCAGCGCGACGAAGGCTGTCCCAATTCGAAGAGGCCTTCAAATGCAGCCTGCCGTTCGTGTTGCGCGGCCGAGGAATACACTTATAAATGTAAGTATTGTGTTTTTTCATTTACTAAAATAACCAATGAAACGTTTTAAAAGCCGGTGGTCTTTATTTCTGTGTTACCACTGCACGGCTTTATTCGTTACGTGATCTGATGTAATATTTCGTTTTGTTTTATGGATGAAGTTTTATGGATGACAGCTTTATTAAAATGAGGGCAGCAAATGAGTATTTATTTACCGGGCCGAAAAACTCGGCCAGTGTGGATTGGAATACGACCCATTTGTAGTATTTCCATAGGTTCTTGTGTAGGTAGGCTATAGGGAGGCTTTATCCTATACAAACCCCACAAAAAAAAGAATATAGAGTTTGAGTATCTATAAATATGATTTCTGGAGTATTTTGTATGTTTGTAGGCTACTGATGCATCATATTTTTTTTATTTTCTTAAGATTGCACCCCTGCCTTGCAGGTTAAAAAAAAATTACAACTTAAAAACAAACAAAGTATGCAAGTTAACAGACACATCTTTACTGAAATGAATTGTGCTGTTGTGTTTGTTATTGAGTGACATGTTTATTTCCTCTGCCTTAGTATTGAAAGTGTCCTGGGACAGGTGAGGAATTGGGAAACTTGGCCATGGTTTGTCTTCATGAATGAGGTGTTGGGACAACCCCACTGTCCTCATTGCCTCCATCCCTGAGGACACACCAGGGCCAAGTTCAGCAGAGGATGACCAAGATGAGGAGCAACTCCACCAAGAGGAAACGTGGTTTGAGCTGTTTTTGAGCAGAGGATGAGCTGATGGAGATACTGAGGGAGGACATGAAGAGACAGACAGAGGAGAGCAGGGAGAGAATGGACTGATTGTTTTCTCTTCTTGAGAGATTGTTGAGAACTAAAATTTTGGTTTTGTAAATTAAAATGTGTAAATTAAATATTATCGTTCTACATATTATTTTTGTAATGCAAGTTATAATTTGTAAATGAAATAAATAATTCTGTACATTTATGTCAATTCATTTGTAAATGAAACAATAAATTGTTCTATACATTTTTATTTACAGTACTTTTTACAACTATTTACATAAGTTACGTTTAAGATTAGAAAAACAAAATACATTTTAAAATTAACAGTACATAAAACAGATGGAAGAAAATGTTTTTATGTAGTCTTTTATTGAGCTGGGCTGGGAGACCCTGGTGAAGCCTCTGTCAGCGGGACATCATCTGGGATCAGTGCATTTTCCACTGTCTACCAACAGGTTTGCAGTGCTGACTTATTCGACGGCTGCCATGTAGCTAATATGTTTTCAGAAAGAGGGAAGAATAAATTAAATTACCTCACATCCTCAAATCAAACCATAAAATATTTTAACATGCATAACTGTTCTATGAGCTGAACTCTGACTGCAGAACAGCGGCCCTCCAAGACCAACGTTGCCTATCCCTCATCTAGAAGACATATTTATTTAAGACAGTGTATTTTATTTTTAGATTCTTTTTTAAACGATAACTAATAACGAAATCTAATAATCATGTGTAAAAAGTCAGTTTTTCATAAAACCACAATATTTGCCTCTGAGATGAAATTGAATACAAATCTGAGGTACTTCACAATTATACTCAAATACAGAGTAAATGCATTTCGTTACATTATTAGTAATATTTAGCAACTGTTGACAGCTGCTGTTGAAGAGAACTGAAATTAACATTTATACTGGACTTTAAAGTTATATTCAACTGCCTAAAAACAAAACCACTAAATATGTAGTAAACTATATAAAATCGTATGTTGGTAACATATTTAGTCAACATTTTATTTTTATCAGTACATACATTAGATTACTGGAGTAAATTGAAACACAATACTAGCATTTAAAAGTGTAATCTGGCAATTTCTCTTCAAAAATGTGACGTCGCGGCGCGCAATGAATTCTGGGGTAGGCAAGGCTGCGAAGCATCCATCCAACTATCCTTCATTTCATGGGAAAAGAAGGACGCATTTGCAGGCCGTATTTTGAAGGATCCTTCGAAGGACCTACGAATTGGGACAGCCTTCGTCGCGCCGCGGTGACGCAATCCGCTATACCTTCCACTGTAAACGAGTCTCGGTGCGTCCTTTGGAGGCCGCGTCGGCCGCGCACTTCAAAGGACACGGCCTTCAAAGGATGCAGCCCTTGAATTGGGACACAGCTACAGCCTCTGTTAGTGACATCATCAGAATGCGCCAGCATCAGAGGCTATAATTAGATGTGCCACAGGTGCACCGTCAGGTCTTTTGTCTTCAGACCGCTCTGCTTCTCAAGCTCTCCATTTCTTCTGATAGGAGTTAGATTTGATAGGCAGTGTGCAGAAAACTCTCTCTTTTTCTAATCTCTGTCATACAAGTGTGAAAAAGACAAAAGAAAAAACAAGAACTGCAAGCAGTTTTACAGGGCCAAGCCCCAGCAGGGCTGTAGAGCAGTGGTTCTCAAATGGGGGTACGTGAAGGCACTCCAGGGGGTACGTGAGATTTAAAAATATAGCCTACATATATTTAAAAAGTAGCATCCATGCAAAAATCCTTTAAAAATAATTATTTGATCAATATTTCAGGAAAATATAAGTATAAGTTCATAAAATGAATTTTATATTCAGTAGGCTATTCAATTTCATTATCCTAAAAACCCAGAGTCTCCCCCATACCAGGATGGTTTGACCCAATCTGTCATATGCCGCCTGGCATCACCTGTCAATCACTTGGATCAACCATAGGGTCACCAGACGCAGAGTCCTGCACCGTACCCGACGGGTGACCCGCGAATATTGCTGAAACGGGTGAAAAACATCCTACTGTGTCGGATACGGGTGCGGGTCGGACAAGGGAGAACACGGGTCTAAACACGTTTTAAACACTCACGTGCAAACAAATATAGACATATATATATAAATATATGCATGGATATTGTAGATGTGTTCCTAAAAATATGCATATACAAAAATATGCCTTGCCTGTAATTCAAGTTGATAAAATAATTTCAAATCCATATCAGTTTATTTGTGGCCGCGCGGCGTGCGTGCGCCCTCCTAGAAGAATCACAACCGCGCGCGCAATCTGCCTGCACTGCAGTCGTCAAGATGGATCATGAGGAGTTTAAGGAAAGATAGCCGCACATAACTGTGGTAACAAACCAAGCACAAGCAGTTCTATCGAATAGTATTTTTGTTATGTTTCCTGAGTTTGGTCTCTTAATAACACTGTCTTAGTAGCCTACATTAAGCCACGTTAAGCGTTTTCTAATGGTTTTCTATGGGAGGAAAACGCTTAACGTGTAATTAAACACGTTGAGTACATATTCAGAGCTGCCAACTCTCACGCATTGGCCTTGAGACACACGCATTTGATTGGTTTCACACGCCACACCCCCGATTCCTCACGCTGAAGTGTCAACCTGCTCGGTCAAATGCCTGAAAGATGAGTTTACAGATCTACCAGTTACCAGCTACTCTATCGACTACGGTAGTTATGCTTTCAGTGAGGGGGTTCAAGATAAATGTGCAAATTAATACGGCGTAGTGCGACCAAAAGCTACATTCCGCTTTGGGTTCTGACGAGAACGAGCCTGTAATGAGCGAAGCGGTGCGGTGTGACGTTCCGCTCAATCTCACGGCCCAAGCGAATGCTCCACTCATGAACAGCGCGCTCACCAGTAAAACAACCTTCACTCAAATCCAGTTCTGACATGACATTTGCCTGTACTTGTTGTAGCTATTAAATGTAGCTAATTTGTTTAATATTTATGTTTAAATATTATAGTGCTATTTTAAATTTTATCTAGGCTTTTATGAAAACTGCATAGACAAAGTCGAAGACATAGGGTAAGAAATGATTTTGAATTTCTTTAAAGTTAATTTCGTTTTGTATAAATTGTAGCCTATCTTTATTTTAATCAGTGTTTCAATTGCCTGGATTTAATAAATAAGCAAATAGGCAATAGCAGACAATAATCGTGATCACACTTTGTACATGAACCGGAGCGCGTCTCAAATAAACCCAAACTCAGCAGCTATACTGGCCTCACAGACATGAGAAATATGTGTATAGAAAGTTTGAAATGTTCATTTTTAAACTAAACAATTCGAAACAAAAAGAAATAGTCAAGCAAAGCCACGCGAGCATTCTCGAGCAGATTTATACGAACGCATCTGAAAAATAGCGGAGCAGAATGAGCTGATGCAGGGAAAGTGCATGAATCATGATACAATTCACTGCATGAAAAGTGGGATTTTCGACCCCATAAACGCCTGTATACTCCTGGAAATCTCCCTAATTTTCGGCAGTTTTCGACAATTTAGAGGCAGCGAACGTCGCGTTCGTCTGTGCCACAAATTGTCGTAAACGAACCATGACGTAGGTGGAGAGCCCCCCCCCGCTGAGAGACCGCGCGGAGGTGCGACGCCTCTAATTTGCATATGAATAGCAGCGAAACCAGAGAGTCAACGGCCAGACTTGAATTTACTCACTCACTATTGGCTGAAGCCACTACATTTAAAAAAGAAAAATCCCTCGTGATTGGTTGGCAGATCACTGCAAACCAATCATTATTGGTCCCCCTGGCTCATTATAAATGTAAACCCCAATAATAATAATAATAAATATATAATTTATGTTGTAATAATTTGTTTCATATTAATGTTATTGTGCTATGAAGTATTCATACCATCAAGGAATATATGGGAAAATTATACGGACCGTGCCGTTTATTCAAACAAGGGGCTTCATTTATAAGCATACAGCTGTTCATTCAAAGAAAGGGCTTCATTTATAAAACACAGCGGTTTACTCAAAGAAAGAGCTTTATTGTTAAACACACAACTATGTACAGTGCAGCAGTAATGTCTCGTAATGTAAAGTTCGTCGAGCTCCAGGCTGCGAGAGCGCGGTGGCCGCACAATCCATCCAGACACCCCGTCAACAAAGCCGTCTTCCTCGTCAAACATGAGTTCAATGGCCGCGGACTTCCAAACGTCCACCTCATCCAGCACACTCTTGCTTCCAGCAACTGTAATACAATCCATAAAGACAATAAGCAACCTGAAAAATACTCACATTGACAAAAAACGGATCTAATATAATAAATCTTACCCTTTTTCTTCTTGATCGACTCCGAGCTAAACTTCGCAGTTTCAGGTTGTTTGTATCTGAAGCTCCGGCGTGTCGATTCATAATACGTCTTACAGGCAGCTGGAAAACAATTACATGAGACTGGTATTAATAAAAACAGTCACGGTAAAATTAAACAAGGAATGAGAAACACATTAGAAGTTACTTACACACAATTTCGTCGTGATCAGCGGTTAAATCTGGACTCGCGGAAATCTCTCCAAGCAGATAAGAGCTCACGGCTTCGTTATGAGGCGAGGATAGTCTGTGTAAACAAAATGTGCAGTTTTAAGCTCGGATCTATTAACGCATCCATTTCCTTATACAGCTGAATAAAAGCATATTCTTTAAATCTTAACGTTACATTACCCATGCTGTGGTTCATAGCGGCTGCAGTTTGCCTCAGAGTTATGAAGACGAAGACAGCCTCCTGAAAATGAGTCCAAAAAGTTCGTCGCGTCCATGCAGAGATTGAGTTGAAGACGGTGTCCTGTCATTGTTGATCACGAAAAAGGAAAGCAGCAAAAAACATCAAAAAAATAGTTTAAAGCTCGTCTTCTACGCGTCATGGCCATGACCTCGACCTCGCACCTCATTGGACTAGGGCTCTGATATGGAACGCGCCCGGGGCCAAATCTCTTTATACGAAACGCGTGACTTATGATTGTTTCAACCTTCAACACGCCCTGTTTTCCGCTTCACGCACAGTTTTAACATGTTAAGAAGACACATTTGAACGTGTTTCTTAACGCGCACATTCTGTACATGTCGAAGCGTAATATTTTTTTTTTTAAAGCAGACTTACCTTTAGATGTAGCCTAGGCTACATACATATTAATATAAGATATTAATTAATTGCTTAACTGACTACTGTGCTAGAGTAAAGTAGCCTAATGTTACAATGTATATTAAGTAAATGCTTAATATTATACAATTATTATAATTTATCTATATGGGTTATTGTTTGTTTTTTAAAGTTAGGCTATATATAATTTCTAAAAGTATAGGCTAATTTACACAGCACATATTTATAACTGAAAACACACACAACTTTATTCACTTTCACATAATAATGTTTTTGTAATTTGGTGTTTAGTTTGTTGTATAGTTTGTTTATACTGTTCTGTCTCTGTTTTGTTTCCAGGAACATCTGATGAGTGCTATAATAAAATGACTTCATTATATTTAAAATATGTTTTGATATTCATTTTATTTATATTATTGATATTTTATTTACCCATAAACGTGTCTTTAGGAAGCCATAAGTTATAGAGACAAGAATAACTTTTGCCATTTAAATGCCACATTCATTTACTGAGGACCCATACAGCCAATGATCATGTGTGAAAACACTTATACATAAATTGATCACTTAGAAATCAAAACTAAGGTTTGAGAAAGAAAGAATATGCATACAACAAAATATATTGTTTCATAGCAGCTTCAGTAACAAGTTCAAAACAAATTCTGCTGTAAACCGGCTCTAACAAGCCAATATAGTGTCAATATTCAGCTCAAGTGACTTCAGTGTTGATTCAGTTCAGTTGATTTCAGTTCAACTGTAAATTCCATGTTAATCTTGAGTACCTATAGAGTAGTGTTGCATCCGTCATATCTCTGTAGAGTCTTTAGTTTGATCATATTTATAACGCTGTACCGATTCTTTTCGAAAACACCCGAGCTCATGCAGGCGTGCAGAGCTAAAGAGTCACGGACACACACACACACACACACACACACTACATCATGACATTATCCCTGGATAACTTTCGATTCACTATAAATGCCACCCAGTTGTGCATTGTGTAGTTAGATATATGCAAAAACAACATTTTTGGAAATAGTTAAAATAGTTTTGCACAAAGTGTTGCTTTTGCAAGAGATGTCTGATGTTTTGTGTGTAGAGTTACAAGAAATGGAGCCATATTTTCAGAAATTGTGTGTAAGCAATTAGATAAAACTGTAAATGAATCCAGTTTATTTTAGTTCAGGACTCATAGTCCAGGTGTTAGTAATCTGTGCTTAATCTTTGTTCCAGGCAACAATTTTTTAACTCACGATTAACTAGATTAAGGCCTACTCTTGGCATAATTTAAACCCTGTCCAGGAAACCACCTCTTGAAAATCTGCATTGATAATTCATAAAATGTGGTGTGAGCTCAATTTAAATGACAATTACAGAAAAACACAATCTGACTTAACTATAAACACACAAACTTGTACTTTTCACATTTATGATTAATAGCCATTTAAAAAATCATTCACAGTGCAGGGTGGAAAAATTAATGTTGGTATGTAAACTGTATGCTTTACTTGATTTATTTGTGTGCTTTGGTTCATTGTCTTGTTGCATCACATAACCTCTCTAAAGGTTGAAGACATGAACTGCTGTCCTGTATTTTTTTATTTTTTTTACATAACATTGGTTATCGCTAATGACATACAGAGTAATTAATCTACACTGTGAGCCCGGACAAGTTGAATCTACTTAAAAAATTGGAGCAAACTGGTTGCCCTAAAAATTTAGTAATGTGTACTAAAACGAGTACATTTTACTTAAATTTAAGATAACATTTTAACTTAAACTTTAAACTTGTTTTAGTCAAAAAAATTCAGAACCTAGATAAAACTCCCCCTGCTGCTACTCTGATTTGCATTTGTGTAGCTCACAGCATGTTCATTTACATGATAAAGCCTCCCCTAGAATTAAGGGGAGGGGGGGTCATGGGGGGACAACTGCCAAGCAAGGCCCACGTCAATTTACCACAATTTACGGCAGTTTTCGGTGTTGCCTGCAAATTGCCGTGCACAGTCGTAAACCTGAAGTTTCACGGCAATCTACAGTGTCACATACTGACGAAAATCCCACTTTTCATGCAGTGATTTGTCCTGAACATGACTAATGTTTTATAATGAGGGCTTCAAAATAACTGGTAAGATATTTAACATGTAGCCTATAGTTTAAAGCAGCTTGCCCTTTCAGATGTTCTGAGAGATGACAGATATAGGCCTAGCCTATTTACAAAAAGCCTACTTGCAGTGTTTAATGCGTTTGAGATGTGGCGCTTTCCTCAGTGCATAATTTCACAGGTATATTCTCCATCTGTAAATGTTAGAAAGTCTTGCAAATATGTCCAATTTGCTGTCTGGAGAGGATCAGCTTTTGTAAGTGAATCTCCGCTAAAATTCAGGCTTCCGTGATCGAGCGCCGCTGCGTGCACGCGCCCCAAACAGACAGAGCACAATAGAATAGGAACGCAATAATTCTGACTAAAATATACATATTTCTAAAATATATAAATTATAAAATATATAATTTATATAGTATAAACTTAAATACAATTATAAAATGTTATAATATTTGTTGAATAGTTTTATTTATCATATTTATGTTTTGTTTATGTTAAGTCATATTACAATATTGTTTTGAACTGCTTATTTACAATGGTAAGCTTACCATTAACTGTTTTCATTGTTTGTCTGTTTTTTTGTGTTTTTTATTGTATTAAATCCAGACCAAAAATCCTAATAATCAAACTAAATCCTAATACTTATTAAGGTTAATAAAATACTAATATAATAGGACTCCACAACAACAACAAAAACATTCAAAAATGTATTGTCCCTGTTTTTTAATTAAAATATAATAACAAATGAGATTTGAGTGATATTTTGACCACTCAAATAGGAAATGTCCCCGGTTTCCATTTCAGAAATATGGTCACTGTTTTCACTACATTAGTTTGAATCACTACATTTTAGTGATGAGAAATATTTGCAATAAATTTAGTCATGGATTATTATCATTTAAAATGTTGGAAATAGTAATTTTTTTTTCAAATGTTTGAATTTTGTATGTGTTTATCTGCTCCAAAGTTTATCAGACACTGATGGCACTAAACAGTCAGAGTATTGTACTTTAGGGAAGGGGGGGTGTATTTAACTGTTCAAGAGGGAAATGGCCTGTGGTAAGAAACTGTTCCTGTGCCTAGATGTTCTAGTGGCCAGTGATCGGAGTCGCTGTCCTGATGGTAACAGTTCAAACAGACGGTGTCCAGGATGGGTGGAGTCTGTGATGATTTTCCCTGCTCTCTTCCTCCCTCTGGAAGAATACAGGTCCTGGAGGGTTGGCAGTAGGGGTGGTGAAAAAAATCGATTATCGATTAATCGCGAGTATGTTATGGACGAGCATGAATCGATCATTAAATTTTCAAAAATCGATTTTTTTATTTATCTAAACCTGACACTACCACCGTGTGTGTGTGTGTGTGTGTGTGTGTGTGTGTGTGTGTGTGTGTGTGTGTGTGTGTGTGTGTGTGTTCATTAGATGAATGTAAATCTGTCGTTAATGCTGAGATGATTCTGAGGGAACACTCTAGAAATCCTCCCGCCTCGCCTCCTCTGGAGCTCAGGCACATTAGCATTAGCACGGCGTTGGCACGGCTCAGATTCGCGCACAAACACCGAATAAACGCCTTCAATCCGCAGATTTATGAGCGCTTCAGATGAGCGAGCGCGACACACATCGACGCGCACATTCGCGGGAATAAAGGCGATCCTGAGAACGCGATGAGCGGATCACACACACACACAGCCGGACTGATGCTGGAAACACACCGCCGCTCCGCTGCACCGACCCGCGGCTCCCGCTCACGGAACCGAACGGGCCTCGACACTCCTCCGACACGAACCCGTTTTTCTTCTGTCGTTTTTTCCCCTTTTGTCTTTCTCACGTCAGGAAACGAACGAGAGGAGCTCGAGCGGTCCACGCGCTCCCGCCCCCCTCACGCGCGCACCGCATCCATCACTCTTGACATTTTGTCACTGTGTTCTACAGTACAGTATATTAGCTGAAGCTACAGTAAGTTGTTCAAAAATGTTCATTTTGTCTTCTTAATGATTAAATTGGACAATGTTCTTCTAGAAAGACAAGGTGTTTAGGTGGAGAAAAAACTTCTTCTTTACCTTGACATGTTTCGACTGCAACCTGCAGTCTTCCTCCACCTGAACACGTTGTCTTTCTAGAAGAAAATTGTCCAATTTCTACAGTAGAAAATTTTCCAATTTCTACAGTATGTTGGTTCTGAACTACTTCCTAAAGGAAATAAGCCTTTCATTTATTTGTTATTGTTTAGTTCAACTTGATGAGTCACAACACAATGTGATGTATTCATTTCTGTGTAACTACACGACACTACACGACAAGTGCTTTGAGTTGTTGTTACTCAATAAAAGAGTTAAGTAATTCAGTAGCTGACTTTTTTTTTATACTGCAATCACTTTGTAGTGTATTTTCGTGTACTGTTGTGAAATGGAAAATCAATAATCGCTAATCGAGAATCGTATAATAATCGAAAATCGACTGTAATCGAATCGGGACTTCAATAATCGTAATCGAATCGAATCGGGAAATCAGACAGATTAACCACCCCTAGTTGGCAGGGGGGCACCAATAATCCTCTCCGCAGTCTGGATTGTGCGTTGTAGTCTCCTGATGTCAGATTTGGTAGCTGAACCAAACCAGACAGTGATGGAAGTGCATAACACAGACTCAATGACAGCCGAGTAGAACTGAATCAGCAGCTCCTGTGGGAGGTTGAACTTCCTCAGCTGACGAAGGAAGTAAAGTCTCTGCTGGGCCTTTTTCACAATGGAGTCAATGTGATTGTCGCACTTCAGGTCCTGAGAGATGGTAGTGCCCAGGAACCTGAATGACTCCACTGCTTCCACAGTGCTGTTCATGATGGTGAGTGGGGGGAGAGCTGGACTGTTCCTCCTGAAGTCCACTATCATCTCCACCATTTTGAGCGTGTCGAGCTCAAGGTTGTTATAACTACACCAGACAGCCAGCTGTTCAACCTCCAGTCTGTAAGCAGACTCATCACCGTTTTGGATGATGCCGATGACAGTGGTGTTGTCTGCAAATTTCAGGAGCTTCACAGAGGGGTCTTTAGAAGTGCAGTCATTGGTGTACAGGGAGAAGAGCAGTGGGGAGAGAACACACCCCTGGGGGTGCCAGTGCTGGTAGTGAGAGTCCTGGATGTGAGTTTCCCCAGTCTCACTCGCTGTTGTCGGTCTGTCAGGAAGCTGGAGATCCACTGACAGATTGAGGGTGGCATGGAGAGCTGGGTCAGTTTAGCTGAGAGAAGATCAGGCATGATGGTATTGAAGGCCGAACTGAAGTCCACAAATAAGATCCTTGCGTAAGTCCCAGGTCTGTCGAGATGTTGCAGGATATAATGCAGTCCCATGTTGACTGCATCATCCACAGACCTGTTTGCTCTGTAGGCAAATTGAAGAGGATCCAGCAAGGGTCCAGTGATATGTCCTTCAGGTGGGCCAGAACCAGTCTTTCAAACGACTTCATGACCACAGACGTAAGAGCGACAGGTCTGTAGTCATTAAGTCCAGTGATTTTGGGTTTTTTGGGGACGGGAATGATAGTGGAGCGTTTGAAGCAACAGGGAACTTCACACTGCTCCAATGATCTGTTGAAGATCTGCGTGAAGACTGGGGCCAGTTGGTCAGCGCAGGCTTTCAAACAGGCAGATGAGATGCTGTCTGGGCCTGAAACTTTCCTAGTCTTCTATTTTTTGAAGACTCGGTTCACATCCTCCACACAGAGCTTAAGCTCGGGTTGGATGACAGGAGGGGGTGCAGGAGGTGATGGGGGACGTGTGAATTGCAGATCAGAGCGGGTGTGTGGTGTGAGACTGGGCTTTTCAAACCTGCAGTAGAATGCATTCAGATCCTCAGCCAGTTGTTGATTCTCTACAGAACGGGGGGATGGTGACTTGTAGTTGGTAATGTTCCTCAAGCCTGTCCAGACTGAAGCCGGGTCGTTGGCTGATAACTGGTTTCTCAGCTTTTCAGAGTAGCTTCTTTTAGCAACTCTGATCTCCTTTGTCAGTCTGTTTCTGGTCTGGTTATACAATACTTTATCCCCACGTCTGTAAGCATCCTCTTTGGCATGACGGAGCTGTTTGAGTTTCCCAGTAAACCATGGTTTATCATTAATGATAAGAATGTCCTGGTAGGAATGCATGCATCCTCACAGAAACTGATGTATGATTTATTTTTTTGTATTTTTTTATTTTTTTATTTTACCTTTATTTAACCAGGTAAATCGGTTGAGAACAGGTTCTCATTTGCAACCGCGACCTGGCCAAGATAAGGCGCAGAGTACAAGGCGACATGAAATTACACATGACATACCAACATTCAAATACACAGTCATAAATATAGAAGACATTCAAATTTCAAATAAAAAGTTCTAGACATTGTGTAAAAAAAATAATAATAAAAATGTGCAAATAGATGCAATAACAGCCATTTAGTTTGGTACGTGCAAAAAAGCAACGACTATATTCGCTAAAAGCATCAACATGTACAGTGGTCTGTCAGTAAATTTGTTAGTAAAACTTTAAAAGTAGTGATTGAGACAATGGATTCTAATTTGAGAGACTTTTGTAAAGTGTTCCAATCATTTGCAGCAGAAAATTTAAAAGAAGAGCGGCCAAAAGAGGTGCGGGATTTTGTGGGGTCTAGAGAGATATATTTACTCGAGCGCAGGTTAAATACAGGCACTGATATGGTTATTAAAGTGCTTAGGTAAGATGGTGTTTGCCTAGTATGGACTTGTAAATTAACTGATACCAGTGATTTAGGCGCCGGTTGTGTAACGAAGGCCATCCAACTAGTGAGTAAAGAGTGCAGTGGTGGGTGTTGTATGGGGCTTTAGTAATAAAGCGAATAGCACTGTGGTAAACAACGTCCAATTTCTTGAGTAAAGAATTAGAAGCAGTTCTGTATACAACATCACTAAAGTCAAGCATTGGGATGATGGTCATTTTCACAAGGGCCTGTTTTGCAGGAAGAGTAAATGAAGCTTTATTTCTGAATAGAAACCCGATCCTGGACTTGATCTTTGACTGAAGATGGTTTATGTGGGTTTGAAAGGAAAGCGAGGGGTCTAGCCAGACCCCTAGATATTTGTATTTCTCCACATATTCCAGCTTAGACCCATTCAAGGTGGTGATGTTTATTGGGCACGAAGATACAGAATGTGTCCGATTAAAAATCATGCATTTTGTTTTACTAGAATTTAGAGACAATTGAAGATCACAGAAGGCTAATTGAATGTCTTCAAAACTCTTTTGAAGTTTTTCTAAAACGTTGTCCAATGTTGAGCCTGAAGTGTACAGAACGGTATCGTCTGCATAGAGATGAATAAAAGAGTTGCCCGCAGCACGAGCGACATCATTAATATAAACAGAGAATAACATTGGGCCAAGAATCGAGCCTTGGGGCACCCCCATAGATACAGCCAAAGGCTCAGACAGCAAGCCCTCAGACTTAACACACTGAAATCTGTCAGTGAAATAATTAGAAAACCAGGAAAGGCACGTGTTTGAGAGACCCAGGGCCTTAAGTTTTCCAATGAGAATACTGTGGTTGACAGAATCGAAAGCTTTGGCCAAGTCAATGAAAACAGCAGCACAATGTTGTTTTTGGTCGAGAGCTGTTATAACATCGTTTAGGACCTTTAGTGTTGCTGAGGTGCACCCATGACCAACTCTGAAACCAGATTGCATATCAGAGAGGAAATGATGTGACTCAAGATGACCCATTATCTGTTTATTGACTTGACTTTCAAAGACTTTTGAAAGGCAGGGTAGGACGGAGATGAATGATGTAACAGTATCTGTGAGCTCGTCCAGATCAGTGGTAGCAGCTTCGAAAACAGTCCAATCAGTGCAATCGAAGCAGGCTTGTAAGTCCAGCTCTGCTTCATTAGTCCATCTTTTTACAGTCCTTATTACCGGTTTAGCTGATTTCAGTTTCTGCCTGTAGGTCGGTATAAGATGAACCACACAGTGATCAGAGAGCCCCAAAGCTGCCCGTGGGACGGAGTATTATGCATTCTTTATTGTTGTGTAACAGTGGTCCAGTATATTACTGTCTCTGGTGGGACATGTGCTGTCTGTATTTTGGCAGTTCACAGGAGAGATTTGCTCTGTTAAAATCCCCAAGAATGATTAAAAGAGAGTCTGGATACCTTTGTTCAGTCTCAGCTATTTGTTCAGCCAGCTGTTGTAGCGCCGCGCTCACACGCGCGTCTGGAGGAATGTAAACATTCACGAGGAAAACTCCCGCGGCGAGTAGAAAGGCTTAGTTTATGAAGTGCGCCTCTAGATTAGGAGAGCACATCTTCTTCAGCGTTTTTATTTTTGTTCGAGCTGAATAAAAAAAAATATTTTAAAAAATCTGGCCACGGGGGGCCCCTAGGCTGTGCGTTAATCCGCGCCTGAGTGTCGGTAATATCTATTGTATCTATTGACTGTCTGCTGAAAATCCACTGACTAGTAGCGTATGTTGGCCTGTAAGAGTCGTTCAACAGTATTTCTTAGTTTTTCACTTCATTTTGATGGGCCTAATGTAGCAACAGATGAATATATGGACCTCAAAGTAAACGGTGTAGTGATTTTTACTCAATTCACCGATGATGTAGTGATTTTTAGATCATGTGTCACTTAAGGTGTGGTTATGAGTGTATCAGATGAACCCCCCCCCCCAACCCAACCCAACACTCCCAATATAAGAACACTCCCAAAAGAACTGTTCAATAATTCAGAAATAATGTAAATTAAAGGGAGTTGGTCAGCTGATTTATCTGAAGGATTTGTGAGTCTGGACAACTAGTAGAGTCTTTGATCATCAACACATTGAAGACACAGTGTAATAAAATGAATGAAATTTATTAACAATAGATATGCAAGAGTAAATACTTCAACGATTAATAATGTTAGTAATGAATATGCACTTCCAAAGGATAGTAAACTAATAACCAAAAAGAAAAGTAATGAATGAAACAATAAGACCAATAAATGATGTGAACACAGAATAGATAAATGCAGTGCTGTTGAACAGAATGGAGCAATGGAAGAGAATTGTATGGGAATGCTTCTTACGGAAACCACCTAATGGTTCTGGCAAATGGTGATATATATATATATATATATATATATATATATATATATAAGAACTACATATCCATAGAACTGTGATCCGACCAGTTTTAAAATCATGCAGTCTAAAGATGGCATTAAAGCTACACTGTGTGATATTTTCCGCCATCTAGTGGTGAAAAGGTATATGACCATCCAGTGAATTTTTGTTTCTGTTCCTCTCAATTCCGATTTCGTTTCAACTCCTACGGTGGCCGATTTAGTCCAAGATTAACATGGCTTCCAGTTCGACCTCGTCCACATTCGACACGGTGCCTGTGGGATATTCTGTGCGCAGTGGGATGGTTGGAACTCAACTGGCCTAATTATTCGGCTAGAAAGAACTGCAGCTAATCCAGAGTGAACTTTGATGATAGTAATGTTTATTCAGTCATCCAATTGCAAGGCATAAACAGGTTTGCGTGGATATGTACATAAATGTGGTTTCTGTGAGAGAACAAATAAGGATGGTAAATATACATACACAGTTAAGAACTGTATAACTATACTTATAAATTACATTTGTAAAATGTAACCGTAAACCAGAGCTTATTGTACCATATATAGGCGCTAAAGGCAGCTGCATTAAAAGGAGCTGAGCTGCCGCTGCTGCTGCTAACAAGCGGTGTCCGGTTACAAAAGTGTGTGCGGCGCTGTAAGTCTGTAATGTAAGTCATTAACGTTAGCACTGCAGTGCGCTCTGTATAACAATTGTTAATATGCCGATCAGACCTGATACATATTTCCATCAACATACATTACAAGCAAATATTTTCTATAAACGAATAAACATTGTTGATAACAAAATAACTGAATGATTATTCAAATAGGTGAGCATTACGCTATTGTATGTTGACCATAGACTGTAAAAAAATTATGTTGACACAAAAATACTTCTGAGGTGACATCAACTGAATTACGCGATGACACTCTGAAACACATCTCCAATGACAATAACTATTATTACTTACGGAGTTATTAACGCACAGAAATACCACACAAGGAAAAACAGACTTTTGAGGAATAAACAAGCCAGGAAAACTCCGTATAACTCTGTTACTGGACGCTGCTGAGATGAAAACTCTCTGCGCATGCACCAGACAAGTCTGAACAAGTTGACGCGCACATGCGCGAGGCAGAGAATTTTGTACAGTGCCATCGAGTATTAAAACAGGTTAAAACGCGAAAAGCGAAGCTTGAATTTACGGGTATGTCCCTCTTTGGCTTATGTACTTTCAAGATGGAGGGGCAACATGGCGACCACCGTTAGATCCCATTACCTTATGTATTTTCAATGGCATATTATAAACTTACGAGAATACTTTATTACTTGAAAGAAGTAAATATACATTAATGAGCACATATATTTTTGAAAGAACTAAGTGTTTTTAGCTAAGAATAGACTAAAAAAGTTACACAGTGTAGCTTTAAGGTTATTTTTAAATCTGAAACCCTTTCCACACTGACCACATATTAATGGCGTCTCTCCAGTGTGAATTATCATGTGGTAATTAAGGGTTCATTTACATCTTAAACCCTTTCAACACTGATCACATGTAAATGGCTTTTCTCCAGTGTGAACATTCATGTGTTCCCTAAGGCTTACTTTCCATGTGAAGCTATTCCCACATAAGCCACGTTTCCACCGCAGGAACTTTCCCCAGGAACTAGGAACTTTGGGCTGGTACTCGGTGTGTTTCAACCGCAGGAACCAGGGTCTAAATGAAGTTCCGGGTAAATATTTCCCCCTCCAAGAGGCCCTGCTCCCGGGCTAGTACTTTTTCAAAGTTCAGGAACTCGGGGGTGGGACTTGGATGCTGAACATGCTGATTGGTTGAACTCACGCAGCGTTTTATTTCAACCGACATTTTTATAAGTCTTTCGCGAGGTTCATTCTGCGTTCAGTAAATATCAGTCTTGCTCTTTCTGTCTGATGGCGCGTGTTCATCTCAGCCATCTCACGGTCAATGTCCGTAATAGCTGATAATAACATACGTTGTCTTATTTTAAATCTAGCTTTACGAGCTTTCAGAATACGCTTTAGTATCAGTGCTCGTCTCTTTTCCACCGTTTTGTTAAAGGGGTGGTAAACCACGATTTCACTATTCTAACTTTAGCTAGCGTGTAATGTTGCTGCTTGAGGATAAACAACATCTGCAAAGTTACAACGTTCAAAGTTTAAAGCAAAGGGAGATATTGGCTTTTAAAGAAATCCATTTCTAAGAACTACAGCAAACGGCCAGTAGGCGACTACACACATTCCTCCAGGGTTGGTGACATCACTAGGCTCAATATTTACATAAACCCCTCCTCCGAGAATATTAAATAAGGGGGGGTGAGGCCATTTTGTATCGCGGCGCTGTTGTGGTATAGTTAGGCTGGAGTGTTGTTGCCGCGATGCCGAGGAAACGCTGTTATATTCATCCGGATTGCAGGTCTGGGGTACTTGCTTTGTTCAGGCTTCATAGGGACAGGGGTGCGTTGCAGAGCGTTTAACATACAGCATGTTATATGCACATGTGTATGAGACAGAAGGGAACAGGCACGTGCGGGGCTCCCGCAGCACATCTCACGGAGGGAAACTTTCACAATGTTCGCGAGTTCAACACCGGATTTGCACAACGTCAGCTGCGTGAGACAAACGCGGCCAGTGTGTGAATGCACGACGCGCGCGGGGCTCCCTCCCGCAGCACATTTCACGGAGGAAAACTTTCACAATGTTCGCGAGTTCAATACAGGATATGCACAACGGCTTGACCTGAAAGCTGGATTTACAAACAGAAGCTGTTTACGGGCCACAACCTGTAAGTCTGATTTATTTTTCATCGATGTGTTTTCCTGTAATAGGTTGTAGCAAGGAAGTAAACAGATGACAACACTGTTCTGCAAACCAGTCTGTTAAATGCTTATTCATACTTAATGTTATCCGACGAACACCTAACGTTACAAACACTAACGTTAAAATCTCAACAGCGAACTTGGCATTAGTGTAAATGATTCTTTGATTAGAGCTTTTATGTATTATTTATCTACAGGCTTGCTAAACATGGTTCTGTGTGTGATTTGGCTACTATAGTAAAGCCAGTGTTTAGTGTTTTGGGTTAGTTCTTGCGACAGATATTTGGCTATAATCGTTCTAAAAATACAAAAGTAACAGTGCCATTCAGTAGCGATCACTATAGATCCGCAGTCTTTACTCTTGAGGACTGAACAGGTTCTGCTCGATCATCTTTACGAAAATGTTCTGGGTCTGATTCGGGCTCAGATTGGTATGGTTTTATTGACGCCATCGTTTCTAATACTGACCAAAGCACAGTCTACCGGTAAGGGGCATGACGTTTCCGACAAACGTGCACTGCGGTTAGCGAATCACAACACACTGGGCCAGCTAACCAATCTGAGCCCATTGCGTATTTTTGAGGGACTGGCTTCATACAACCCGGAAAGCATCAGACCGTTTTACAAGGAGGGACAGAGCAGTGTAGAATAAATGTCAAATATATGAAAAATAATGATTTTTTTTTTAAAACGAAGCATGAACACATGTTACAGTGCACCCCACAAACACAATCAAGCCTTCAAAACAATGTGTTTTACCACCCCTTTAATGACCTCTTTATTAAAACAATACATAACTACCAAAAGCAGCGCTGCTTGCATCTCCTCCATACTTGTTATTGTTGCAGACAGTGTCGCGCAAAAATTATTACTGTCTTACGCTGACTGGGAGGAGCAGCCGCGCGCAGGGTTCCTGTAAAAAAAGTTCCTGGTACAAATTGTTCCGGATAATTTCGGTGGAAACGCGGCTATAGAGTGCAGGTGTGAGGCTTCTTTCTGTTGTGAACTCTCACGTGGACTTTAAGGCTTCCTTGTTGATTGAAACTCTTTCCACACTGTTGGCAGGTGTAAGGCTTCTCTCCAGTGTGAATACTCATGTGACTGTCAAGGATTTCTTTACATCTGAATCTGTTTCCACACTGTTGGCAGGTGAAAGGCTTCTCTCCAGTGTGAATTCTCATGTGGACTTCAAGGTTTCCTTTATGTCTGAAACTCTTTCCACACTGTTGGCAGGTGTAAGGCTTCTCTCCAGTGTGAATTCTCATGTGGACTTCAAGGTGTCCTTTATGTCTGAAATTATTTCCACACTGTTGGCAGGTGAAAGGTTTCTCTCCAGTGTGAACTCTCATGTGCCTGTCAATGATTTCTTTACGTCTGAAACTCTTTCCACACTGTTGGCAGGTGAAAGGCTTCTCTCCAGTGTGAATATTCATGTGGACTTCAAGGTTTCCTTTACGTCTGAAACTCTTTCCACACTGTTGGCAGGTGAAAGGTTTCTCTCCAGTGTGAACTCTCATGTGCCTGTCAATGATTTCTTTACGTCTGAAACTCTTTCCACACTGTTGGCAGGTGTAAGGTTTCTCTCCAGTGTGAATTCTCATGTGGACTTCAAGGTTTCCTTTATGTCTGTAACTCTTTCCACACTGTTGGCAGGTGTAAGGCTTCTCTCCAGTGTGAATACTCATGTGACTGTCAAGGATTTCTTTACATCTGAATCTGTTTCCACACTGTTGGCAGGTGAAAGGCTTCTCTCCAGTGTGAATTCTCATGTGGACTTCAAGGTTTCCTTTATGTCTGAAACTCTTTCCACACTGTTGGCAGGTGTAAGGCTTCTCTCCAGTGTGAATTCTCATGTGGACTTCAAGGTGTCCTTTATGTCTGAAATTATTTCCACACTGTTGGCAGGTGAAAGGTTTCTCTCCAGTGTGAACTCTCATGTGCCTGTCAATGATTTCTTTACGTCTGAAACTCTTTCCACACTGTTGGCAGGTGAAAGGCTTCTCTCCAGTGTGAATATTCATGTGGACTTCAAGGTTTCCTTTACGTCTGAAACTCTTTCCACACTGTTGGCAGGTGAAAGGTTTCTCTCCAGTGTGAACTCTCATGTGCCTGTCAATGATTTCTTTACGTCTGAAACTCTTTCCACACTGTTGGCAGGTGTAAGGTTTCTCTCCAGTGTGAATTCTCATGTGGACTTCAAGGTTTCCTTTATGTCTGTAACTCTTTCCACACTGTTGGCAGGTGTAAGGCTTCTCTCCAGTGTGAATACTCATGTGGACTTCAAGGTTTCCTTTATGATTGAAACGCTTTCCACACTGTTGGCAGGTGTAAGGCTTCTCTCCAGTGTGAATATTCATGTGAACGTTAAAGTTTCCTTTACGTCTGAAACTCTTTCCACACTGTTGGCAGGTGAAAGGCTTCTCTCCAGTGTGAATTCTCATGTGAACGTTAAAGTTTCCTTTGTGTGTGAAACTCTTTCCACACTGTTGGCAGGTGGAATAACTTTTAGTTCCTGTCTTTTGAGCTCTTTTTTGTGAGGAAGTATTTTTAGCCTGTGTCGATCTTTCTCCAGTCATGAAATCATGATGTTTATCATAATGGGCTTTCTTTTCTTTCCTTTCATTAAGTACATGACTTGCCTCTTTCAATGCCATGAGATCTAGGGCAAAAACAGACACAAAACAATTTAGACATTTAAAGCATCAATAGCAGGGTATAGGGTAGTATGATATATAACCTATCCTATCCTAGGGATCTGGGGTGGGCAGCTTTGGTTCTGGAGGGCCACTGTCTTGCAGAGTTACGCTTTAATGAAAGACGCCTGCCTTTAATTTCAAACAGTCTTGAAGATTTAAAGTTAAATTTGGGGGTTGGGTTGAACTTTACAGGTGTGTTTGATCAAGGAAGGAGTAGTGCTGGGCGGTTTGACCAACAATCATGCTTTTTGCTGGAGTTTGGTGATTTAACAGAAGTTTTTATTAGTACAATAGCTCTAATGTACAATACTAATATATTTATTAGTTCATGTTATCGCAAACTTTTATTTTGACTGGTTGTTATAAAGACCTGTGATTTCCTGGGTATATGAAATGACAAATGTCAAAAGTTTTATCAAATTGAACGGTAAACTGTTCATTAAGTGACTGACACTACAGATGAAGTTCATGTGCCCTCATATAGTGAAACAGCAGATGCTGAACAGTTTGTGTAGTAGTAGACAAAACCGCAGCGTTCATTTAGGGCAGAACAAACAGACCTCAGATTTCTGTCTTTATGAGCTTTAATATTCACAGACACTGTACAATAAATAAGATATTGATATGGACTATTCATTATTTTGATCTATTCATCCAAAAACTTTGTGACCTTCCACTTTATAGAGAAAGCTCCATTTGTGAATGGATTCCGTGATTAATTTTTTTTTTAATCAAAAATCTATATCACCCATATATAACTTTTCATGCCATTGATGAGATTTTCTATCATTTATGACACAATGCTTTGCCGCCATTGACAGGAGTTTCCGGCAGTCTATGTTTTCACTGGTGTCATAGGGGACGCTATGACATCTTCTGAATCAGTACAGAATCTCCGGATCGTAACACAACAAAGAAGAAGCAGAAACAAGTGATAGAAGCTTTGATCAAGTGCATGAAAACTAATGCAATCATCAAACATTATTCAGCAAAGCTTTTTAACGTTACTGAATGAAATGTTGAACCCATCAAGAGGTATTAGAAATATGAAAGGTATAAGAAGTATACATTGCAAGTTTTCACCAACATTCACCGTGGATTTAATATAATAGCGCTAACTGTAACAATGGTATTGTGGCGGAAATAGTCCAATGTTTTTACATTATTCATTTCAAGGTTCCTAGATTGAAATTCAAGCACTTTCAAGTGCTTCACACTTTTTCAACACTTTACACCAGAAGTCCGTCTGCAGGAAGCTATATATTTAACTTTATACGGTGTTAAATATGGATATTTTTCTTACTCAAATCCATCGTTTCACTTCAGAATGCATTTATTAACTCCCGGAGCTGTATGGATTACTTTTCTGTAATGGATGGATGCTCATTGTTGGCTCAAATTTTAGGCTGCCATTTACTACCACTATAATGCTTGGATTAGACAGGACATTTTTTAAAGGGGTCATGAATTGAGAAATCAACTTTCGATATATAAAATGTCATGGTAATATAATAATATTCTGTAAGTTTCAGAGCTGAAAACTTCCTTGTTCATTTCACTGTGGATCCGTTTGTAAACAAGACACAGGTCGAGACTGGATTTGCAGACAGACTGAGATTAAAAACAATGCTGTGCCATTTGGATCCAACAGGAATGAAGCAACACACCAATGTGAGTAAAACAGGTTTTTTTTATGTGTGATAGTGTTGCATTGTTACAGATCGTTTGATATCTAGTTATTATATGTCTAACTAAACATAACTTACCACACTGTCACAGGCTGGAGTATCCTTTGTATTTGAGGTGTTGTTGGTTCATTGTCCTGTGTTTTGAGATCAGACTAGAACATGTACGGGCCAGGGCTTGCAAAACCCGACGTCCAAAATGTATCCCTGGCCTGCCCGATGGGCTATCTTAAATAGTGAAATAACATTCCTTTCTTGATGTGCATTATTCAGTGTCTTGACTTGATATTTAAATAAAAAATACAATAGCTGAAGCTTTGAACATGCTGATTTGTCTGCTGTGAAGTTTTGCTGATGCACGTGTGCACTTGTGTGTGTGTGTGTGTGTGTGTGTGTTAGTGATGCAGTTTGCGGTTATATCCACTGATCAGATGGGCCAATAAAAATAGCATTCCAATAAATTGCGGGTGGATGAGAAGTAAAAAAATTGTGTTTTTTTGATAAAGACATTTTGTGAACCCTGTGGACGAATCTTTTTCTCACACGCTTTCAAAACAATTCCCACATGTACTGATGGGGGAGCTGAAGCTTATTATAATATGCAAAACTGTAATCCAATCATAGCTGTGGGCGTTTACTTCAAGGTTTTCAATGCGGCACGCCCATAAAAAGCAAGCGTTTCAGGAGCTAGGCTCAACTAAAATAACAGGGTATAAAATAGCATATTACTTATTCATTATGATGTTTTTGAACGTAAAAACTATCCGAAGATCATAAGTTGACTTCAGGCAACAGTATAATTTTATTTTTTAAAAGCCAGTTCGTGACCCCTTTAATATAAATACGATTGTATTTGTCTGAAAAAAGATCATATGTCATATTCACCTAGGATGGCTTGAGGGTGATTTATGGATGAACTATCCCTTTAATGCATGAGGAGGATAGTCTGAGTGGCCAAAGACTCTCCAAGGATCACACATGGAGAGTCGCAGAGATTAGTTGAGTCTCATATCAAATACCCACAGATAATAAAAAAAATTAAAGCTGCAAGCAGCATTTATCGGGGTTCAAGCAGTTAAGGCCTTTAAGCACACAAGCATCAAAAGACATTAAGTTTTATTTAGCAAGCATTTAACAACTGCCATCATAGATGAAAAAGTCAATTTACAGCCTATACAGGCAGTTTACCATAGGAAATATATGGTTTTAAAGCGTTTTTACAGTTATAGTTAGAGTCTTCTTATAGTCTTGCCTGATCTCCACCACTTTTATTAGTAGTACTCAAAGTGTGCCCATATGTATATACGAGTCAGATTTGTTGTAAATATGTAATTTTAATAAGGAGTTTAGACAATTATATTCAGTGGCGTAACGAACGAGCCAACACCGGGCCCTTAAGTAGGATTATCAAGGCAGGCCCCTTGATGACGCAATTGATGACGCAATGTTCGCGAGTAGGCTACCATGAATAGGGCAGGATATGATCATACACAGCATATAAGAGATGAGATTACTAACAAAATCATGAGTAGCCTACGCTCACCAAAAACAAAACAAAAAAACAACAAAAAAACAATGGGGACAGCGCACTATAAAACATTGTTAGGCCTAGGTCCAAATACATAAAAAAGATGCTCTCTTACATTATAGTGGGATTTTCCGGGCTTTCCTATGTGCAACTGCAAAGTTGTCGATTAGATCAGGATTGTGCGCACAGGCAATAGGCTTGTTTGAGATGCGCCTTGCCTCGTCTGAAATGTATGCTAGAGTAGGCAGACAGTTCTCTCTACTCACAGTGGATCTGACACCTGCGAGATCAAAGATGGATATCGCGGGATTCACGCGATTCACGCTCGTGCACAGTTTTGCTAATAAACTGGATGTAATTCAAGTTATGTTGCTTTTATATGAAAATAAATAAAATGAACAAGACACCCAAAGTACTTGTTATTTAATTCCATTCCAAATACATGTTTATCAATATTTCTTTCTTTAATACAGACATGTGTTTTTAGTTATTTTATTTTTTTATAAAAAATAAATTGCATAACCCAAAGAGATCGCACTGTCAGATAGTTTGGGAATATTCACAAACAACATATACACATAAAACATGATATTAGAGTTTTAAAATCAAACATTTTATAAGAGAACAATACATCACAGTTGTTTAAACCAATGAGCATTAAGCTGTGTCGTCAGCAAGTCGTTTCCCATCATGCTTTTGATCAGCGCAGTCGGTGGAGAGCAACTGCGTGCGACTGCAGAATCCGACACGTGCGCCTTGCGCTCGCGAGATATTTTTGACATACATCAGCATGACATCAGAGCAAGGCAGACCACACTCTGACACATTTCTAACCGGCATGCATCTCGTGCTGATCACCGGTGATCGGTTCTGTGAATATTTTGCTCATCTCAAACAAGCCTATTCTCAATTGACCCTTTGCAGGGAGTTTTATTGACAGGCGATCTGACTAATCATAATCCGCCATTTTGTCCAACAAAGCAGTCAGGAAAGTTAGTAGATTAACATAGGAGGATTTAAATTTGAAAAACAAAGTGTACTGACGTCTTAGCACTTTAAAACAACATTCCTTTTATGTTCATTCATGTTTATTTTAATGATATAAATTAACTAGAAGGAAGAGATGATCGGTTCACAAGCAGCTTTAACTGAGCCTCGAGTCTACAGCGATCTATCAGACACATTAAAGAGTCACAAAATGGTATTTATTGTTTAAATGTCTCTAAAAAATTACTACATTTGAAAGGTGAGACTTTGTTTCATATCAAAAGTACTCGTCTGTCAGCGCGCAGTCTTTTCTCTGATCCACAATGTATTTTTCACTGCGTGAGAACTTGGTGTGGTGTGAGAGTGGCATCACTTGTCAGACATAGCAATAGTAACTAAAGTGGGCGGGTCTTTGCGAACGGTCATTGACAGTATGGACGGGGATTCGCCAGTCTCAATTCAAAACAAATTTCATCACAATCCATCATTGTTCGTTTCAAACATGTGAGAGCATCAAAATGATCCATGGGTGAAATTGATTGGATTTAATAATTTTGTTTGTCAGTTTCTATCATAATTTTAACATTTTGGCATTATTGTTTAGCTATTTACCTATGTTTTCAAATTTCCTTTGTTTTTTTGTTGTTGTCTCGATCAGACTAACGGCTTTGAAGATAACCACAATTTTTTAAAGCTCTAAATGACACTTACAAAAACCATAAAGCGAAACCTGGCATGTTTGGTATTGTTGGACTCGGCAAGGATTCTTAGGAGGCCACTCCTGTGAAAAAAACACGGGATTGAAACTTCTAAGGCTCCTTCAAGGCAAAGCCAATGACGTATACTGAGTTTTTTGAGATACACCAATATTCTCATATCATGACTATCATGGCACCCTGGACAAAGACACCGCATGCCAATTTTCAGTAGACTAACGGTTGGGTGCGCTTATAGCTATTTTCATGATTTTTTTCACTGTTATAGCGCCACCAAGTGGCCAATTGTCACGATTCTTTTTCATGTCAACTCAGATTGAGCTTATGAACATGTGTCCCAAGTTTAGCAAAAAAAATCTCTTTCCGTTCACAATTTATAACCATTTTAGTAAAAATGGCCCTAGTGCCATAAAAGATTTTGGTTCCCCTTATCGACCGTTAATTTAAATTTTGAATTTTTTGGATGATTATTGATTGTCAGACTCCAGAGAATATTCTTGCAGTGGTTTGGTTCCAATCGGGCCAAAAACCTAGGAGAATTCAGCAAAAATTGGTTTTTAAAAAAAATGCAATTTACTCGAAATTGGCGCCTGAAGGGCGAGCAAATCGGAGATAGCCATTTTGTCCGCCTTGAGCCAAGGATTCCAACGATATAAGACACTTGATCCTGGGGCAAACAGTCTAAGAGTTATGAGCAATTTTGAACTTTTGGTTGCTGTAGCGCCACCTATGGGCCATTCGGGGTCATACACTGATAGGTTGTCCCCAAACTGAGGCCTACCATCTGGCCAGGTTTCATGTCTCTAGGCCTTACGGTTTGGCCTGCACGATGCGTTTTACGAATCCTTACAATTACAATAGGGTTTCAGCATTTCATGCTTGAACCCCTAATAAGAATGAAGGCTTTTTGCCAGTTATAGCGCCACCTATGGTCCGATCTCCATGAAACTCTGCATGCTTCCTCGCCATGTTCTGACACATATGCTCATCAATTTTGGTGAAGTTCTGAGTTTTCATTTGGGATGTATAGGCTTTTTAGTGTATTTTGCCACGCCCCTTTTCTAAATGACCCTGTTACAGCCAGCCAAATGCCAAAGTTCAACTTTTTTTTTGATAATTATTGATCGAGAGAGTCCAGAGAATTCTCCTAGACTGGTTCGGTTCCGATCGGGCAAAAAACCAGGGACTAGTTCGCAAAAGTAGGTTTTGGACAAAATTCGACATAGCAGAAAATTTTCCCTGCCTACATCCAAATCGGAGATAGCCATTTTGTCTGCCCTGAGCCAAGGATTCCAACGATATAAGACACTTGATCCTGGGGCAAACAGTCTAAGAGTTATGAGCAATTTTGAACTTTTGGTTGCTGTAGCGCCACCTATGGGCCATTCGGGGTCATACACTGATAGGTTGTCCCCAAACTGAGGCCTACCATCTGGCCAGGTTTCATGTCTCTAGGCCTTACGGTTTGGCCTGCACGATGCGTTTTACGAATCCTTACAATTACAATAGGGTTTCAGCATTTCATGCTTGAACCCCTAATAAGAATGAAGGCTTTTTGCCAGTTATAGCGCCACCTATGGTCCGATCTCCATGAAACTCTGCATGCTTCCTCGCCATGTTCTGACACATATGCTCATCAATTTTGGTGAAGTTCTGAGTTTTCATTTGGGATGTATAGGCTTTTTAGTGTATTTTGCCACGCCCCTTTTCTAAATGACCCTGTTACAGCCAGCCAAATGCCAAAGTTCAACTTTTTTTTGATAATTTTTGATCGAGAGAGTCCAGAGAATTCTCCTAGACTGGTTCGGTTCCGATCGGGCGAAAAACCAGGGACTAGTTCGCAAAAGTAGGTTTTGGACAAAATTCGACATAGCAGAAAATTTTCCCTGCTTACATCCAAATCGGAGATAGCCATTTTGTCTGCCTTGAGCCAAGGATTCCAACGATATAAGACACTTGATCCTGGGGCAAACAGTCTAAGAGTTATGAGCAATTTTGAACTTTTGGTTGCTGTAGCGCCACCTATGGGCCATTCGGGGTCATACACTGATAGGTTGTCCCCAAACTGAGGCCTACCATCTGGCCAGGTTTCATGTCTCTAGGCCTTACGGTTTGGCCTGCACGATGCGTTTTACGAATCCTTACAATTACAATAGGGTTTCAGCATTTCATGCTTGAACCCCTAATAAGAATGAAGGCTTTTTGCCAGTTATAGCGCCACCTATGGTCCGATCTCCATGAAACTCTGCATGCTTCCTCGCCATGTTCTGACACATATGCTCATCAATTTTGGTGAAGTTCTGAGTTTTCATTTGGGATGTATAGGCTTTTTAGTGTATTTTGCCACGCCCCTTTTCTAAATGACCCTGTTACAGCCAGCCAAATGCCAAAGTTCAACTTTTTTTTGATAATTATTGATCGAGAGAGTCCAGAGAATTCTCCTAGACTGGTTCGGTTCCGATCGGGCGAAAAACCAGGGACTAGTTCGCAAAAGTAGGTTTTGGACAAAATTCGACATAGCAGAAAATTTTCCCTGCCTACATCCAAATCGGAGATAGCCATTTTGTCTGCCCTGAGCCAAGGATTCCAACGATATAAGACACTTGATCCTGGGGCAAACAGTCTAAGAGTTATGAGCAATTTTGAACTTTTGGTTGCTGTAGCGCCACCTATGGGCCATTCGGGGTCATACACTGATAGGTTGTCCCCAAACTGAGGCCTACCATCTGGCCAGGTTTCATGTCTCTAGGCCTTACGGTTTGGCCTGCACGATGCGTTTTACGAATCCTTACAATTACAATAGGGTTTCAGCATTTCATGCTTGAACCCCTAATTAAAATCACCTGACAGCCTCAGCTTAGGTGTAACGATTCACTCGTTTTCTCAATGCATCGATCTTGAAACATGTATTTTTGAATCGTTGATTGTGGTCAATAATCGAGTTAAAATGCTTAGAATCGAATGAATCGCAATTCAATATTTTAAAATAAACATTAGACTATACTACATGCATGAATTAATGGAGACGTTGCACTGACATCATTGCACGCCCTCACAGCTCTCCTTCACAGACACACTGAACTCTTTACCACCTTTCACTGGATTGCGCTCGCGCTCCGTCCGTAGCTCTCAACTTATGTTCATTATCTGTAGTCATTTGTTGTCTCCATCTGCTTGTTTGATTGTAATAATAAGCAGGCTGACTGTAACGTTGTTTTTCAATTGATTGTACTATTGTACTACTTTGTGAAGCAACCTTGGGTTCTAGAAGGCGCTATAAAAAAAACATTATTATTATTATTAATAAACTAAATGACATTATGCTGAAGACTGGTGTGCAAACGGTAGCTCAGGTAAGTCAAAAAACACATGAGGAGAAGTGTTAGGATAATATGACGGACATGCCCATTCGGACAGGATTAGATTTCTCAGAGGACCGCTGAATTTGCAGAAAAACTGTATGTAATTTACCCTGGAGGTTGTGGGAGAAAAAAAGACTTTGCGATTTTAATCCTGTCCAAATCTGCCAAGTACAAATTTCTCTAACGTCCCCCTGAAAAACTAGTCCTGTCTGAATAGAGTTTACATTGAGTGTGTTTACATGCACGTTCTTAAGCCTGGAATTCCCTCCCTCTATCTCTACGCGACACCGCTAAAAACATACATTACAGTATATTTCCAACCATCCTCTGCCTAGGTTTTTTTTTCTTTCTTTCTCCTCCCCCCTCTTCCCTGTATATTTGTATGTCTATGTTCTACATTGTTCTTCATTGATACTATGTTTACGTATGTATTTTCTTGTACAGCGACCTTGAGCTTGGGAAAGGCGCTATATAAATAAAAAGTATTATTATTATTAAGCCGATTATGCTTAATAAGCCGACAACGAACATGGTCATGTAAATGCGGTAATCCGTTTTCTTTTATCGGAGTACGGTCATAAACGGCTTAAACATAAACAGGTTGACACAGGTAGCTTTTTGCCTCTTACCCCGATTTTGCGCAGCATGTAAACGCATTAACCTGCTTTCTGTGGGCTTATTGAAGTGCGCATGTGGGATACGTGACAGGAACGCATCCTTAGAGCAGATTTAAACGCATCCAGACAGAGCGAGCGTTTTGCATGAAAGAAAGAAGGAAATATGTCACAAACACAGACTCTTTGGCCTAGTCCACACGTACATGGGTATTTTTATAAACCGTGTATTTCCCTCCGCCGTTTAAAAAAATAAAAATAAAATCGCGTCCACATGAAAACGCATTACACACTAGGAAGCGCTGTCAAGAGCATGCCAAACCAACAAGTGGCAATATAACCCTAACCATAAAGCCATGTTGGCCAATCAGAAGCCTGGAAATAAGGTTATTGCCGGTTCCGGTTCTGACACAACAAGCCAAAATCTCTGGTTTCACGGTCCACAAGACACCAGTTCAACCAGAGTTTCTAAAAATCTTCACCCTGGCCAGAGTTTTCAAAAAAGTTCGGTTTCAGTCTCTGGATACTGCATTTAAGCGTGGACGAATGGCCAAACCACATAGAAAAAGATGCGGTTTTGAAAATTGGACAGGGCTTTAAGACCCAGAACATTTGCAAAAATGTGTTCTCATCTCATGCAGCAGAAGTAGAAGAGGTTTAGTTAAAACGCTGCATCTGTAACTGCACGAGAGAATAATATGAGTCCTAAATTTCCACATGTTGCAAGCTTTATTTAACTTTATTACAACTGACATAACATTAGGAATACTCTGAGTCAGATACAGAAATTATTATTTATTAAGTCATGTAAACATGGTTTACTTGCGTTGGCAGTTTACTGGTGTGCATGTAAACGTGCTCAATGTTTTGGGTAAAGATGCACATCATTAATGTTGTTTTTTCTAGGACCCGTTTATAAGACATGTTTACAGCCTGGTACAAATTGTGGTTTTGGTCTATACGGCTAATTTTGCCCTTCATGACGACTGTGAGGGGGGTGAATTTTTTTATACATTATACACTATTACATTATATAAAGCATTAAAGTTCTGCATAATTAAGGGCGTGGCCACTTTGAGTGACAGGTGGATAGCCGTTTATCTGCTGTCTGTTAGTCATCGCGTCACTTAAGCTCCGCCCACGTGCCGCCTTTTTGCCCATTTTCATTTATCCGGGAGTGACGCGCTGCCAAGATGCAGCCAAGACCAGCTCGACCCTACTTTGCGCTTCAGAACGGCTCATCAGAATCCTATGGGTGACGTCACGGACACTGCGTCCATATTTTTTTACAGTCTATTGTGACAAGTCTCCCGAGCTCTCATCAGCGTTGCCCTGGAAACAAACACGTCCTCATTTGACGATGTACATCTGGGAACACAACAATGCGGCGGCAGTGTAGTAACGTGATGGCAGAAGCTGCTGAGCGCCAACCTTACTTCTGTACCACACAGCCTCGGTTTGGTTTAAGGAAGTGACGTAGGTGAATAAGGCGTATTAATAAAGCCCCAGTATTACAGATCATTAACTAAAAAAAGTTGGTTTAGGGTTTAGTTACCCTTTATTTATGTTCAGGGATATTAAAATGTTTATAGCAAGTAGATAATGGGTTTAAAACACTAAATTATTGTTTTGTTTAGGGTACTTAAGTATTAAATCGTTGTATGATTATACTTCTGTATATTCTCTATTTCTGTAGAGCTGGAGATTTTAATAATGATCAAATGAGTGAGTTCAGCTTTGAGAATGAAACCAACCTGTTTGTTCCTCAGTTTCTTCATCTTTCACTCTGAATGTTTCTTCAATCTTCACGTCTTCACGCTCCTCTTTTTCTGTTTGTTCCTCAGTTTCTTCATCTTTCACTCTGAATGTTTCTTCAATCTTCACGTCTTCACTCTCCTCTTTTTCTGTTTGTTCCTCAGTTTCTTCATCTTTCACTCTGAATGTTTCTTCAATCTTCACGTCTACACTCTCCTCTTTTTCTGTTTGTTCCTCAGTTTCTTCATCTTTCACTCTGAATGTTTCCTCAATCTTCATGTCTTGACTCTCCTCTTTAATTAACCCCATCTTTATAATAGTGTCACGTGGATCTCAGTCACTTCACCCAGAGTTTATCTTAGTGTTTGTCCTGTTTAAGATGATATAAAAATAAAAAAACAGAAAGGAAAGCAAAATCAAATTTCAATTTCTGAGTGTCTCAATCAGTTCAGTAGTTCAGTCACTGGTAAGAGTCAGAGAGGGATTACAGACACATCATGGCATTTATGATCAACATTTGATATTTAATGAATTACAGCTTTTATTTTAAGGATTGCACTTTCATGAAAACATTAGCAGTTAGTGTGTTAAAGTTGTCATAACACATGTTAGTGTTTGTTCTCGTTCATTTACACTGTTTTATTCGAGTCACGATTCGAATCACTGAATCATTTTGCAAAATTTTTGATTCAATTGACTCGGAGTTTCGAAAAGTTCAGTTTCTGCATCACTACTCGCCAGAGACTGAACTCGTGTTTATGGTGAACTGATTCACGATAGAGGAAGAGAAATGAGACGCCAGAGACTGAACTCGTGTTTATGATGAACTGATTCACGATAGAGGAAGAGAAATGAGACGCATCTTTTACCGGTGTGGATGCGATTTACTCCAACAAAATAGCCTTCATTAAAGTTAGATGGTCCGTGTACGTTTTGATCGTTTGATTTCCTAGTTGAAATGAAATAAGCAGAAATTAGAAAATGGCTCCTTTATTCGTTTTTTCGTTTAAAAAAAAAACGAAAAAACGAGATTTCGGCTTGATTTTTCGTTTCTCGTTTCACGGGTAAAAAACGGATAAATGACTTCAAAATTCGTTTTCCACATGTGGGCGGTCATGAGACGCCCCTTTCCGCTGATTGGTCAAGCAAATCTGAGTATGTGACGTCATCAGCCCTTCCCCAGTTCTGTGTAACAAAATAATAGTCTTCTTAAACTGTACAGGGCATGGGCTTTCTTCTGTGCAACTTAACGCGTTTCACAGAAAAAGTTATATCAGAAATATTAAATATTAATCTGCACCCAGCCTGATTTATTTAGCTGTGTGGAGTAGGCTAAATATGTGTGGTGAAGCTGCGCAAGACAACGAAGAGCGGGTGACCATGCAATGTTCAGACAAGTGTTATACGCAGCAGTCATAACTTTTCTTTACAATTCGCTCGGTTTTGGACAAGGGATGGTCATTGCAAATACTGTAGGCCTAATACATATCGGCATATGGGTAGCGATGATGGTGATTTTAAATTTTACTATAACTGTAATCAGAGCCGCGAAGCAAGGAGATGACTGACAGGACGACAGCGGAGGCAAGCGCAAGATAACTTTTTTTAATAAAAAATGAACCAAAATAGTGAACCATAAACTGAGCATTCGTTTTAAAGAGGAATTTCCAAAGATTTTTTATTTATTAATGTATTTTGTCATCCGTATTTTTTTTAAATAAAAGTTTAATAGGCTATATATAGGTTTTTTTTTTATTGTAGGCCTACATTTTTTTTGTAGTTGAGTTTTCATTAAAAATGGTAATGCCGGTAATGATGGAAATTCATGGTATGCGGGTGTATCATGTAATTTGCTTATTCGTTTTGTTAATAACGATATATATAATAATAGTATATAATGTTAATAATGTTTGTTTTGTTCAAAGAGTGGAGGAAGATCAAAATAACCACTACAGCTCCTGAACGTCATTGACAAATCTTTTCTTGATAAATGTATGGATAACACAAGTTATGGTGTTGTCACAATTAATCAAAATATCCAACTTTAACGTTGCTAAATGGCATCTATTAAATTATGATTTTCTCTTCTATTTAAATGCACATTTCTTTTTACAGTTTTTCTCTATTTTTCTAACAAAAATAGCTTCAAACAAAGTATAGGTTTCTTTCTTGCATAATTCAGCGTTTTTGAACAGTTGGATGATTCTAGAATCCATTACGCTGCCAACTATAGCTACTGGCAGTTTTATAATTTCATAGGCCTGGAATAATAAAATGTTTCCCAAAATTTCATATTTCTATAATTAAAATATTATATTTAGAACATAAATCTAAAAATCTCATTAGCCTACATTATTTAGGCAATTGTAATTACAGTGCAAGTGGATTTTGATAAATGGTAAGATAGATTTTGTTGATATTGATTTCATTTAATTCTTATAACAGCCATAGTGTATCGTGGTAAATAGTGTAATTACTTAAAAAGATGGTCAACAATATGTAACTTTATTTTATAAGAGGTGTGCCCTAAAAAGTGAGCATGCAATTTTGAAAACACCAAAGCGCACGTTCTTTAGTCTGTTTGGATACTTCAAACACAAGTTTGCACTGCCTGTTTGGTTTACCTGTGTAGGCTACACATTAGTAACATGCGTTTTGTCCGACTCATAGCGCGCGTCCTCGATGCTTGATTTACCATAGCCTAAGCGCGCGTTCTTAACGCGTTTTCCTTGACCCCGAAGCCCATGTTAAGAAAGCGCGTTTTTGTGGTAGGCTAAACCACGCGTCAAGGACGTGCGTTTTGCTGTCGAATCGCCGGCACCCACGCAAGGCGCGCCCGCTCGCGATATTCCATTATTATCCAAAATTCTATTATGGAATCTTATGAGGCATAATGAGGGCGCCTACTCTATCCTGTTAGTCACACAGAGTCATTGTTTGAAGCTATTTTTGTTGGAAAAATAGAGAAAACTGTAAAAAGAAATGTGCATTTAAATAGAAGAGAAAATCATAATTTAATAGATGCCATTTAGCAACGTTAAAGTTGGATATTTTGATTAATTGTGACAACACCATAACTTGTGTTATCCATACATTTATCAAGAAAAGATTTGTCAATGACGTTCAGGAGCTGTAGTGGTTATTTTGATCTTCCTCCACTCTTTGAACAAAACAAACATTATTAACATTATATACTATTATTATATATATCGTTATTAACAAAACGAATAAGCAAATTACATGATACACCCGCATACCATGAATTTCCATCATTACCGGCATTACCATTTTTAATGAAAACTCAACTACAAAAAAAATGTAGGCCTACAATAAAAAAAAAACCTATATATAGCCTATTAAACTTTTATTTAAAAAAAATACGGATGACAAAATATATTTATAGTAAAATTTAAAATCACCATCATCGCTACCCATATGCCGATATGTATTAGGCCTACAGTATTTGCAATGACCATCCCTTGTCCAAAACCGAGCGAATTGTAAAGAAAAGTTATGACTGCTGCGTATAACACTTGTCTGAACATTGCATGGTCACCCGCTCTTCGTTGTCTTGCGCAGCTTCACCACACATATTTAGCCAACTCCACACAGCTAAATAAATCAGGCTGGGTGCAGATTTATATTTAATATTTCTGATATAACTTTTTCTGTGAAACGCGTTAAGTTGCACAGAAGAAAGCCCATGCCCTGTACAGTTTAAGAAGACTATTATTTTGTTACACAGAACTGGGGAAGGGCTGATGACGTCACATACTCAGATTTGCTTGACCAATCAGCGGAAAGGAGCGTCTCATGACCGCCCACATGTGGAAAACGAATTTTAAAGTCATTTATCCGTTTTTTACCCGTGAAACGAGAAACGAAAAATCAAGCCGAAATCTCGTTTTTTCGTTTTTTTTTAAAACGAAAAAACGAATAAAGGAGCCATTTTCTAATTTCTGCTTATTTCATTTCAAATAGAAAATCAAACGATCAAAACGTACACGGACCTTAGATAAAGCATTACAATGTTATATTCAATAGTTAATCAATTATGAATCATTGAACGGTTTCTATCGATTTAAACAGATTAAATGCTTAAAACAAACCTTTCTTTAGGCGAATCTCAACAGATGCAGGAGCGCGGCGCAGCCTTATGACGTCACATCGCCACACCAAAATAAAAGTCCCGTTCACACTCTGCTGTCTTATAATCACAGAAGTGCAGAGAAATGTCTGTCCACTATTTTTACCAGGGCTGCGTTCAGCCCCGACAAAACGTTTCAAAACGTTTTTTAAACGGTAACGGTGCTGCGTTGAACACCCTGTTCTGTTGACGCAAGAGTTGTAACTATGGCAGCCGAGAAGGCCATTCTTTGTGTTCTTTTTGTGGAATTTTCGGAGCCTGATGAAATCGATATAAATACGTGTTTAATACTGCAAAATACATGCAATCACTTCCCTTGCCGTCCAGAATAAAAGACAACATCCCAATCCCATTTAATGAACCTTTTTCATCTCCTGGTAATCAATTCTAACTTAAATCATTTTATTTCTAGTTCTTACTTTTTTAATAGCTTGTATTTTCTTTCTCACTTTATGTCAAGCAATTACCATATATGAAATTTGGTATATAAATAAACTTGCCTTGCAATTAAGCTAAAGATATAAATAAATACATCATCATGTTGATTATATATATATAGCTAAAGATATAAATAAATACATCATCATGTTGATTATATATATATAAATATATATATATATATATATATATATATATATATATATATATATATATATATATATATATATATATATATATATATATATATATATATATATACATATATATATATATATTAAACTCTTACGACAATCATGTCTTCTAATACCAGCGGACACATTAAACAACTTTACTTCCATTGTGTGAGCTATCTCTTTAATACTGCGTGGTTTATATACATTTTGCCGCTGATTGGGCTGTCATTTTTGACACACCCACCAAACGAGATCAAACGCATCTCAAACCCGTTGCACACCGTTTCCAGGAAACATGACGTTCAACCGGAAACCGTAGCAAAACGTTGCGCACCGGTTTGAGCGTTGAACGTGCCCCAGATAATCCCTATGTTAAACTTAAAACAGTGACAAATGTGTTAAAAGCAAACATCTTAAAAAGAGTGTATGAGTTCATAAAGCCGAGTTCATACATGTGTTCGACTTGAAACACACGAGAGGCAGTGTATTTTGCCAATATTAAAAATACTAATTAAACACTATTACTAATTTAAAAATACTAAACAAATACTAATTAAACACTAATTAGTGAACACAGACTCAATTCACACCAGCTCCAGTTTCTATTATGTATCAATATCAATATCACTGTAGGGTGCCTTTTGGTGTCCTGAACATAACTTAACATACAAATGATTATGAAAGGGTGTGTTGTATTAGGGTAAGTTTTTTATTCATAACAGAAGCATTACTTGGCTCTTTAGAAACATTTTCAAGATTTTTTTTAGTTTTGTACTAGAGGATGTATGTTATTTTGCTATGTCCCAGGCACTGCTCATTAAATTTGAATGAGAGAAAAATAGTCAAATCATAAAAAATTTATATTTTCCTATTAATATTTTGTTAAATAAGATATTACTCAAATTGATTGTATTGATCATTTTGTAATAAAAACAATATTTTTTAAGCTTAACATGTCCACCCTGTCGGCATAATATATACTAGAAGTGATTAAAATACAATATTTTCAAAATATGTAAGTTTAAATATACCAAATTCTCTTCAACAACCAGACTAACTATTTAGCTAGTCACAGTTTGCTGTAAGCTAATATGCTAATTGAAGCTCAAAATGTCCACCCTGTCGGCCCCTTAGACTCGATAGGGTGGACATACACATGACAGGGTGGACTTAGCATTCATTTGTAGTTAATATTGTAATTTATAGAAATGTTATATAAAATTTTATAGAAACATCTGCTGTAGATAATATTTTGTAGTTTAAAAAAACATCATTGCTGTTATCAGGACATGCCTCTGAGCAGGCCCGTCGCAAGGGGGGTGCGAGGCCCTGTGCGAACGTGATGTGCGAGGCCCGGGTGTATATTAACTGGGGTCTACTGTTGCTATAGTGACGAACAATTTGTTGTTTGTGTGGATATTTAAAAAAAAAAAATCGTATATTCAGTTTAACAGCAGGTTCAAGAAGTTAAACTGTGTAACTGAACTGGGCACATTTTGACGCTAAAATTATGCGACGGGCCTGCCTCTGAGTGCGGCAGAAAGTGCACGGCAATACAGAAAACACCGGGATGCAAACCCTGAACAAAGAGAGGCATGCCTTAAGAAAGAAAGGGAGAGATGGAGGAAAGATAGAGATACAGGGAAGAAGAAAGCTATTAATGACCTCACAGAGAGAGGAAAACGTTCACAAAGGAAAAATGAAAAGAGGCAAAGAAAGCTGCCAGAGCTAAAGCCAGGACAATAGTGGAGCTGCAGAAGCACTGGAGCTGGACGGTCCACCACAGCTAGGTCCCTCAAGGTTAGTATAAATGTAGTAAAGGAAACATAACTCTAATTTATTATTAATTCATGAATTATAGTCACCTATATAATACCTATATTATAAAATAGCTTCCCTGGTTATAGTTGAATAATTTAGTTAGGGATGAAATATGCCTAATCAACAGTGATTGGCCTAAAAACCTGACAATAATTGATGTATTCTAGGCAACGCCTTCAAGGAGAAAGGATTCGAGAAAGAAGAAAATTATTAAAGAATTGAAAGAGTTGAAAGCAAATCTGTATGTTCACATTTTGCTGAAAAGACGGGCAGGTTTTGTAACTCCCTGTCGGTTTCATCTCAACCAGAGAGGCCGTTCTAAACTCTTGGTTATATCAATGTGATTGAGAATGTCATTTTTGTATTTATTTAAGTTGAATAAATGTTTTATTGCCATATTTTGTCACGATTTTTGTGTTCTGCTTTATGTGTCCACCCCGTCGTGTGCTCGTCCACCCTGTCATCTTGGTAATAAATCATTCAATCATACCTTTATAATCCAGTGTGTTCAATAGCTAGGGTGTGGGGGCAAAAACATGCAAACAAAAAATTGCGTCCAAATATAATTTTTGTTATCCAAATGAGAAAAAATTATATCAGTTATATGAGTTAGTTTAAAAACACATGTTTTACGTAAAATCTTTTATGTAAAATCTTTTATGTATTTATAATTTGGAAGCAAACAAATAACCCTGTTTAGGAAAGGGACATCATACCTTTCAGAAAGTATCATTTGCATCTTAATATTGCAATGAAAATGTATTTAACAGTAATATATATGTCCATGACAGGGTGGACATATCCTATGGTTTATGCTCTCAAAAATGCCCCATAATTATAAAAAAAAAATATGTGGGAGCTCAGATAATATATTTCTTATATACTTGAGTGTCTACTATTTATGACATGATGTAAAGTGAATGGTACATTAAAATCAAAATGTGTGAGTATTGTGAGGGTTGAAAGGCACTCTCTGGTGATATTGACCCACAAATGAAGGATATTTAATATGTATTTTTAGCAGCGCTTAACGTTACATATGACTGTGTCACACCACCACACAGCGAAATACCAACGTTATATGGACCACCCTGTTTTCGCACAGAAAAAATAAAATCTGCCAATAATCATTATTTAACATTCACCTCACGAAAGTAACTTTACAATGTACAAATTTTGGAGACTCCGACGGCGTGCATGCATACACATTTTTAACAGAGTTCAAACAATATCTAGAAAATTGCCATTTAAAGTTACACTTATTTAACAGAACAGGAACATGATGATATTCAGAGTTTGGCTTAAAGGAAACCTCTACTTATATCACCTAATATTAATAATAACTTACCATTGCCGTGGTGAAGAGTCTTCTCTCGATAGATGGTTTTCAAATTTCGCGCTTCCCGTAGGCCTACGTTCGTTCACGTGGTGACGGCATCACGTGGTAAGATGATGGATCCTAAAATATTATGTTCAATTGACTAAACTCCAGATTATTGTTGACTTTGCTCAAAATTGCTGGTTGTGTTTCTTTATTAATTAAAGTAAACCGTAAATTCAATATGTTATATAACAATTACAGTTTTAAATTAAGGAATGTGCAAAACTAATTTTTTAAGTAAAATCTGTTTATTTTAATGAGCCATATTTGCTGAGGGCAGACATCATTTTTTACAGTCTATGGCATGTGTGGATAACTAACCCTAACTGGAAGTGTCTTGTTTTGGATCTCATGCGTCAGATAACCCCAAAACACCTCTAAGTGATGAGATGGTCATTACACACACACTGTACAGTTCATCTAAGCCTCCATTCATTTGAGTGATGACAGTATTATGGGATGGCTTGATGCAGGAGATGCAGAGAACTTGATCTTGACCCTTAAGAAACTTTAACTAATGCTGTCATATAACAAATCTACTACAAAGATAAAATAGATAAATTAATTGTTACAACATTGAAATAAAAATGTAAAGCCTGTACAAATACTAGAAATCGTGAATATAAATAATTGGGAACCATGTTTTTGTGTGTGTGTTTTTAACAGTGTACATTTATTGATCTATCATTGTAACGGTTGATTATTTTTTCACATGGTTCGCATCATTGTTAGCTTCATCTTTAGTAGATGAAGATGAAATAAAGTCAAAGGCAATGTTGTGGCCACTCCACCAGTGGACCCGTCACACAGACACAGAAGGTGTTTCTCAATGTCAAGGATCCTTCCTTGGTAGGACGGATCCTTCCAAGTCACTTCCTTCAGAGGCTAGCCGAGGCTCCTCTTTAGCATTCGGAAAACACGTAAATGGAACAGGCTTTCAAGTGCGCGTCATTGCGTCATTACGTCAGTGAAAATCCGCTTTCTTCTGATTGGCTGTTTGGATTGCTGCCAAGTTCAATACCACTGTATCCCTTCTTACTTCACCACTCCGCAACAACTCAGCAACAAATCAGCAGCAAAGTATTTTCTGAGGTGAGAAACTTTTTATTCAAGTATGAATTTCATTTTATTTATATGTTAATGTATAAAAAAATATTTTCTGAAGTAATTGTTGACCTTATTTCAAATTACATGCATGAATTTTATACATTTGTGAAGAAACGACTGTAAAAAAATACATATTCTGACAGGATTTGTAGTCAGGGAAGGGGTTCTGACTGGAAAAAATATTTTCTGAAGTAATTGTTGACCTTATTTCAAATTACATGCATGAATTTTATACATTTGTGAAGAAATGACTGTTAAAAAAATATATATATATTCTGACAGGAAAAAAATGGAAGTGCCAAGTGTTTGGTTGCTGCACAGCATTTTTTCAGAGATGGAGATGGAGATGGTGAGGCAGCATCGGCGTCAGGCTCGCAGGAGGAGGATTTTAATTAGTCGCCACCTCTGCCGTCAAAGACGTGGGATGGTAAGTAACGTTAACGCTCGTATCATCCATTTAAAAATAATTACATCCATTATATTGTGCGTTAAATTGATCAGCACTGTTTAAACACACTTGACTGTCAAATAATCTTTGAAAAAATAAATTGTCAAATTGACCCACAACATAATAGGAGTGTTAAGCTTATTGACTGGTAGCATTCTAGCTGGCTATATATGAAGTAAAAATTACAAGGTGAATCACCAGTACAAGGGAACGACTTTAAATCCCCCCTCTGCAAACCAGTTGACCCAATATGTTTAATAGTTTAACAAACATTAAATAAATGGCACAACTGAAATTATACTTAAACCTTTCTCTCTTCTACATGTTGTACAGGCTCGGCACTACTGTGCCATCAATGCCACAGTGCCAGTACTGCAGCGGTACTTTGGAGGAGAGGACACTCGGCCAGACTTCAAGTTGGGCAGAGAGGCCATGCAGCAGCTGATGGTGGCCCTGAAGACCGACATGCAGCATGGATGGGGCCCGACCCTGGAGACACTCGTGTTCCGGTTCTGGCTGGCAACAGGTTCAGCCTACAGAGTTGTCTCCAGGGTCTTTAGCATGCCCTTTCCCACAGTGCACAGAATTGTCCACAAGATGGTGGATGAGGTGGTGGCTGTGCTCCCCCGATTTGTTCGCTTCCCTCGAACACAGGAGGAGCTCCAAGTGGTTGGGGATGGTTTTGCTCGCTTGGCTAACCACCCAGCATTTGGTAAGGCAGCAGGGGCAGTAGACGGCTGCCACATTAGAATAAAATGTCCCGGCGGCCCTGATGGTCACGATTACAACAACAGAAAGCTCTTCCCTTCAGTGGTGCTCCAGGCAGTCTGTGACCATCGGGGTCGCTTTATTGACATCTCTGTGGGTTACCCAGGAAGTGTGCATGATGCACGCATCCTTAAGAACAGCCCCATCTACACTAGGGGGACTTACCCTCCTCCTGGGTATTTTCTCCTAGCTGATGGTGGCTACCCATGTCTACAGGAACCCCTGGCCCTTATCACACCATATAAGAGGCCAGTGAGAGGCATGGCAGAGCAATAGTGTTAATTTTGTCACCTTTTTTTAATTTAGTCTTAGTCTTGTGCCGAATGTCCTTGTTAGTTTTAGTCATATTTAGTCGTTCACATATCTTTTTTTGTTAGTCAAGTTTTAGTCGACTAAAAGTCTCGTCATTTTAGTCTAGTTTTAGTCAAAAGACAACTCAAGGTATCTTAGTCAAGTTTTAGTCGACCAAAAGTCTAGTCATTTTAGTCTAGCTTTAGTCAAAGGAAAACTCAATATATTTTGTGGCAAAATAAGTTACATAAAATATATATAACCTGCATAATGTGCAACAACACCATAGCTAACTGGTTGATTTACAGCATAGATGCCTAAAATCAGCATTAGCTCATGAGACGATGGGCACAAATATTGATTTCGATCTTGATTCAGTATGAATTCATATGTATATAGCCTACTGTACATATAAGGAACAATACGTTTTTTACACTTTTTTGGGGTTATATTATATTTGCGTGCATTCTTTACTATTCACTATTATTAACATTTCAAAATTTCACAAATAAGTAAGCAGTTATGATCTGCAATACTTTTTTGAGCAACTAGACTACATGTGCATTATTAAAGAGCCATACAGGCACCCAGTGGGTAATGGCATTACAAGTTAATTTTTTTTTTTCCAGCCACAAAAATGGCTCTAATTTACCTCTTTGCAGTGGAATTCTCAATTTTAACCTTAATTAACACACTAATTGTAATATAAATAATAAAAATATTAGAAGAAAAATATTTTAAGTGGTCATTAATGGACCATAAGTATTGCACAAATAGTATTTAGTACCAAAAGATCTCCTCAAAATATTCAATAAATATTATTGAATTAAAATATAGGCTATTTATTTTAAAAATAGTTAAGGTGTATGGTCACATTTGACCACCAATGAGTACAAGTGTGACTTAATTAGTAAGGAATACCTGAGGGCTAAATACAAGAAAAACATTAATATTAATGTTAACAATGTTGATCTCTACCACTCTCCATAATACAATGATACTGTAAATGTGGCTGACGCACACTATGCTGTACTGTTTACCAAAAATTGCTGCAAACACCTGTAAAGTGAAGCTGTTGTGTAACTTACGCGGCTTAAGCCATTCACATATACTACACAGCGCTAGAAGTATTGAGCGCTCCGGGAACCGTGACCACACGCGCGCGGCCGCGAGATGACAGGCGGAGTCTGAGAGAGACCTGTACTCCAGCAACAGCGGGAACTCTTTCTGAATATTTTGAACAGCTGAATATTCATCTCATGATGAAAAAGTAGAGACAATTGTAGACGAAAATGAAGAGAGATTTTATCTTTGTTTTTATTTTATGCAAAACATTTTAGTCTCGTCCTTTTTCATCAACAATAATGCATGTTAATTTAGTCTTAGTCAGTGTTTTTGGACATTAGTGCAGTCTCGTCATCGTCTCGTCTTCGTCATGGGAAAAAAGGTCGTAGTCTCGTCTCGTCTGACGAAATTAACACTAATTGTTCAACTACCTTCATTCCAAAGGTCGCACAATCATTGAGCATGCATTTGGAATGATGAAAACCCGCTTCAGGTGCATCTTTTTAGAAGCTCTTGAAGTACATGCACTGTTTGTCCCTAAGGTAATAAATCATTGCAATACTTCTGTGGTAAATTTCTTAATCAAATCATAGTATCCTACTCAAAATAACAGTTAATGCTTAACAACTGCTAAAGTCACACTATCTTCTGTGTTCATGTTTTTTTTTTTCATATCTCAACAGTCTTGTATCCTTTTGCCCGGCCTTGTGCACAGGTGGTGACAGCATGTGCAATTTTGCACAATATTTGTGTTGGTGTTGGGGATGTGCTGGAAGAGGTTGAGGAGGAGGAGGACAACCAGCCCCTTGTGAGCTTGATGGTGGGGAGAGCCGGAGTGGAGCTGCGCTGACCAACGAGGTGTCTGCACTCCACGAGGCACCTCTTGACCATGACTATTTTTGCCAGGTGAATAATTAAGTGTGGACTATGACCTGCTTCGCTTACATCCAAGTACATACAACACCACCATTGGTAAACACCCATACAGTCAAGAAGGTAAATGAAATATTCTTAATGTACCAGTGATGTACTGTATTATGGTCCTGACCATAAAAGTACATTAAGTATATTTTATTTACCTTCAGTGATACAAAATTAAATATACTGCAACTGTTGTAGGATCAATTATCATCTTACATGACAGATTGGATAACCACTGGACTAACCTAAACATTCTTCTTCTGTCTGCAGCCTTGAAGCAACAGCAGCAGCACCGGCGTTGCTGTAGGCAGTGTGGCTGATGGCCGCTTGTGTTCTTCTCGTCTTGTTGTGTATATAGTTGTAGATATGAGAATGTTGTTTAAATTAATTTTCTGCTTCATGTATATAGTTGTCAATATAGAAATGTTGAAATACATTTTTTTTTTATGAAACAAAGATGTAAAAATGTATGTTTTTTGTAGAGCTTTGAATACCGAATCACAAAACGTTATAAATAAGTTGTAAATAAAGGTGAAGATATTGTTCAATACATTGTTTTGTTTTTCTATTGCAGTCTAAAGAACAAAGGTTTTTTAAAAATGGATATAGTTTATATTAAATAATTAAGGGGCAAAGACAAAACCAGTTCAATTTAATTTACTTTATTTTTCCGCCAATCTCTCCTACAGCAAAAAAAAAGCGGTTTGATCTCTCTCTGGCCTCTGCTTCCCTCCTCTCATCTGCCTCCCTCTGGTATTTAATATCCTCCTTCAGTAGTAGGATTGGATCCTCTTGCTCCCTTCTCCTCTTCTCTCCTCTGTGCCCTGCTCTCTCTTTGCTCCTGTCTCTCACTCTCTCCTCCTCATCCTCGCCTCTCCCTTCATCTACCTCTTGTGCAGTGCTTGGCCCTGGTTTTTCCTCTTGGATCGAGGCAATAAGGCAAGGGGGCGAGACTGCTGCAGACTGCCCTAATGCCTCGTCCATGAGGGCAAACCAGGGCCAATTTCCTGCCGTCGCCTTGCCATCCTCTGTCCCTTGACCTGTGGCAGGACACTTACATTCCTAAACAGTGAAGATCTAAAAGTTGTGATGATGTACACTACCGTTCAAAAGTTTGGGGTCAGTACGATTTTAAATGCTTTTAAAAGAATTCTCTTCTGCTAACCATGGCTGCGCTTATTTTATTAAAAACACTACTAAAATCAGTTATAGTATTATATATTATTCCAGTGTAAATCAGCTGTTTTCTATGTGAATACACAGTAAAGTGTAATTTATTCCTGTGACCAAAGCTTCAGTGTCACATGATCCTTCACAAATCAGTATAAATGTGAGGATTTGACGCTCAAGAAACATGTATTATTATTAATGTTGAAAACAGTTGCTGGTCTGTCAGTTATACCGTTTTTTTCAGGATTCTTTGATGAATAGAAAATATGAAAATGTGTATGAATATGTTTGAAATATAATCTTTTTTAACATTATAAATGTCTTTACTGTCACTTTCGATCAAATTAATTATTCCTTGATAAATAAAAGTATTGAATTCTTTCCTCCAAAAAATTAAATTCTCACTGACCTCAAACTTTTGAACCGTAGTGTATTAGTACTATTGTACACTACACTGCATATACTTACTGGAGGCAGGCCCAAGTCTGTCAGGTTTACATTCAAGGCTTATTTCAAAAATCACAAGTTACATTAAAATGTGCATAAACAATTATTTCAATACTTGTCTCCCACCTTGTACTTGGTTTTTAAATTGTCCCACTTTTTTTTGCCTGGGCGTGGGAAACCCTCCCTTCGATCCCCATCTTCACCAAAATAAGCCTATGTGAATGACGGGGGAGAAATAAAAAGATTACACAGCGATCACTTCTGAACATTAAATAATTTGCTTCTCACCGATATCCGTTGGCCGCGGTGTCTCTCCCCCCGGTAAACAGCTGCCTGTTGTCTACACGGAGACATATGAACGCCTCCGTTTGTTCCTTGGTCCCTGTTATTAAGACGAGAAAGCTATTAATAATGCTGTGAATGGTATAATATTAACGTTAAATCACTGTGTACAACTTAACTAGTTATTTATAAATGAAATGCCGGTGACGGCAACCAAGCTAATTGTTAAATGACAGGTCCGTTAGCCATCAATAACGTAATTTGTATATATTTGTATAATTTATAATATCAATACGGTAGTAATTTGTACAAGCATTTAAAGTTAAACTTTACTTATATTTACTACGGTTATAACAAATGTCCGGTAACGTAAATATACTTACATTTGAAAGCATATTGCCCCGTTAATGGTCCGACTCTGCCAACATTCTGTATTTAGATAGCAAAGCTGCGCGCATAGGATTGTGGGTGATTTGAGAACGCTAAGTGCGCGAAATCTACTCGTAAGCATCCTTTCCTGTATATGGCATATTTTTTCGAAAGAAAAAGGCCTCAGACCTTGGTTGAAATTCCGAGGATCCTCGACATTGGAACAGTCCTTCGACGGACGTCGATGACGTAGCATCCTCGAAATGCTGGCTTCCGAGGATCCTTCCTTCACATTGAGAAACGCCTACACTGTTCTTTTCCTCTCTAGGCAGGTATTTTTTTTAGGTTTATTTATCGAAATGTTCTTTTATATATTTGTGTGATGTTCTGTATTTCAATCGCGGCTTTAAAATGTTATGAACATTTTCCAAATGTTTATCCACCACATTACCTTTTATTTAAACCTAAGAATGCATTGTCAGTTCGTCTGTCAGTTGGCAGGCAGTTTTGGTCGTTTTATTAAAAGTCGTTACCGTGTGGAGTGTGTAAAATATAAGTTTTACCCTCCTGCTGACTGTCGTGCCCCTCCCAACCCATTCACACACACATAAATGATTCGACTATCGGTCGACTATAGAAAGATTCTGCAATTCTGATTTGAATGTGTAAATCATTAGTCGGGGACACCCCTACTGCAGACATGGCTCTTTGATTATGAATTGATAAGGTAATAACAGTAAATATGATAATGCATCATCCAGAGGAGCTCAACTGATCCTTGAGCAGAGGAAAGGTTTGCAGATCTCTCTCAAATACTCGTAAAAACTGATCATTTCAAATATGAATAAGCAGTTTCCATGTAAGGTGACAAAAACAGTCACGAAATGAATAAACACTTTAAAGGTCCTGTTCTTCGTGATCCCATTGTTCAAACTTTAGTTAGTGTGTAATGTTGCTGCTAGAGCATAAATAATACCTGTAAAATGATAAAGCTCAAAGTTCAATGCCAAGCGAGATATTTTATTTAACAGAAGTTCCCTTTCAAAGCCTACAGCGAACGGCTGATTAGGACTACATCCTGGTATTTCCTGCTTTAATTACGTCAGTAGAGCAGTTTGTCGACTAACCTCCGCCCACAAGAGTACGCGAAAAAGGGGGCGTGGTCTTGTTGCTGTCCCACGTGGAGAAGAAGAGGACGTCGCGTGGAGAAAAGGAAGTGCTGCGTTTCAGTGTGTTTGTCGCCATGTCATCGAGACGCTGTTATTTTCATCCCGGAGTCAAATCACCTTTGTTTGGCTTTCCCAGGGACGCTGTAGAGATTATTAAGCGCGTATATATCTCCCGTTAAGAGGCGTGACCTTTCCACGTGCGCTAAGCTGCTGTCGAATCACAACACAGGACCGTGCTACGTTCGCTAAGCTGCTGTCAAATCGCAACACGGGAACCGCTGACACAATCAGAACTCGTTACGTGTTTCTGAAGGAGGGACTTCATAGAATAAAGGAAGTCTTCAGTCGTTTGTAGGACAGTGAAAACAGCGGTGTACAGATAAGTAAATTGTGTTAAAAATACAGTTTTTTTTTACACGCGAAACATGAACACATGTTATATTGCACACTGTAAACACAATCAAAGCTTCAAAAAAACACGAAGAACGGGACCTTTAAAATGTCATTTAGCAACTGAAACTAGTTTAAACACATTGTTCAACACATTACATCAGTTTTGAAAAGATTTTAAAAAAAAAATCATATAAAGCCAATTCAGTTTTGAACACACATGACAGAAATCACAAAAACACATCTAAATACATAACCATGCCTGCGCAAGTTGTAAACATGCAGTTATTAATCAGTGTATTGTGAATTTGCCAAAAATTGAAACACAGGAGAGAAATTCAGCTCCACAGGCGAACCGCTCACATAAACCTTCACACTGCATTCCCTCGGTTAAAACTACACTTCTGCAGATAAAACACCTTTAAACTTGGCTCTAATGAAAGAGAACATACTCGAGCTTCTCATTTACACATTTGAACAAAACAGATCAATTAATCATCGATTCTTAACCTTTAAGACGCTTTTGAACAGGAGTAAACAAACACACGCCTTTCTCCCCTCAGATCTCCCGCGGACTTAAGACTCTAAGACCTTTAAGGCCCGGGTATACTTCGGCCGTCCGCTTTCGTGCACCGCCCGCATGACGTAATTTTCGTCACTCGGAGGGCTCACGGCCGGCCGCACACCCCGTCCGCGCGCAGCCCAAATTTTGTGACCGCGCGGACGGTCCGCGTGCAACAGCGCATGCGCCAGCAGTACAGAAGAGTCCACTAGGTGGCAATAAACATAGTATTGAGCACAGTGTTCAGCCGTCGAAGAAGAGTGTGCAAAGACCGGTTTAAAAACAACACGCTTGGAAAAAAAAGAGAGAATTTTTGATTCTTCAGTGTTTCTTCCAAACTATGTTGCAATGGTGGATCCACTACAGTTCTTCTCCGATCATGCCCAGCGAATGTCCCGTTGATGACAGGACTCAGTGCTGCCCTCCGATGTCTGGTGGAGCATAGACACTTTTTTACTGCGCATGTGTCGAACGCGATCCTCCGCGCGCATCCGTTGTGTAGTATACTTTGAAAGACGCGCGGACAGGGCTGCGCGCGTGACGCGTCCGGGCGCGGTAAGTGAAGTATACCCGGGCCTTAAAGGCCCGGGTATACTTCGGCCGTCCGCGTTCGTGCACCGCCCGCATGACGTAATTTTCGTCACTCGGAGGGCTCACGGCCGGCCGCACACCCCGTCCGCGCGCAGCCCAAATTTTCAGATCGCGCGGGCGGTCCGCGTGCAACAGCGCATGCGCCAGCAGTACAGAAGAGTCCACTAGGTGGCAATACGCACAGTATTGAGCACAGTGTTCAGCCGTCGAAGAAGAGTGTGCAAAGACCGGTTTAAAAACAACACACTTGAAAAAAAAGAGAATTTTTGATTCTTCAGTGTTTCTTCCAAACTATGTTGCAATGGTGGATGCACTACAGTTCTTCTCCGATCATGCCCAGCGAATGTCCCGTTGATGACAGGACTCAGTGCTGCCCTCCGATGTCTGGTAGAGCATAGACACTTTTTTTTACTGCGCATGTGTCGAACGCGATCATCCGCGCGCATCCGTTGTGTAGTATACTTTGAAAGACGCGCGGACAGGGCTGCGCGCGTGACGCGTCCAGGCGCGGTAAGTTAAGTATACCCGGGCAAGAAAGAAGCGAGAGCGCGCAGCGAGAGCGCGCAGCGGCAGCGCGCCGGTGACGTCACAACTGCAAGGCACATGCGATTTGAATATTTGAGGTAATTATTTCATTATTATAGTGTAAAACATTGGGGAAGTGACTGAATGCCCACATATAAAATTTGGAGAAATGCACTGTTAGCTAACTGTGTGATTTGTATATGTACATTTCTAAAAATTCATAACTTTGGACAATCTCTGATAACAGATCACTCTAAATTGTAATGATTTTTAAAAAAGTTATGGGGAAATTTCAATATAATAAAATATATTGTGGCAGAATCTGTTCTGAGAGGAGGGTTTCTGACAGGAAAATGTATTTTCTGAAGTAATTTTGACTTAAAATCAAGTTATATTAGTGATTTTTAAAAAGTTATGGGGAAATATCAATATAATAAAATATATTCTGACAGAATCTGTTCTGAGAGGAGGGTTTCTGACAGGAAAATGTATTTTCTGAAGTAATTTTGACTTTTGATTTTAAAAGTTATGGGGAAATATCAATATAATAAAATATATCCTGACAGAATCTGTTCTGAGAGGAGGGTTTCTGACAGGAAAATGTATTTTCTGAAGTGAGTTTGACCTCAAATCAAGTTATATTAATGATTTTTTTAAAGTTATGGGGAAATATCAATATAATAAAATATATCCTGACAGGAAAAAGTATTTTCTGAAGTGATTTTGACCTCAAATCAAGTTATATTAATGATTTTTAAAAAGTTATGGGGAAATTTCAACATAATAAACTATATTCTGACAGAATAGATTTAACACCCAGTCCTGACCCTGGAGGATCATGTTCTGCAGAGTTCAGCTCCAGCCAGTCCCAACACACTTTCCTGGACATTTCTAGATATCCTGAAGACCTTGCTTAGCGGGTTCAGGTGTGTTTAACTGGCCTAGCTAAACTTTGCAGGACATTTGCCCTGACATTAGCTCATTACTTTCATTGAAATGGATTCATCAACAGCTAGTACATCTTAAAACATAGAGCTCATGACAAATAATATAGATGGACAAACATTAAACGCAAAAAAAAAAATAATAATAATATCTTAAAAGAAACTAGGGAGTGGCAAACTTTGAAGTAGGGTTCAAGTTTGAATGAGTTGTATAGCTTCTCATACACAGATATGGCCTATTTATGAATACAATTCTTGCATTTATTTGTCATTTAAACTGATGCAAAAAGGGAGAGAGAGTAGAAAAGACTTAGTGTGCGTCTCAATCAGCTCCCTAGTCCAGAAGTCAATGGACTGACTGATCCCTGATCAGTGCACTGACTACTGACCAGAGGAGCTGACTGAGACGCCCTTATTATCCTGTCGCCCCCTCTAGTGGACAGCATTAAGTGTTACGGCCCTCAGTGCTCAGATAACGCAGATCAATGGGATTTTTGGGGAAAGTAAGTCTGACCATTTAGAAAAGATATAAGCGAGTCAGACCATCCGGAGTCAATTTCTCACAATAATAATAATAATGATAATAATAATATTAATCATCATCTTTAAATATATGCTGGCTTTATTAAGCCAACATAATAAAGAAAACTCAGAAAAATCGACCAATTCAGTATGTAAAAAAAAAACGTTATCGTTTTATTTAAAAAAAATAAAATAAATGTTGTCAGTCTTAAAGGGATAGTTCACCCAAAAATGAAAATTAGCCCATGATTTACTCACCCTCAAGTCATCCGAGGTGTATATGACATTCTTCTTATATGTAGTTATATTAAAAAGTTATATTACTATTAAATCATATTATATTAATAAGGTCCAGGCTCTGTTTCTGAAGTCCATAAAAAGTGCATCTGTCCATCGAGTAACTGCTCCACACAGCTCTGGGGTGTTAATAAAGGCCTTCTGAAGCGAATCAATGCATTTGTGTAAGAAAAATATCCATATTTAAAACTTTATCCAGCTGATCGCCTTTATTGATTATAATGATGCTCTAGATGATCTTGTAGATAGAATACCTATAAAATTAATCTCACATTCAAATTTAAAAGTACTGCAAGTTTTGCTGAGATTATGAGTTTTGTGATTTAGTAAAAAAAAAACAGCAAAAAGCATATTTGATAATAATGAAGTGAACTGCACACAAAGATGGGAATTTTTAAAGTTTAAAATGAGAGAAATAGCAATTAAACGAAGTAAAGTCATTAAAAATAATAATATAGCCAAATAAATAAGTAAATAAGTATTATGGATAAATTCAACATTTTAATGACTAAGGATGGTTTTTGAGAGGAAGAAGAAACAATAATAAAAATAGATAATATGTATTGAAATGGCTAAAGGGGCATTTGTAAGGTCTCGAGCAAAATGGCTGGAAGTTGGAGTTATTTCTTTGCTTTTGTAACTGCTCTGAGAGACACAGGTTGAGGATCCAAACGCAGCTTTATTGAAAGGGTAATCCACAATCATAGTCAAGAGTTCAGGCAAGGTCAAAACACAGACAGGCAGTCCAAACTAACAAACACAACAAGGCAGGAACACGGGCAAAAGAGTAAACCAAGAACAGGCAGATAATCCAAAAACCCACAGACAAGAAATCAGAGAGAACACTCAGAATTGCAGTTGTTACTCTAAATAAGACTTGACAGTGAATGACAGAGTTAAAGGAGCTGTATGTAGGACTGTGGCCAAAACTGGTACTGCAATCACTTTCAAAAGACTGTAGAGCGGTGTATCCCCTCTCCCCCTCCCCTGACTCGAGGTTGCCAGATAGGCTGCAGGATCCAGCAGGAACGTAGGCTGCTACAAGGAGCTTCCAATGGCAAGTGACGAGTCCTACACAGTACGTTTTTTTTCTTTCTGTTAATTATGTTTATGCTTCAAGATGTTTTGTGAAGTAATTATAAATCGCAAAAATTTACTAATGCCGATTAGCCAAATATAATCGTAAATATGAACGCTCGTATGTGACAGTACATTCCCACATGAAAAAATACTATAGTAAAATTACAGCAAAGCTAAATAACATTAGCAATGGTCATACAGGTCAACTTGCAGCATGTTTTGTCCACTATATATGCGAAGAACGAATGAGGAACAATTTTTACCAAGGTAACGTTAGGCTACTGTCTCAAATACGTTTTCACATTGCCATAATAGGCGTGCTAATGTTGTTTTCCTCAGCGTCCCAGCATAATGACAGAGAAACGGGCTCTGATAATGCATTACTAATGTTAGCAATGACGACTCGCCGTTTTTATTTACCTAACAATTCCTTAACGTTACCTTTTCAATTCAATGACCCACCTCCTCCATCTGCGCTAACCTAACGTTACTTTGCACGAACATGCATAACTTTGTTCGACTGTCATGAATATTTCCATTAATGTCCATTTACATTAAGTACAAGTTTGCCAAACATAGATGAACCTTACCTGTACAGGAGAAAATTAGCAACGTTGGCCTCAGTCTTCAAATTATTCTCTGTTTTCAGCTGTCTCCATCTTTCAAAGGCATCTCTTATACAAATCCTTGTTTTATTTTGGACACTGTCACAACGTTTTTCTGATTCATAACGAGGTCGTTTAGGTTTCGTAAAGTTAGACATTATTTATCCAAAAAGTTTGTAGCTGCAGCTGTGGTAACTAGAGCAGAGCTGGCAACCCGAATGCAGAAACACTTCTGACTTCGTGATTGGTAGATAGGTGGAGGGTGGCGCTTCAGGCCAAAACACAACATGTCAACATCAACATCAGTTGAGGGCTGCAACTTCACTTTTAAAATGACAATATCTTGGCCGGACAACCGTTGTCAGTGATATAAGTATTTGAAATTAACATGATTTCTTAATGTCTAGTGACATATCAGGGCCATTTTATGATTAATTGAAATACATTTCTTACATACAGTTCCTTTAACCTTGAAAATGGCAAAACTCATCTCCAAACCTCAACCTCACTCTCACCACATGGAAGAGCTCCTATTGTCCTTTCCATAAAATATTGCTGTATTCATTTTATGAAAAGAAGAAATTATTTTATTTATACATAAATACAACTATACTAGAATAAACACTTCATATAAATAAATAAATAACTGCAATCATATTATTGATGCTATTATCTATTTAAAAAATCCCAATGAGGAAATACATTACTGCAATTCCACTGTGGTACTGTCACGGAGCGCACACCTGTCACTGAGTGCGCGTCTTCACCTCCCTCCGGTCTCACACGCTCCTTGTCACCGGAGTACTAGAACTGCAATTCCCATCATTCCCCTCTGCTATCATTAGTTCCCAGCCCTGTCTGGTTGTCTATTCATTATCCTCACATCCACCTGTTTATCATTATCCACCCTTTATCTGGACTGCCTTGTTCTTTGTTCTTTGTGAAGTGTTGTTTTGCCACGCTGCATGTTGCTACGTGTTTCCTTTGTGGTTTACTTCTGAGATTCCTTGTTTCATCATCTGTATTAATAAAGTTCTGCAGATGGATCCGCTTGCCTCTACTTCGTCATTACAGAACACTTCACCACCACAGGATCCAGCAGACTTCCAGAGTCTTGTTTCCGAGGTTCGTGCCCAGGCATCTGTGTTAGTCACACACCAACAACAGCTGGTCAAGTTGACGAATCTCACCGAGGAACTTGTCAAGTCAGTTCATGCTCTCACTCTACAGAGCGCGGACGCTCACTCAGTTCAAGCTCCCGCTGCACCTGCGCACCTCCCATCAAGCGTGAGTACCGCTTCAAACAATCCCAGATTATCTCTACCTGAGAAGTTTAATGGTTCACCGGCTGCTTGTAGAGGATTTCTGTTGCAGTGTGAATTATTCATCAGCCAGCAACCCCAGCTGTACCCCAATGACGCGTCCCGCGTTTCATTTATCTGCTCTTTACTCACCGGGAGGGCGTTGGAGTGGGCAACGGCTCTCTGGTCGGGTGGTCATCATACATTTCCCTCCTATAATGTGTTTATGTCTCAATTCAGAGAGGTGTTTGAACATCCCGCGGGCGGCAAGGAACCAGGGGAACTGCTTCTCGCATTAAGTCAAGGAGATTCCACCGCGGCTGATTACACGCTTTCCTTCCGCACCCTGGCAGCACAGACGGGGTGGACCGAGGAACCTCTTAAACTGCTGTATCGAAGGGGTCTAAAGACTAATCTGCAGGGGGAACTGGCTTGTCGTGACGAGGGGATGTCTCTTGGAGAACTAATGGAGCTGGCCATTCGTCTTGATAACCTCATTCGTTCTCGACGTACGCCTCTCTCATCCAGTCTGCTCGCCTATCCTTCCTCGGGCACGGAGTACGAGCCCATGCAGGTCGGCTTCACACATCTCACTACGGAGGAACGTGAGAGAAGGATGCGGAATAAATTATGCCTGTACTGTGGCCAGGCCGGTCATCAGAGAGCTTCATGTCCTGTGAGATCCCGATCCCGTGATACTTCTGCGGTGAGTCCTTTGATTAAGTCTCCCAACTCTCTAACCCTCGAGGTTTCATTTTATTTTAATGGAAATAATTGTGAAACAAGAGCTTTAATTGACTCTGGTGCCGCTGGTAATTTTATCGATTTGGAGTTTGCCTTGTCTAAAAATATCTCTCTCATTCCTTGTGAGTCTCATGTGGCAGTGGCCGCTCTGGATGGACGCCCCCTGGGGACAGGGGAGGTTCAATACATCACGCAGCCTCTCACGCTCAACTCCGGATCTCGTCACACGGAGAGAATTCAATTGTACACGATCAACTCACCCCTTCATCCAGTGATTTTGGGATTGCCATGGCTGGAGAGACACAACCCTTTAATTTCCTGGAGCGACAGGAGAATCACTGAATGGTCCCCTTTCTGTCATGACCACTGTCTGCCTGCTCTCCATGGTCCTGAATCTAGCCACAGTTCGCGTGAGAGAGTGAATCTGCAAGGTGTGCCTGCTGTATATCACGATCTAGCCCAGGCATTCAGCGAGAGAGAGGCTTCACTTTTACCTCCGCACCGGCCCAGCGACTGCGCTATTGAACTTCTACCTGGCGCCGTTCCCCCGCACGGCCGTGTGTATCCACTTTCACGACCGGAGACAGAGGCTATGAGAGTGTATATCGAGGAACAGCTTGCTATGGGATTTATCACCTCCTCCACATCTCCGGCATCCGCGGGGTTTTTCTTCGTCAAAAAGAAGGACGGGAGTCTCCGGCCCTGCATCGATTTCCGTGGTCTCAATGAGGTAACTGTGAAGTATCGTTATCCCCTGCCTTTAGTCCCTGCAGCTCTGGAGATGCTTCGCTCAGCTCGTTACTTCACCAAACTAGATTTGAGGAACGCCTATAACCTCATTCGCATACGGAGGGGTGACGAGTGGAAGACGGCCTTTTCTACGACCACAGGCCACTATGAATATCAAGTTATGCCGTTCGGGCTGTCTAATAGTCCTTCTGTATTCCAGTCTTTCGTTAATGAGGTCTTCCGTGACATGCTGAATCAGAATGTGATTGTTTATATTGATGATATTCTGATTTTTTCAGAGACCCTCGACGATCATGTACGGGACGTGCGTGCAGTTCTCAAGCGCTTGATTGAGAATCAGCTATACGCCAAAACTCAGAAATGCGAGTTTCATCAGACTCGGATCACCTTCCTGGGATATGTCATCAGCGCTGAGGGGGTTCTCATGGACGACAGCAAGGTTAAAGCCGTGGTGGACTGGTCTCAACCTTCTTCTGTGAAAGAATTACAGCGATTCCTGGGGTTTGCAAACTTTTATCGTAGATTTATCCGTAACTTCAGTCTCATTGTGTCTCCCCTCACATCTCCTCTCCGAGGAGGGGGAAAGCGCTTCCGGTGGTCTCCTGAGTGCACTGCAGCGTTTAATCAGCTGAAGGAGAGATTCACTGCCGCACCCATCCTCCATCATCCAGACTCGGAGAGGGAGTTCATCGTGGAAGTGGACGCCTCGAACACTGGAGTGGGTGCGATTCTGTCCCAACGTCACGGTAATCCTGTGAGAATGTTTCCCTGTGCCTTTTACTCCCACAAGTTAACCTCGGCGGAACGCAATTATGATGTGGGTGACCGGGAACTTCTAGCCATGAAGGCTGCTCTGGAGGAGTGGAGGCACTGGCTGGAGGGGGCATGTCAACCTTTCACCGTCCTCACGGACCACCGAAACCTCGAATACATCAGGTCCGCCAAGCGTTTGAATGCTCGTCAGGCTCGATGGTCACTATTTTTCTCTCGTTTCAATTTCAGGATCACATACAGACCTGGGTCCAAAAACGGGAAGGCCGATGCCCTGTCTCGTCAGTTCGAGGATTCCAACGAAATCAGCCAACCAGAAACCATCTTACCACCCACTCTGATCGTGGCACCTGTGCAGTGGGATATCATCTCGGAGGTCACTGAGGCTCAACAAGCTCTTCCTGTACCGCCCGAGTGTCCTGTGGATCGCCTTTTCGTGCCACTCGAGCTCCGTGAGCGGGTACTTCAATGGGTTCACTGCACTCCCAGCGCTGGACATCCAGGTATCTCGGCTACGGTACAGTTAGTCTCCAACCGCTTCTGGTGGTCCTCACTCCGGGCTGATGTTATCAAATTTATCCATCAATGTCCCATCTGTAACACAGTTAAATCTTCCCACCTTAAACCAGCCGGTCTCTTACAGCCACTTCCAGTTCCTCAACGCCCGTGGTCGCACATCGCTGTGGATTTCGTAACGGATTTACCTCAGTCTCAGGGATTTACCACAGTTTTGTCAGTCGTGGATCGCTTCTCCAAGTCCTGTCGGTTCATCCCCCTTAAGGGTCTACCTACTGCCATGCAGACTGCGGAGGAGCTTCTCAATCATGTGTTTTGTCTTTTCGGCATCCCCGAGGACATCGTCTCCGACCGTGGTCCTCAGTTCACCTCACGTGTTTGGAGTGGACTCTGCTCCAAGCTCAATATCAACGTCAGCCTCACCTCCGGATACCACCCACAGTCTAACAGTCAGGTTGAAAGGTTGAACCAGGACCTCATTCGCTTTCTGCGGACATACTGTCATGAGAACCAACAGGACTGGAGCCGATTCCTGGTTTGGGCTGAGTATGCCCAGAATTCCCTGGTAAAGCCAGCCACAGGTCTAACACCTTTCCAATGTGTCCTAGGTTTTCAACCCCCTCTCTTCCCGTGGGCTGGAGAGCCGTCAGACCTCCCTGCGGTGGATACGTGGTTGCAACGCAGTGAGGCCACGTGGAATACCGCTCATGTCCATCTGCAACGTGCCATCCGCCGCTTTCGTTTTCATGCAGATCAAAGGAGACGTGAGGGTCCTAGGTACAGGTCCGGACAGTGGGTGTGGCTTTCCTCCCGTGATTTACGTTTAAAGCTCCCCAGCAAGAAACTCTCCCCTCGCTTCATTGGGCCCTTCAAGATCCTTCGGCAGATCACTCCGGTCTCGTTTCGTCTGGCTCTCCCAGCACATTATAAAATCTCACCCACTTTTCATATGTCTCTTCTCAGACCCGCTGCCGCTCCCAGGAGAAAGGAGGTCCAGGAGGGGGTCGGTTCCGTGCAGGCTCCCCCAATTGAAGTCGGAGGCGAGGAGGTGTACCGGATACGAGACATCCTGGACTCCAGACGCCGCGGCAGGGTACTACAATATCTGATTGACTGGGAGGGCTGCGGTCCTGAGGAACGTTCCTGGGTCAGATCTCAGGATATCCTGGACCCTGCTGTTCTTACCACTTACCATCAAACTCACCCAGATCGTCCTGCTCCCAGACCCCGTGGTAGACCCCGTCATCGTCCAGGTTCTCGCTTCCGGAGCCGCTCGCAGGGAGGGGGCTCTGTCACGGAGCGCACACCTGTCACTGAGTGCGCGTCTTCACCTCCCTCCGGTCTCACACGCTCCTTGTCACCGGAGTTCTAGAACTGCAATTCCCATCATTCCCCTCTGCTATCATTAGTTCCCAGCCCTGTCTGGTTGTCTATTCATTATCCTCACATCCACCTGTTTATCATTATCCACCCTTTATCTGGACTGCCTTGTTCTTTGTTCTTTGTGAAGTGTTGTTTTGCCACGCTGCATGTTGCTACGTGTTTCCTTTGTGGTTTACTTCTGAGATTTCTTGTTTCATCATCTGTATTAATAAAGTTCTGCAGATGGATCCGCTTGCCTCTACTTCGTCATTACAGGTACAGTGTTGCCATATGGAAGCACTGTTATTTTCTCAATTTACTATGTTACTTTTTGTGAAAAAAAAAAAAAAAACTCCCCCTTGTGAAGAAATTAGGTTAATAGAGCAATTTCTGGAGCACTTCAATGGGTCTTCCCTGTGAGGGTGACAGTAAAGAGAGTTTTGGAGGGACATTCAAATACCATTTGACTTAAAAACAGCACTGGCTACCTTAAGACCTGCCCTTTTATATTCCACTATTGCATATAAAATGCACGTATATAGGACATATATTGTTTTTCCTGTGAAACAAGTAGAAATGAATTATTGCCATATGGCAATGCTGTAACATAAAGGGTTAAATTGAACCTCATTGTAAAGTGGGTAGCAGTTTATAATAAGTTTCCATTTATTAACATTAGTTATTGTCTGAATTAATGAAAATAACCCAACAATCTTTTTTTTTTAACTGACCTGAACAAAGATAAATAACACAATGTGAATATTATATTGATGAGTTTTAGTTTGTATTAGTTAATTAAGGGACAATGTATATCCAGCTGTTTGGTATCACAGAATAAACCTTAAGAGTGATCAGGACCCAGCACTGCATGAAAAGTGGGATTTTCGACCCCGTAAACGCCTGTATACTCCCGGAAATCTCCCTAATTTTCGGCAGTTTTCGACAATTTAGAGGCAGCGAACGTCGCGTTCGTCTGTGCCACAAATTGCCGTAAACGAACCATGACGTAGGTGGAGAGCCCCCCGCTGAGAGACCGCGCGGAGGTGCGACGCCTCTAATTAGCATATGAATAGCAGCGAAACCAGAGAGTCAACGCCCAGACTTGAATTTACTCACTCACTATTGGCTGAAGCCACTACATTTAAAAAAGAAAAATCCCTCGTGATTGGTTGGCAGATCACTGCAAACCAATCATTATTGGTCCCCCTGGCTCATTATAAATGTAAACCCCAATAATAATAAAAAATATATAATTTATGTTGTAATAATTTGTTTCATATTAATGTTATTGTGCTATGAAGTATTCATACCATCAAGGAATATATGGGAAAATTATACGGACCGTGCCGTTTATTCAAAGAAAGAGCTTCATTTATAAAACACAGCGGTTTACTCAAAGAAAGAGCTTTATTGTTAAACACACAACTATGTACAGTGCAGCAGTAATGTCTCGTAATGTAATGTAAAGTTCGGCGTGCTCCAGGCTGCGAGAGGGCGGTGGCCGCACAATCCATCCCGACACCCCGTCAACAAAGCCGTCTTCCTCGTCAAACATGAGTTCAATGGTCGCGGACTTCCAAATGTCCACCTCATCCAGCACACTCTCGCTTCCAGCAACTGTAATACAATCCATAAAGACAATAAGCAACCTGAAAAATACTCACATTGACAAAAAACGGATCTAATATAATAAATCATACCCTTTTTTTTTTACCCTTGATCGACTCCGAGCTAAACTTCGCAGTTTCCGCCTGCTATGTAAGTTCAGGTTGTTTGTATCTGAAGCTCCGGCGTGTCGATTCATAATACGTCTTACAGGCAGCTGGAAAACAATTACATGAGACTGGTATTAATAAAAACAGTCACGGTAAAATTAAACAAGGAATGAGAAACACATTAGAAGTTACTTACACACAATTTCGTCATGATCAGCGGTTAAATATGGACTCGCGGAAATCGCTCCAAGCAGATAAGAGCTCACGGCTTCGTTATGAGGCGAGGATAGTCTGTGAAAACAAAATGTGCAGTTTTAAGCTCGGATCTATTAACGCATCCATTTCCTTATACAGCTGAATAAAAGCATATTCTTTAAATCGTAACGTTACATTACCCATGCTGTGGTTCATAGCGCCTGCAGTTTGCCTCAGAGTTATGAAGACGAAGACAGCCTCCTGAAAATGAGTCCAAAAAGTTTGTCGCGTCCATGCAGAGATTGAGTTGAAGACGGTGTCCTGTCATTGTTGATCACGAAAAAGGAAAGCAGCAAAAAACATTTAAAAACAAAAAAGTTTAAAGCTCGTCTTCTACGTGTCATGGCCATGACCTCGACCTCGACCTCGCACCTCATTGGACTAGGGCTCTAATATGGAACGCGCCCGGGGCCAAATCTCAATACGAAACGCGTGACTTATGATCGTTTCAACACGCCCTGTTTGTCCGCTTCAACGCAGCAATTTTTTACGTGTTTCTTTTGTATGTGTAGACACGCACATTCTGGTCGTGTAACAGGCATACACGCACAGTCGACGCACAGTTTTAACATGTTAAGAAGACACATTTGAACGTGTTTCTTAACGCGCACATTCTGTACATGTCGAAGTGTAATATTTTTTTTTTAAAGCAGACTTACCTTTAGATGTAGCCTAGGCTACATACATATTAATATAAGATATTAATTAATTGCTTAACTGACTACTGTGCTAGAGTAAAGTAGCCTAATGTTACAATGTATATTAAGTAAATGCTTAATATTATACAATTATTATAATTTATCTATATGGGTTATTGTTTGTTTTTTAAAGTTAGGCTATATATAATTTCTAAAAGTATAGGCTAATTTACACAGCACATATTTATAACTGAAAACACACACACACACAACTTTATTCACTTTCACATAATAATGTTTTTGTAATTTGGTGTTTAGTTTGTTGTATAGTTTGTTTATACTGTTCTGTCTCTGTTTTGTTTCCAGGAACATCTGATGAGTGCTATAATAAAATGACTTCATTATATTTAAAATATGTTTTGATATTCATTTTATTTATATTATTAATATTTTATTTACCCCTAAACGTGTCTTTAGGAAGCCACAAGTTATAGAGACAAGAATAACTTTTGCCATTTAAATGCCACATTCATTTACTGAGGACCCATACAGCCAATGATCAATCACACTCTCCTCCACAGATGTCTGCAAGGCACTGAGCCGGATCAGCGCGCACAAGGCTGCTGGACCAGACAACATCCCTGGACGTGTGCTCAGGGCATGTGCGGAGCAGCTCGCTGGGGTTTTTACAGACATTTTCAACCTGTCTCTTGCCCAAGCAGCTGTACCGACATGCTTTAAACGCACTTCCATTGTGCCAGTGCCGAAAAGCTCTAGCCCGAGGTGCCCTAATGACTACCGCCCTGTAGCACTCACACCCATCGTTATGAAGTGCTTTGAGCGGCTGGTCCTGGAACACCTAAAAGACTCTCTACCATCCACATTGGACTCACACCAGTTTGCCTACCGCAGCAATAGGAGCACAGAGGATGCAGTTTCCATGGCACTGCACTCTGTGCTCACTCACCTGGACCATAAGAACACGTATGCACGCATGCTGTTTGTTGACTTCAGCTCAGCATTCAACACTGTCATCCCATCCAAGTTAATTGCCAAACTTGGAGACCTGGGCATCAACACTTCAATGTGTAACTGGATTTTGGACTTCCTAACTGACAGACCCCAGAATGTTCGATCAGGATCCACCTGCTCCACGTCCATCACACTCAACACTGGTGTACCACAGGGCTGTGTGCTAAGTCCGTTTCTCTACTCCCTCTTCACCTCCGACTGCAAGCCTGTGTATGGATCTAATTCCATCGTCAAGTTTGCGGACGACACTACGGTGATTGGGCTCATCAGCAACAACGATGAGACTGCCTACAGGGAGGAGATTCAGCACCTGGCCACATGGTGCGCTGATAATAACCTGCTCCTCAACACCACCAAAACGAAGGAGCTCATCGTGGACTTCAGGAAAGAGTCAAGAGGCACACACGACACCATCCACATCAATGGAATGGCTGTTGAACGTGTCTCCAGTTTCAAGTTCCTGGGGACCCACATCTCGGCGGACATGTCGTGGACGACCAACACCTCCAGCCTGGTCAAGAAGGCTCACCAGCGCCTCTTCTTCCTGAGGACACTGAGGAAGAATCAGCTCTCCTCGGCTATCCTGGTGAACTTCTATCGCTGCGCAATAGAAAGCATCCTGACCAACTGTGTCGCAGTATGGTATGGGAGCTCCTCTGTTGCGGAGCGCAAGGCACTGCAGCGGGTGGTGAAAACTGCCCAGCGCATCACAGGGACTCCACTACCTGCCATCGAGCACATCCAGAGGAAACGCTGTCTGCATCGAGCTCGCAGCATCCTCAAGGACTCCTCTCACCCAGCCCACAGACTGTTTTCTCTCCTGCCCTCCGGCAGGCGTTTCAGGATCCTCCGGACCAGACTTAGGAACAGTTTTTTCCCCAGAGCTGTCTCTTTATTGAACTCAAACCCCCGCTGATCCACTTCCCTCATATACTGATAACTCTCCTACCTCACATCTTCCTTCACTTTGTTATTTGCACTACCGACTGTTTATCACAGTAACAACTGTTTACTTATGCATCTTGCACTGCCATATCTTAACTGGATTATGCTCATTTGCACTGCCTACTGTATTTATAGTACCAATGTTTACATTTGCATTTTGCACCGTACTTCTAACTGTAATATGCAACCACTTTCCACTGCACTTTCCACTCTTTTTTTTTTTCCGGATAGCTCTGTCCATAATTTATTGCACTACCCTAACCCACTGCTATATTCCTCATATTAGCCTAACATATTATTGTATACCTCTATCTGTAAAATTCTGTTTATAGTAATAGCCATCTGTATATTATATTCATAGTACATATTCACCTGTAAATTCTGTTTATAGTAATAGCCATCTGTATATTTATTCACTGTACATATTCACCTGTAAATTCAGTTCTGTTTATAGTAAGAACGTCTCTCTATTTATACATATTTATATATATTCAGTACATATCCATGTCCTGCACTTACGCATCCATTGTATATCCTGCACTTGCTGCTATTGCACTTCTGGTTAGACCTAAACTGCATTTCGTTGCCTTGTACTTGTACTTGTGTAATGACAATAAAGTTGAATCTAATCTAATGAATCTAATCTAATGTGTGAAAACACTTATACATAAATTGATCACTTAGAAATCAAAACTAAGGTTTGAGAAAGAAAGAATATGCATACAACAAAACATATTGTTTCATAGCAGCTTCAGTAACAAGTTCAAAACAAATTCTGCTGTAAACCGGCTCTAACAAGCCAATATAGTGTCAATATTCAGCTCAAGTGACTTCAGTGTTGATTCAGTTCAGTTGATTTCAGTTCAACTGTAAATTCCTCAGTTGTGCATTGTGTGTAGTTAGATATATGCAAAAACAACATTTTTGGAAATAGTTAAAATAGTTTTGCACAAAGTGTTGCTTTTGCAAGAGATGTCTGATGTTTTGTGTGTAGAGTTACAAGAAATGGAGCCATATTTTCAGAAAATGTGTGTAAGCAATTAGATAAAACTGTAAATGAATCCAGTTTATTTTAGTTCAGGACTCTTAGTCCAGGTGTTAGTAATCTGTGCTTAATCTTTGTTCCAGGCAACAATTTTTTAACTCACGATTAACTAGATTAAGGCCTACTCTTGGCATAATTTAAACCCTGTCCAGGAAACCACCTCTTGAAAATCTGCATTGATAATTCATAAAATATGGTGTGAGCTCAATTTAAATGACAATTACAGAAAAACACAATCTGACTTAACTATAAACAAACAAACTTGTACTTTTCACATTTATGATTAATAGCCATTTAAAAAATCATTCACAGTGCAGGGTGGAAAAAATAATGTTGGTATGTAAACTGTATGCTTTACTTGATTTATTTGTGTGCTTTGGTTCATTGTCTTGTTGCATCACATAACCTCTCTAAAGGTTGAAGACATGAACTGCTGTCCTGTATTTTTTTTTTTTTTTTTTACATAACATTGGTTATTGCTAATGACATACAGAGTAATTAATCTACACTGTGAGCCCGGACAAGTTGAATCTACTTAAAAAATTGGAGCAAACTGGTTGCCCTAAAAATTTAGTGATGTGAACTAAAACGAGTACATTTAACTTAAATTTAAGTTAACATTTTAACTTAAACTTTAAACTTGTTTTAGTTAAAAAAATTCAGAACCTAGATAAAACTCCCCCTGCTGCTGCTCTGATTTGCATTTGTGTAGCTCACAGCATGTTCATTTACATGATAAAGCCTCCCCTAGAATTAAGGGGAGGGGGGGTCATGGGGGGACAACTGCCAAGCAAGGCCCACGTCAATTTCCGACAATTTACAGCAGTTTTCGGTGTTGCCTGCAAATTGCCGTGCACAGTCGTAAACCTGAAGTTCCACGACAATCTCCCACTTTTCATGCAGTGCAGACTTGAAGTAGCTGTGAAGTAGTCACAACTCGCTAGTGTGAATTGTTGTAGTTACAAAAACAGCCATTTCCTTTAATTGACATAGTGCTTAAAACTATTCTTTTTGGATTGTGCCTTTACATATGATAATCACAGGTGATTGCTATTGAGTTTATCTAGCTAGACCAGAAGTTAACACATTCACCAGCAGTAAAACAATCAGATAAAGAATTAAGACAGAAAAGCAAATACTCATTGTAAGCTATTCATCTAAACTGTCTATAAAAATCATTGTAAATAACCTGTTCAGTTTTATCATCTGTATTTGCTTTGGCCATTATTATAAGTTCTGCTCTGCTCTTTGCAGAAGGTGGAAAACTAAGCTAAAACTACTTAATTTTATGATTACATACTGGTAGTTGATGGTAAAAAGTTAAAGTAAATACGATTTTAAAAAGTAAAATACTAATGTTCATATGTATACCATATACATAAATTAGGATTTTACTTTTTAAATATCAGTTTTTCTAATCCCGCTCAAACATTTCACATCAACATTTAACTTCTTTGTAAAGCATTTCTTCAACAAATGTCTTAATTGAAGTTGACCTATAGATAACAGTTAAGATATTTGAGTATTTAACCTATTTGAAATTAGTGCAAAAGTTATTGATATTTGGGAAATATATTGGAAAGTTATTGATATTTTGAACTGGAAGGTATTACATGCACTCAATTATGGTTTGAAGTGGGATTTGAGTAAAAAAAACATTTATTCAAATACTCTTATAAATTGTGATGTTTCACTTGATGATAATTAGCTCTAATACTTCTGTTACCTAGCTGTGATTAAATATAATTATGTATTTGGTCAGAAGTCTGACTGTTTTCTAGAAAGACTAGTGATAATAAGATAGATAGTAAATCACGACACCAGTGTGTTTGCTTTGTCATTTCTTGCCATCATAAACACATAAACACAGTTTTTATAGCAATAACTGAGTTTTAAGAGTTAAATCAAGCAGAAATAGTTCTCTAATTGCAGATCATCATTGAATAGTGATTATGTTAAACACAATGACTCTGGTCCCCTAGTAAATAGGGGGCCCCATAGTAAATCACGACACCAGTGTGAATCTCAAAATGTTATGTTGATTTGCAGCATTGATGCAAAATTGTCAGTTGCCTAAATTAAATTATGTGAACTGAATATTTTTTGATATTGGCACTTTTTTTGAACTTCAGTTTGAGTTTTGACCTCCAAAATCTTTAATGACATGTAATGATAATGTTCACAATGACACTAAAATGGCAGCAATACTATAATGCAACAATACAGGGGAAAATGACTAAATAAATTTCATTTTGCAGCATCATCCATTAGACAACAGGGTGAAACGGGGTTACAGGAGCTCATTGTATTTTAAATTATCATTTTATTATCCTTCTCTAAAACATGACATGAAAAATATTAATAAAACCCATTGTTGACCCTGTTTCACAGAATCCTGACTTGACTTAAGCCATGTTGCACTGCCCCCCACTACACTCGTAGGCAATTTGCATTTCAATGAAGGGCGGCTTCCTAGGACAGCATGTCACAGTGCCACAGATAATGAGACTTTCACCTTAGACCAAAAGATGCATACATTTATAAGCCATCCTATCTACTTAACTTAATTTACTTAACTTACATGTTTAACTTTTTGAGTAATTTAAAGCTACACTGTGTGATATTTTCCCCCATCTAGCAGTGAAAAGGTATATGACCATCCAGTGAATATTAGTTTCTGTTCCTCTCAATTCCGATTTCGTTTTAACTCCTACGGTGCCGATTTAATCCAAGATTAACATGGCTTCCAGTTCGACCTCGTCCACATTCGACACGGTGCCATCGAGTGTTAAAACGCGAAAGGCGAAGCTTGAATTTACGGGTATGTCCCTCTTTGGCTAATGTACTTTCAAGATGGAGGGACAACATGGCGACCGGCATTCGAACCCTCACCCGTATGTATTTTCAATGGCATATTATAAACTTACGAGAATACTTTATTACTTGAAAGAAGTAAATATACATTAATGAGCACATATATTTTTGATAGAACTAAGTGTTTTTAGCTAAGAATAAACTAAAAAAGTTACACAGTGTAGCTTTAACATGAAACACTATGTGTTATGAGGTACAAGTGGTATGAGCTTGTATTTTAAATTTCAAATGTGGTATAAAGGTTAAATTAAACCAAACTGAATAACAATGCCCATGTTAATGAATAAATAATCTTTCATAATTTTAAATGTTTTTGTGCTCCAAGTAACAATGCAACATTTTGTGGGGGCTGACAGGCAAGGGGTTTTTACATGGGGGTATTAACATGTTTTGTCTGCCATTGTTATAGGTTTGGGATCTGTGCTTTATTTAAAATACATACAGACAAAAGTGAGTAATTATAATGTCATGTAATACTAAGTGAGGTAAAGATATGATCCAATTTAAATGTTTACATTTGGAACTTAAAAATTTAAAACCAAACCACTACCCTTGTTTTGAACTGTCTGTTTGCTTTCAATCACAGAGAAATTTGCATAACTGTACCAATAGTAATGGTGGCTAATTGTGGCTTATTCAAATGCCCAATCACTTCCCAGATAACTGCATATATTATCTATGCATGTATACAGCAGCATCTATTCTGGCTTCTTCATTCTGACTTGCCCTGGAAGACCACAACCTTGGAACGTTATAACAGAAAATTCTACATAAGATACTACAAAAGAAAAAGCATTTCTCATCTGACTTTTTTCTTTCAGAAGTAAGAGGTAAGTTGCACATTCTAACTTTTGTAAATGCTAACATAAAATAATCTATATCCTCTTATAATGTAAATATGCATTTTGACGGGTATTATTGATATTCAGTTTGTTAACCCTGTTTGGTAACACTTTCTAATAAATGCATGCTATTAATCATTTGTTAAGCATTAGTAAACAGTTAATTCATCATGTATAAAGTATTAATAGACACTAATAAGCAGTTTATAAATTAAAAAAATGCTATAAATGCTTTATTCTTGATTTATAAGCATATCTATAATGTTTAATATTTGTATTTTTTCATACTTTATGAAATGAAGTCCAAATGAAGTACTTCATTATTCACAAACCAGTAATTTAAGATTTGTCAGTGGTTCATAAGATCACTTAGAAAGTATAAGTAAATTATGTTTTTTTTATTGCGTTTGTTTTCTTTTTCTGTTTAGAAGATAACCGAGCCTTTAAATCTCCTTTATGAATTCTTTATAAGGCATAAATAGTCCTCACTTTAGATGAGCTCACAAAAAAGTGACCACTACTAAATGCTTTAGAACTACCTGAACTAATCACGAATTACAGTATAAATACATGTTAAATAAAAAATAAAAGAATTTATTAACACATTGAGTAACTATCACTATATGTCTGAATAATATGTATGATTGTACATTTAAATAGTTTATTAATCATTTACTTACACTTTCTAAGTGATCTTATGAACCACTGACAAATCTTAAATAACTGGTTTGTAATAATGAAATACTTAAAGCACTTAAAGCAAGAATAAAGCATTTATAGCTGTATTTATAAACTGCTTATCAATGTCTAATAATGCTTTATAAATTATTAATTAATTGTTTACTAATGCTTAACTAATGATTCATAGCTTAAGTTATTATAAAGTTTTACCAAATTTTGTTATATATTTACATTACTACATATTTTCATTATACCACCCACATCATGTATTGTCTATGCAATTCTAAAGAGTTTTTGTTATTATTGCTTTTTACTTATCATATCCAACATAAAATATTTAAATATTTCACAGTTTCCAAAACTGAAATGGAAATGGCTAATTTCCTGAGTTCAAAAAACATACAAGCAGAACACCTTCTGCAACCCATTTCAGTTTTGGAAGACACTTACTTTGCCTATTTTGTCTCCCCTCTTTGTGAATACAGTCTGATGGAGCTGATTGAAAACAAGGATTTTCCTGAAAGAAAAAGTCTGACAGAGAATCGAAGACTAGAGATCTGCCAGGACTTACTGCAAGGACTTCAGGAACTGCATTCTTATGGAGTTTTGCACAGAGATCTGAAGCCTGAAAACATTTTGTTTGGTAAGAGCATTCTGTGGATTAGCCATTGCTATGGTTATCCTGTAATATGCATTTATCAGCAGTAAATTCCATTTTAAATATATGAGCATATGATAATGTGGATGTCAATTTAAGTGTCTTTTTTAACAAGCATTTTACTTCTCTACAGATATCAACAATAAACTTTACATCGCAGATTTTGGAACAAGCAGAAAACTGGACCTGGCACAAACCACATTGCTCTCTCAAATAGCTGGATCTTTTTCTTGGTCAAGTTATGAAGATGTTGGAGGAATGCAATACAAGTACAAGAAAGAATCAGATATCCAGGTGAGTCAGGGTTGATAAAGTCATGTTAAATCCTGTTCATTTGCGAGAGATGCCGGCACACTAAAGTGTTCTTTATTTGCAATAGTTAAAATTTACTGAACATTACTTAAAAGGTTAAAGACTCAAGCCTAAATATTTGACATATCTTTACATATAACTATCTCATAGGGACAGTTATCTAATTTCTAAGCAATCTAAGGGGAAAAAATGCTATACGGTCATTATGAGAGCGTTTGACTAAACAACGTTTGGTTTCACTTTATTTTAATGGTCCCTTCAACAGATTCTCTTGACTATAAGTAATGTTGCACCAACATGTCTACTAACTCTCATTAGAGTATTAGTAGACTGGCAGGGTTAGTAGATTAAGTTGACATAGACTTGCAAAGTTACTTATAGTCAATATAATGTCTGTTGGGGACCATCACAATAAAGATGTTAAGCAGACAGTCAAAAACTTGAACTATATCTATTTAATTTAGGGATGACTTGTCTTGTGTTTGGGTTCAAAATGGGGTGTAGATTAACAGGTTACATGTTTGCAGTTATAATAATGATTTTTCAAAAGAAAATATGTAGTCATCAGTTCTGCCAAAAATGCATGCACTTCTATGTCCAAGTGTCCTCAATGTCAATATTCAAAGCAGCTTTCATATTTCATTTTCTCATTATTTCAATCATCTTTATTCATTCTGTACCATTTAGTCAGGGGACCATCACTGTACATTGTTTGAAATAATCTTATATATTGTAGGTAGCAGGATGCTTGGTGCATTACATTCTGACAAATGGGCAACACCCCTATCAGACAACTACACCCTACTCCAAGGATCCAGTTGGACTATCTCAAAATGTCAGAATGGGTAACTTCACTCTTCATTGTGAGGAAAGATGGACTAAACAAAAAGATATTATTAGCAGAATGAAATCTACATCTATAGAAGAACGTCCCACGATTGAGGAATGCCTTCAGTCTTTCACATGTATGTTCCAAGACTTGCACGCTCTCTTCACCTCATAAAACATATTGTAGATTTAAAAAAATAAATAAAAAAAAATCCTTAAATTATTGGATATAGATAACAATTGTTGTGCATTTACAGGTTTGGCACCCCAGTCTGATCCCACTGTAACCACAAACAACAACAACAACAATGAAGTAAGTATTTGATCATCTATTTTAGGGATGCACCGATATGAACATTTTGGCCGATACCGATAACCGATAATTCTTAATATTTGAAAGCCGATAACCGATATATTGGCCGATAAATCTAAATACAAATTTTAATAAACTCTGAGAGCCTGATTACAAAAACAAAAGGCTCACCATTAAAAGCCATGTCCCAAACACTTCAACATAAATCAAACCCATACACTACAGTAGCCTATTTGAACCAGTGTGAGATTCCTTACCTTTTCAAATTAATTTTACACTCCTATGGCCAAATTTTTTTTTTTAACACTTTACAATAAGGTTTACTTTTTGTTAGTATTAGTTAACCAACAATGAATGAACAATACTTCAACAGGATTTATTAATTTTAGTTCATGTTAATCTCAACATATTCAGACCCAAAGTTGTGTCTTTTAACATTAGGTATGAACTGTGAATGGACTGTTACAAAACACAAACATTTTATTACTAAAAGAAACAAAGGTTATTGCTCTCTGTTTGTTCATGATAGTTAATGCATTAATAAAATGAGACCTTATTTGTAAAATGTTACCAAAAATTATATTGTCTAAAAAATAAAAATAATATACCTAAATAATGCAAACAAGTAATTGAACAGCATTACTTAGGCTGCATAATAAAGAATCAGAATGCAAGTGCATGAAATAACCTCCGCACAGACGATAAAGAAATGGTTTTAATCAAACCATATTGTTGATGGAAATGATACGAGAACAATAAAAGTGCTAATTATAAAAAATAATGCTTCTGTGTTTTTGAAAAAAAAAATATGTTTAATATTACAGTAATAGTAAACATCTGTAATATTAGTCTAGTCTATTAGGAATAATGTTGCTGTTTGAGAGCGCGCTGAAGCTGGAGAGAATGAACGAACAACCATAAACTGAAGCGCTTAGAAGTTTAATTAACAACTAAACGCATCATATATGAGAACAATCAGATATTTATACAAAATAAATATAATATTACAACTTATATTAGCACAAAATCACGCATAGGTGAAGGGTTATAACTCCTGTGGATGCTCTTCCCCTGTTTGAGAGCGTGCTGAAACTTAAGATGATCACCGGTACAGTGAAGCACTGCGGGTTATTGACTTAACCAAACACATCCTATATGACTTTAATCAGATGTTTATACTACAAAAACGTAATATTACGACTTACATATGCTTAAAATGACGCGAATGCCCATGCGAACTTGACTGTGCTGGTCAGAATGCGTTGTTGACGCTTCCCACAACAGCGCGCTGAAAAACAACTAAACCCAGAGAATTCACTACGTTTTATAACAGAAATATTCTCATTGCAGTGTTATGTATAGGACAGTCCCAGTAGTTATTAATGCTGTGCATTTCTGTTTGAAATGCGCGCGCCGGTACAATGAAGTGCTTTACTGCATCGTTAATTAACTCAACCAAACGCATCCTATATGGGATTATATACACAAAATAATAAATATAATATTACAACTTACAATGGCACAAAAGGCTGTGAATGCACAAGCAAACTTGACTGTGCTCGTCATGAAGGTGTAACTCCGTGGGCGCGCGCTGAAGCTAAAGACCGGTACAATGAAGTGCTTTACTGCATCGTTTATTAACTCAACCAAACGCATCCTATATGATATTACATACACAGAATAATAATAAATATAATATTACAACTTACAATGGCACAAAAGGCTGTGAATGCACAAGCGAACTTGACTGTGCTCGTCATGAAGGTGTAACTCCGTGGGCGCGCTCTTCCCTCAACAAACACGCTGAAACACAACGCTCTTTTACAGCCTATTCTATTCTCATTATCATTTTATGTAGATTATAGAAGACTTGCGCTGCACATGTTGCACATAACTGTATTTTCCTTTTCGAAGTGATTCCAAACATATTTAGAGCAATTCAAACCCATCATGGTGGACAGCGCGTCCGTCTCAGCTGAAGGAAATAATACATTATCTATCGGCTTGACTATATCGGTAAAATTTTCTTATTGGACCGATAACGATAACATCAAAAATAATCATTTATCGGCCGATAACGATATGTTGCCGATATATCGTGCATCCCTAAGAAAAATACACTTCTTAGTTCTTAATCTACCATTTTAGAGACAAAAACTGTAAATTAAATGTAAACTACATCTCATGAATTACATGACAGCGCCATTATTATACCACATGATAGCATGACTTCAAAACAAATATTGTTGAAAAGAAAATGCCACAATGTCTCTTTATTCTCATATTTATTTATGCAGGATGAAGATACAGATCCAGGATCAGCAACAAGATACACTTCAAAAGATATTATTCCACATTTATAGATTTATTGCTTTGACAAAACAGTCATGTGATATTCATGAGTCCTGTCTGTCTCACTGATGAAACTCTTTATATAATGTGACATGTAGAGACAGCTCAGAGCTTATGAATATAGTGTCTCATACTGACTTTATACAGTAATCTATAGCAAACATCAAACACACATTATTCCTCATTAATACAGGTTCATATGTTAATGATTCTTCATGATTATCATCTTAAATCATTCGCTGAAGGTTCAGAGTTACTGGAATCACATTCTGCAAAGCTCATCTTCTCTTAAGGGGAACAGCAGGAAACCACTGAAAGTGTTGCGGTTATACTGGTCATCATATAACCTGCTGCCAGACCAAAGCCTCACATAGACAACATCTCCAACCTCCAAGATCAACACAACTCCATTCGAGGAGTTTAACTCACCCTGAGTCTGAACATCATGTGCTATAACCACTTGCTCTCCATTCTTAGCAATGAATGCAGTTGCTGTAGCTCCGCCAACACCAAACACAGTGACTCTGAACATGTAGGCTCCTCTCAGTGGGGCTGTGAAAACACCTGAATCAAACAACAAGAGACACAGAATCAGCTTCACACAGTTTAATGACCAAACACACTGTGTTATAGTTTTTAAAGATGGCAGATCATTTCATTAATTCTCTTACACACATTACACAACATCAGATCTGAAGATTTTCAAAAGCAATCTGTGATCAATCCTACATACAGGTTTATTTACTTTGTTTTCTTTTATATGATGTAATTTTATAATCATTAGTCGTTTATGTAGATTTATATCAATAGTGGTGCTTACGAAGCCCGGGGGGGGCGAAAAAGTAAAAAATCCCGACTTAACATTGCAGCGAACTTATCAACCCACGCCCTAGCAACCATTTAGAGCTCCCTAGCAACTGATCCCATAGACTTCTATTGAAAGAGATCAAAGGGATATCTTTGGTAGAAGTGTCATAGAAACACAAGGGTGGGTTTGTGTAACTCAGGGCATCAACAGCCAATCACATATCACCTTCAACCCTTCCTAGCCATGCCCTAGCAACCATTATCAAGCATCCTAGCAACCCAAATCCACAGAGGGATATCTTCACATCTGAATGTCACAGAGGCATGGGGGTTGGTTTATATCATTCATACTGACAAGCAGCCTTTGGAGGATCATCATTGGCAGCTGCCAATCCATAGCAACCAAACAGAGTACCCTAGCAACCGTTTAGCAATACCTATATCTCTGCATCAGAACATCATAGAGACATGAGGGTTGGGTCTTTTGACTCGTTACATAGGCTAACAGTGAATAGCTACATGCTAATAGCAATTAGCTTGGAGTTATAACATGAAAAAAACAAGTCAAAATGTGCTAGCAAAATGCTAATTGTGTTAACATCATGATCGCAACATGCCAATCGTGTTAGCATCGTTCTAGCAAAATGTTAATTGTGTTAACATCATGCTAGCAAAACATGCTAATTATGTTAGAAACAGGCTAATCATGTTAGTTAATAATGCTAACAACATGCTAATCGTGTTAGCATTATGCTAATAACATTCTAATCGTGTTAACATCATGCTAGCAAAATGCTAACTGTGTTTTTTTGCCACTGCAAGCACCACTCAGATTTTCCTTAGGAAATTTACATTCTAGTTTATTCATTTCATAATTTTATTTCATTTATATAATTTATTATTTAATTATTATTAATTTGTCTTTATATTTTATATTCCTTAATAATGTTGTATTGTTGTTTAGTCTTATGACTGTGGTCTGAAGGGATGTTTGCTTCATGAGTAGGAGATCAGAGAAAGTCTCCATTTCAAGGTTTGTATCGTCACAGGACGCTGTTGTGAAGCAGTGATTTTCCATTTCCCCCCTTTGTATAACAACACTTGTTGAAATTGTACTGGCCAGGCGAAGTCTGAGCATTGAGACTTACACAACTAAGATTATTCAATAAAACTTTGCTCTTTTTATCATCATCCCTTCGTCTCCTGCTTCTGCTCTTCTCTGAGTCAAACTCTCAGGCTGATAGAAAACTGTTAACAGAGTCTTGAGGAACCAGACCAGACTTTCTGTTCACAGGTTTGCTCCACACACCAGACAAACGGATATCTTTAGACAAGATCCGGGGCTGGATTTGATATTTCTGACGTGAAGATTCCTCTGATCTAATATTATAATATTTATGACTCATTTCATTGATAATTACCTGTGATTGGGTTGTAGGCGTTCCCTATGTTTGTGAAGACGTTCCTGTAGGTTAATGTGATGTCAGTGGTAAAAGGACCAACATCTCCACCGCCAGATTCCATCAGTGCAGCTGAAAAAGCAATCTCTCTGTCTGTTGTTGAAAACATAAGCAATATTGTGATATATTACTGTATTACACTGAGAATGTATTCACTAAATTTAACATCACTCAAGCTCTCATTGACCTCTGTTCTCTTTCCTCAACTCCTCCACTTGACTCAGAGTAAGATTTGAAGTTTCTGTGAAGGAATAAAGATTCTGTAAAATCACATTCACACTGATTATTGTAATAGATAACACAATTTACACAGTAAACTCTCAACTTTACACTGACATTTACACTATGTAATGTATTGCACTGGTGTTTTACTCTGAGGATCATTGATAAAAGAGTAATGTTTTGGTGAGGTACCATCAGTTTTCTTCTTCAGCTCTTCCAGGCTAATCGTCTGTTGTTCTGCAGCCTGTTCAGCATCTCTCAGTCGCGTCTCTAAAGCTCTGATGTTTGCTTTCTGCCCTGTGTCCGAGGCGGTCAGTTCTCTGATGTTTGCTTTCTGCTCTGTGTCCGTGATGGTCAGTTCTCTGATGTTTTCTTTCTGCTCTCTGTTGATTTCTTTCTGCTCTGTGACCGTGGTGGTCAGTTCTCTGATGTTTGCTTTCTGCTCTGTGACCGTGACGGTCAGTTCTCTGATGTTTGCTTTCTGCTCTGTGACCGTGGCGGTCAGTTCTCTGATGTTTGCTTTCTGCTCTGTGACCGTGGCGGTCAGTTCTCTGATGTTTGCTTTCTGCTCTGTGACCGTGGCGGTCAGTTCTCTCAGGGCTGCATGGATGTCAGGGAAGCACAGATGGCAGTATTGTTGGCTGTCAGTTGAAGCTTCAGCTCTCAAAGTGTCTGTTTGAGGTGGATTCTGTCTTCTGTCCTCAGAGCTGAGCTGTTGACTGATCTCGTTCTCATTGAGTCCTCCATTGACAAACACAAAGGTTTCCAACAGCAGCAGTAAACACACTAAACCCTTCATTCTTCACTGATGTCTGTTTCCAGCTCTTGCTCTGTCATCCCCACAGCCTCTCATGTGCCTTTATACCCCTGTTGTTTACCGCTCAAGTTAGGTTCTAATCTTTTTTTTTATTGACACAAGTTGTAACTTTCCCAAAGTTTCCAAGATCCTTCTCAAGGCCTCACAGGTGTTCGCTGTCTGCCTTTTCATGTCCTTGAACTCCAGCAAACTCCACCAAGATGGCTGATTTTCTTTTAAGGTTCTAGGAATAAAACCACAGTAGAATCACAGGTTCTGCCAGAGAGTGCAACCAGTTTAACATTTATACATTTGGCAGATGCTTTAATCCAAAGCAATATATACTGTTTGATTGTGCACGTCTATTTCCTATTCTCATTTTACCCTTTGTTTGTCATTGCTGTGTATTTATATTCTAGTCAAATTTGTGCAAAATCACTAAGTGGTTTACGGTTTATTTGTGTTTTTATCAATACTGTATTGTGCTTTTCTTACAAAAGGAGTTACCAGTATTGACAGTGATTGTGTGATTCTATAAGAAAGGCTTTAACTCTGTCACTCACACACACCCACACACACACACACACACACACACACACACACACTGGTGCGTGACCTCAACATGACATGAACAGCTGTATTTTTATGAACTAACGTTAACAAAGATGAACAAATGTATTGCTCATGGTTAGTTCATGTTAGTTAATACATTAACTAATGTTAACTAGTGAAACCTTATTGTAAAGTGTTACCAAAAAAGTTATTTTAAATTGTAAAAATATTTCACAATATATAAATACACACAGTTTTTGCTGTATTTTGGATCAAATAAATGCAGCCTTGGTGAGCAGAAGTACACCAAGTACAGTACAAAATAGTACAGTTTCCAAACTTTTGACTGGTAGTGTATATGGAATAAAACAAAACTAGAGGCGTTTGCAGACTTTCTGTCTTAGTATTAAGTCTGATAGAAAATCAGCAAATTCTGTGATAAAGTCTGTATGGTGTCCTGGTGGCCTGTATATAGTAGCCAGCACAAAGTCTAATGGGATTTATCATCTACACTAGAAGCACCAATGCTTAAAAAATAATTATATTTGAAACTAGACCTCTGAGTAATACTAAATATATGATTATAAATTACAGCAACACCTCCGCCTTTGCCTTTCAGATGGGGCTCATGTTTATAACAGTAATCTTGGGGGTGGACTTTTACCGTTAAAGAATAAGAGGTTAAAGAACAACAACTTTAATGGAGTCAGATTAATTATATTAAACTGAATTATGCTCGTCATCCTTCAACTGCTTTTGTCCTGATTATTGGTTAAAAACAGCAGCGTAAGCTCCAGCCTTGAGCCACTGATGTGTGCTCGTATCATTCGGTGGACTGAGTTAATCATTATATGTGTGCTTTTCCTTCACATGCTAAAATATCCTGAGTTATGGGAAAGTGCAAGAATCTGCACTTCTGATAATGTGTTCATGGACATCTGCTAGACTGAAACGTCTGAATTTGTTGTGGTAAGATTATGTTTTTATCTGTTTTTCTTCATCATAGGCTCGCCAGGGTGTGTAAACCTCCATAAATTACATAGTGGTTCATCAATAATGAAAGGATATTTTAGACACATGTAAAAATGACATTAGGCTGTTAAACAGCTTCAGATCAGACCCTGAACACACACACACACACACACACACACACACACACACACACACGGATTCATATCACACAAAGAACTCTTATGCAAAGAAATAAATAGTTCATTATTTCTGAATCTGGATTTATTCCGATAAGGAACCACATAAATAAATGATATTTTGCCTGTAATTATGGTCACATTAACTAAATGATCCTTCTCATAATCTTACAGATGGAACAAAGACACTTGTGTAATAATTTCAAACAGACTTTGGACTGAACACTGAACTGAAGCATTTAGAGTAAGAGCTCATGGGGTCTTTAATCTTCTCTCAAATTAAGATAAACAGCATTTTGAAGGATTATATAAACACACATAAACTGATAATGTACTGAGAATAAAAACTCCAGTGATACATGTCCAATAAACTGATGTTCAGCTTTCCAAAAGCAATATTCCAACACACAGGAATACATACTAGACATGAAACTGCAGAGAATGGACAAAATGTATAATATTTGTCTGTGTGTGTTCCAGATATTCTTTTTGTTGTGGGGACCAAATGTCAAAAGAATAGTAAAACCTGAATTTTTTGACATTGTGATAAGAAACTATCGATCCCCATGAAGAAAACACATTATAAATCATAATAAATTGTAATAATAAATTGAAAGTGTTGCTTGTGTCCTGAATAAACTTTGAAGACTTTGATTTAATCTCTTGTGTGAGACATGATATGTCAGAGAGAGTGTGTGTGTGTGTGTGTGTGTGTGTGTGTGTGTGTGTGTGTGTGTGTGTGTGTGTGTGTGTGTGTGTGTGTGTGTGTGTGTGTGTGTGTGTGTGTGTGTGTGTGTGTGTGTGTGTGTGGACTGGTAATCCTTACGTTATGAAAGAAAGATGGCAATATCCGAAATCCTTATCCTTGTGGGGACATTTTTAGGTCCCCATGAGGAAAACATCTTATAAATCAGACTCAGTGATTTTTTTTGAAAATGTAAAAATGCAGAATGTCTCCTGTGATGGGTAGGTTTAGGGGCAGGGGCAGTGTAGGGGGATAGAAGATACGGTATAAAAACCATTACGCCTATGGAAAGTCCCCATAAAACATGAAAACCCAACATGTGTGTGTGTGTGTGTGTGTGTGTGTGTGTGTGTGTGTGTGTGTGTGTGTGTGTGTGTGTGTGTGTGTGTGTGTGTGTGTGTGTGTGTGTGTGTGTGTGTGTGTGTGTGTGTGTGTGTGTGTGTGTGTAATCACGCTGAGAGCAGGTTTATGGTCACTCAAGATTTCCCTTTACTGGGCCGGTAGACTACAGACAAAATTGGGACAAACAAGAGCAAAAGCTGGTTCTAGTGCAGTTCATCAACGTTGTATGAGAGTCAGCAGAGAGAGATGAAAGCTCTGCTGAATATACATTATAAGGGGATCGTGAGCATATAGTGGACAAAAACTCAAAATAAAGCATTTTGATTTACTTCAGTAATGTCAGACCGTTTGCTTCATGATGATGAATTGTTTTATTGGAACAATGTTTCTGTTTTATTGTGTTAGGCATTTTGGTTTGTGTAATTGATACAATAAAGAAAAAAAATGCATGAAAAGGGGGCAACTTAGTATTAAATAATACAAAATTCAAACTAAACAAACCACCCTTAATGTGATGTATAATAATTGAGTATTTATCAGTTATTAACATAGATTTCTTGTTTTGTTTTGTTTTTTTAACCAATTTAAGAGACTCAGAATATATGTCAGTTTCAATTTAGAATAATTTAAAACATGGTCTTAATTTGGAACATGTTGATTTATGAATATGAATATGGAACTTACCTAATAAAATAAAGAGATTTACAATATTACATAAACTCCTATCTTTACAATCAAAGTAGGTTTCCCTTCAAGTGTGATTGTATGTGTTGTTTTAGATGCCAAATAATGTTCAACACTTTTCCAGAATGTAAAAACAAAATGAACAACCATAAAAGAGATGGGTTAATGATTCTTGTTCTGTCTTACAAAAAATACAATAATTATCAACAGGCGTGAATTTTGAGATAAACACGTTTGTGGGATATGTTGTCACAGGGTGTTTTGGTGTTGGTTCATGTTCATGTTTCATGTTTTTAGTTCATCACGTTTACTGTCATGTTTCTAAGTTTGTCTTGTTCCTTTTCGTTCAGTCACTACGACGTAACGTTAGTGACTAACGAATGGGGGTTTCGCTTAGAAGCCTATCATCTTCGAGCTTAGAGAAAACGCCCAATGGCGTGCCAATGCCATGGGGCATGCGGAATTTGCATATGTAACTCCGCCTTACCGCGTGAGTATATAAGGAAGTACGTGGCAATATAGCATTATGTTTCTGCTTTCGGAGCCAAGAGTACCTACCTCTTCACTCCTCACAAGCCTTCTGAGACTCTGTCAGCCTCTTCGAGACGAGCGGCTTTCCAGTCGGTGTTGGTGTGACGGCGCGTTCCAGTGATCGCATACTTCCTGCCTGCTGATCTGCGCAGTGGTCTGCTAGACGGCTGGTGTGTGTTTCCCTGGGCGCTTCGGCATCGACTGTGAGGTTTCCTCTCACAAAAAGAGCTTGCGCGTGGCACGTCTTTTTCAAGACGGCTCGCCCGTGCACTTCCGGGTGCGATCGATCTCCGCTGCTGTCTATGGGCGCATTCACTGCCCAGCGTGTTTGGGCTTCAGCACGTTCGGGCAGTGTTTGCTGATGTGTCACGTTTCCATTTGCGGGAACGTGACCATTTCGATGTCGCGGTCGAGACTCAATGATCTCCGTGAGGAGGGAGAGTCCCCTCTGCCACACCCCAATCTACCGTCCCCGAGTGAGATGGTACTTTGGCTGGTGGCCAGGGTGACCTGAGGGCGGTGCCGTGGTATTAAAGACCCCGACGATCATTCCTCGGGCCACGCCCCCTCTCGCACATCGCTTCCCGCAAGTGTTGGACTGAAACAGCGGCCCGTCTCTGACGCCCCGTTCGTTCAGTTCACGCTCCGGATAGCAGTGAGATGTCGATCGCCGCATCCCAAGGTGGGCTGGAGTCCTTTGGGGATGACGATTAGGTTGTGCTCCGCCTCCGGGTGTGTCAGCGCTGCCTGATCCGACCTAAAGTTGACAGCCATGTTATCTCGGGCAGCCGCGAGTCTCGCGCTGGTGTGGAACTCCGCCCAGTCGCGAGTGCTCGTGGTTGCACGATTGATTTTTGGGGGCGGCACCCGACAGCTGTTGGGCCCCGCCCCCAATGCCTTTCGCTCCCAAGATTCAAGATTCAAGATTCAAGAGTTTTATTTGTCACATACACAGTTATATACACAATATACAACTGGCAGTGAAATGTAAACAGGTCCGCTCCATGGACAGTGCAAATAACAGTTACAAGAAATTAAATAGAAATAGAATAAAGTTAGAATAAAAAGTATTAACATAAGTAGAATTATAAATAAATCAAGTAAAAGATAAAAATAGGAAATAAGATAAAAATAAAAATATAAAAAATATGTGGATGATAAGTGAGATAAACTGTAGACTTAAAAATAAGTGGTTAACATAAAATATATAATATGTATATATAAAGAAGTATAATGTGCAAGGTTTATTACAGGTTGTTACGCAGTAGCTCCCGGGGTGCATGAGGAGATCACGCGGTCCCGGAAGTCCCCGTGCTTCCCGCGACCGTTTGGTGGCCTCCTCCGCCTTCTCTGCCCTTGATGGGACCGCGGCCTAAGGGTACACTGGGGCCCCCTCACCCCCACTGTTGAACTCTCTGTTGCGCACTACGGTGTCCACAGAGGGCTTTGACGTGGCGTGGTGTGGCTGTCCTAAGCACCCTCCCAAAGCCTGTGGGCTCGTCTACTTCGGTGGCGTGGTCCTGCAGAGCTACGGGCAGGCCACCACCCCTTTGCACATGCACAAGGGTGGAGCCGACCCAGGGCTCTTCAATGAGCTGCGTGCAGCAACTGATCCCGCCCCGGGCGGTGAAGGTGGCCACACGCTCCCTGGGTCGGGCGATGTCCACAGCTGTGGTCCGGGAGAACACCTGGCCTTACCTGGTGGGTTAGGGTTAGGGTGGGTTAGGCTGATGTTCAGCTTTCCAAAAGCAATATTCCAACACACAGGAATACATACTCGACGTGAAACTGCAGAGAATGGACAAAATGTATAATATTTGTCTGTGTGTGTTCCAGATATTCTTTTTGTTGTGGGGACCAAATGTCAAAAGCATGGACGTTGAGCGGGCCCGCCTCCTCAACTCACCCATATCCCAGGCTGGCCTCTTCGGCGGCGCGGCTGAGAACTGCGCCCAACGGTTCTCGGCCGCCCCAGAGCAGACTGAGGCTGTAACACGTACTGTCCCGGCGGTCGCATCCTGAATTTCCTTGACGACTGGCTCATATACCCCTTTTCCACCAAAGCAGAGCCAGAGCTAGATCGGAGCCAGAGCCTAGTTTCAAATCGGTTCTTTGTGTTTCCACACACAAAGCCCCAGCTCCGAGCCAGGAAAAGTGGTTCTTAAGTAGCACCAAAACATTGCTGGGCTAGAACAGGGCTAGAAGTAAGAACCGATTACGTCAGGCGCTGGGGGCGGGGTCAACAAGACGAACACAAACTTGAGATCCGCCATGGTTGAAATAGCAGCTAATGGAGCTAACAGCTGCTGTTCGTTTGTAATCTCCGTCTATACAAATTACGGCGAACTACATGAATGCGTTGGATTCGCTGTGTTTGCATTGTGTTTTGATGCCGATGTAGGATCGTAAAGCCATGTGAATGAATAGTTACGCAACGTTTGCATTGTTGATGGAAGGCTTGTTCGCAGCGGTGCTGTGCAGAGACCGATCGCCGTATGATAACGAGTCCAGCGAGAGCATATGACTCCTTATGCTTCTGATTCACTCATGCAGTTTTTTTTATATCATACGTGGATCGGTCTGCGCAGTGACGATGCATCTCGAACAAGCCTGGTGTGTTTGTGTTTCCCGCTGCCCAGGGTTGCCAGGTTTTCACAACAAAACCCCGCCCAATTGCTACTCAAAACAAGCCCAATCGCGTTCCAGGGGGGGATTCCCCAGTAAAAATCACATTTGGGGGTAAAATATGTGTTTTTTGGCATGGTTGCCTACTAAAATTCTCATTCCCGGGGCTAAATATCACATAATTGGGGTCGCTTCATCCCGCGGACATGAAAAAACAGCCCGCGGCAAAACCACATACTTGGCAACATTGCCGCTGCCTCGCTAGCGTTGCTGAGAGAGATGAGACGTCTACAGTGACATAAGACATGGCTCTGTTGTGGCTCTCAGCAGGTGGAAAAGCAAACCGGTTCTTAGAAGGCTCCTCAGTCGAACCAACTATGAACTGGGACTAGCTCTGGCTCTGAATTAGCTCTAGCACTGCCTTGGTGGAAAAGGGATAATAATGAGTCACTCTCGAGAGCAGGTTTGCGGACACAGAGATCTGGTTCTCCACCACTTAGCCCGTCTGGGCCTTCGGGTCAACTGGGAAAAGAGCAACTGCGCCCCGTGCAGAGGATCTCTTTTCTCGGTTTGGAGATCGACTTGGTCGCCATGTGCGCGCAGCTTACGAGCGAGCGCGCGCAGCCTCTGCTGACTTGCCTCCGTCAAATCGAGAGCAAGAGTGCGGTTCCACTGAAACTATTTCAGAGGCTCCTGGGGCATATGGCATCTGCAGCCGCGGTGACGCCGCTCGGATTGCTTCATATGAGACCGCTTCAGCACTGGCTTCGTGATCGAGTCCCGAGATGGGCATGGCAGTCTGGCACGCTCCGGGTCCAAGTGACTCGGGCCTGCTTACAGACGCTCACCCCGTGGTCGAACCTCAGTTTTCTACGGGCCGGTGTGCCCTTAGAATGAGTTTCCAGGCATGTTGTCGTATCGACGGATGCCTTTGCCACGGGCTGGGGTGCCATGTGCAATGGACAAGCAGCCGCGGGCTCCTGGACAGGACCCCAGCGCCCTCCTGCATGTCAATTGCCCCGAGTTGCTGGCAGTACAGTTCGCCCAGCACCGCTTCCAAGCGTTGCTGAAGGGTCAACATTGGCTTGTCCGGTCAGACAACACGGCCGTAGTAGCGTACATCAACCACCAGGGCGGTCTACGCTCCCGCCTTATGTCTCAACTCGCCCGCCATCTCGTTCTATGGAGTCAGAAGCGCCTGAGGTCCCTTCGTGCTGTCCATATTCCGGGAGTCCTGAACCACGCAGCCGACGAGCTCAAGATTCAAGATTCAAGATTCAAGAGTTTTATTTGTCACATACACAGTTATATACACAATATACAACTGGCAGTGAAATGTAAACAGGTCCGCTCCATGGACAGTGCAAATAACAGTTACAAGAAATTAAATAGAAATAGAATAAAGTTAGAATAAAAAGTATTAACATAAGTAGAATTATAAATAAATCAAGTAAAAGATAAAAATAGGAAATAAGATAAAAATAAAAATATAAAAAATATGTGGATGATAAGTGAGATAAACTGTAGACTTAAAAATAAGTGGTTAACATAAAATATATAATATGTATATATAAAGAAGTATAATGTGCAAGGTTTATTACAGGTTGTTACGCAGTAACAATAGGGACGTAAAGTAAAGTGCAGTGCAATTGCAGTATGTGGATGTTAATGTTGAAAGACCGTATGTTTATGCGTGTGCGGGGGTGAAGTGAGTCACGTGACTGAGTTCAGGAGTCTGATGGCCTGGGGGAAGAAACTCCTCCTGAGTCTTTCAGTCTTTGCCATCAGGCTACGGAAGCGCTTACCAGATGGCAGCAGGGTGAAGTGAGAGTTTGCAGGGTGATTAATGTCTCTGATGATTTTAGTAGCTCTACCTCTGCAGCGTTTGGTGAAGATGTCCTGCAGAGACGGGAGAGCTGAGCCTGAGATGCGCTCGGATAAGCGCACCACTCTTTGCAGGGCTTTGCAGTCGTGACTGGTGCTGTTCCCGTACCACGCTGTGATGCACTGAGTCAGGACACTTTCTATCGCCCCTCGATAGAAAGTTTTCAGGATGGCTGGTGAAACCCTGAATTTCCTCAGCTGGCGCAGGTGGTACAGTCTTTGCCTGGCTTTTTTCACCTGTGTCTGGATGTGTGTAGTCCAGGTCAGATCCTCGGAGATGTTCACACCCAGGTATTTGAAGCTGCTCACTCTCTCTACCGGTGTCCCGCTGATCATGAGAGGGGAGTATGACCGATGCTGTCTCTTCCTGAAGTCCACAATCAGTTCTTTGGTCTTGTTAACATTCAGAGAGAGACAGTTGTCCTGGCACCATGATGTCAGTTGCTCCACTTCGTCCAAGTATGCCGTCTCATTGTTGTTGGAGATGAGACCCAGGACAACAGTATCATCAGCAAACTTGATGATCGAGGTGGAGCTGTGTGTGGACAAACAGTCATGGGTGTAGAGAGAGTAGAGCAGGGGACTCAGCACACAGCCCTGTGGAGCTCCAACACTCAGGGTGATGGAGGTGGAGGTGAACTGGCCTACTCTCACCGCCTGGGGTCTGCCAGTGAGGAAATCTTCAATCCAGAGGCAGAGAGAAGAATTCAGGCCTAGATCCAGGAGTTTGTGTGTTAGCTTAATGGGAACTATGGTGTTAAAGGCTGAGCTATAGTCAATAAATAGCAGCCTGACATAGTTCCCACTTTTGCTGTCGATGTGAGTGAGGCAGGAGTGAAGGACGTGAGAAATGGCATCTTCAGTCGATCTATTGGGACGATAGGCAAACTGAAGAGGGTCCAAAGTGTCAGGAATGGAGGAGCAAATGTTGTTTTTAATGAGTCTCTCAAAGACCTTCATGACTAAAGATGTGAGAGCCACTGGACGATAGTCATTTAGGCAAGAGGGTTTACTGATCTTAGGTACAGGGATGATGGAGGATCGTTTGAAGGAGGTGGGGACAACAGATGTAGCAAGGGACTCGTTGAAGCAAGCTTGTTTGATGATGTAGCAGATGTAGCAAGCTCTCACGGTTTCAGCCTCTCCCGGGACAATGGAGACTCCATCCCCAGACGGTCCAGCTGATTTGGGAACAGTTCGGGACGCGCAGGTAGATCTGTTTGCCTCCCACGACTCTTCCCACTGCAGCCTGTTCTATTCCCTGACCGAGGGCACGCTCGGCACGGATGCACTGGCGCACAGCTGGCCGCGGGGCCTACGCAAATAGGCGTTCCCCCAGTGAGCCTACTCGCACAGCTCTTGTGCAAGATCAGGGAGGACAAGGAGCAGGTCCTTTTGGTCGCCCCGTACAGGCACGGCCGGACCTGGTTCCCCGAACTCATACTCCTTGCGACAGCCCCTCCCTGACCTATTCATCTGAGACCGGACCTCCTTACTCAGAGACGGGGCACCCTATGGCACCCGCGTCCCGACCTGTGGAGCCTCCACGTGTGGCTCAATACTCCTGGACAGGACGCGGCAGGTTTGAGTGGCCTGCCACCTACGGTGGTCGCCACCATCACTTCCGCTAGGGCAGAGTCCACTCGGCATGCCTATGCGTTGAAGTGGTACCTCTTCGTCACCTGGTGCTCTTCCCACCAAGAAGACCCCTGGAAATGCCCGATCGGGTCTGTGCTCTCGTTCCTCCAAGAGGGGTTGGAGCGAAGGCTGTCTCCCTCCACTCTCAAAGTTTATGTGGCCGCAATATCTGCCCACCACGATCTCTTGGAGAACAAAAAGATAAGTCAGCACAACCTGGTCATCAGGTTCCTGAGGGGGGCGAGGAGACTGAATCCTCCTCGCTCTCCTCTCGTACCCTCTTGGGACCTCTCAGTAGTTCTAAGTGCTCTGCAGAGGCCTCCCTTTGAGCCTTTGCGGTCGGTTGATATTAAGTTCCTGTCTATGAAGACGGCTCTGCTGACCGCATTGGCCTCCGTTAAGAGGGTCGGGGACCTGCAGGCATTTTCGGTTGACGAAGCGTGCCTGGAGTTCGGGCCGGCTAACTCTCACGTGATCCTGAGACCCCGGCCTGGATATGTGCCCAAGGTTCCCACCACTCCATTCAAAGATCAGGTGGTGAACCTGCAAGCGCTGCCTTTGGGGGAGGCAGACCCAGCCTTGGCACTGCTCTGTCCAGTACGCGCCCTCCGCGCCTACGTAGACATGACGCAGTGTTTCAGGACCTCAGACCAGCTCTTTGTCTGTTATGGTGGAGAGCGGAAGGGAAGTGCTCTCTCAAAGCAATGGCTGTCACACTGGATAGTGGACACCATTGTTTTGGCTTACCAGCAGCAAGGTCGACCATGTCCCCTTGGGGTTCGGGCTCACTCCACTCGGAGTGTCGCCTCCTCTTGGGCTCTAGCGCATGGCGCCTCGCTAACAGCCATCTGCAGAGCTGCAGGCTGGGCGACACCTAACACATTCGCCAGATTCTACAATCTCCGAGTGGAGCCAGTGTCCGACTATGTACTCGCCCCCCCGAGGGGCCGGTAATGGGCCAGGCTCAGGTGTCTTCGCTTGCTCGCCACTCCAATCCTCGGACTGGATACGTGCGATATCTCCTCAGGTGAGCTCCCCGAGAGCCCTGAGTTCCTCCAGCACTGCTTACGCCGATACCTGTGTGTCTGCCCTCTAGCGAGCCCAGACCCTCGTGTCCGGCCAGGTGCCCCGTGTGCATGTATTTCACCGTAAGTCTCCGCAGTGAGCGGGTTTCTTCCCTTGGCGTGTCCCCGCCACCCCTAGGGTTAAAAATCCACCTTCGGCTGGTACCCTAGAGTTTTCCCATATGCAGCCCTTAGCGGGTCATATGTGTACTCTTAAGTCCTCCCCACGGGTAGGAATCTTGGCATTCCCTCACTGGGATATGCTTCCCAGTGTACCTTGGTATTCCTGTGTTAAGTGGGAGTCCTTCGTCCGTACTAGTCTTACGACAGGGTACTCACACTTACGCAGGGCATCGCAACATTGAGGACTATGTGGAGGAGTTTTTTGGACTATGTCAGGAGGTGTCAAGTTTAATGAGGTTGCCCTTAAGGGCATTTTCCTTAATGGACTGCTTGACCTCTTGAGGTACTTGATGCCTGAAAGTACCTCTTCAGGGATTCTAGCAGATTACATAGACCAAGCCCTGCTGTTGAGTGGTTCTTCCTTTACTGTGGGAACGGTGGATGAAGAGCTCCACTGTCCCACGGTACCCTCCACATCAGTGAGTCCAGCCCACATCCATGCTCCAGCCCACGTCCATGCTCCAGCCCACGTCCATGCTCCAGCCCAGGTCCAGGCTCCAGCCCACGTCCAGGCTCCAGCCCACAGCCCACGAGCCCGCTCCAGCCCACGAGCCCGCTCCAGCCCACGGGCCCGCTCCAGCCCACGGGCCCGCTCCAGCCCACGAGCCCGCCCAAGACAATTGGCTCGTCAGTAGAAATCCGTTACATATGTATTATGCTGTATTTTCACATGTAATTCCCTAACTTTGTTCATGATACAAAATCTAAAAGGAACAAGCCACACTCCACGCCAAATAATCTCAGAAAAATGACAATTCCAGAAAAATGTCCTATGAGGTGTTTTTTCTTTAAGTTTAGAAAGCATTTTCTGATATGCTTATTAGTACAATTGCTGTTCATAATATCCATACCTTTTACATAAAGAGTAAAATTAAAACCAGGAACTTCACTTTGTTTTTATAACTTTTCATTAGTTCTAATATGCCATTAGGTATAGATTTGAAAACTGAGTTATATTCTTTGAACGTTATCGGGAATGCCTTCTCTCTTAGAAAGGATTCATAGTTAAGTAATTATGTTATTACAATCAAAAAGGTCTTTTAAAACTTGTTCCCTTTAGTGATGCAATCATTACTCCATAATATGGACTTGTGTGGAGAAAAGTTGAAAAGTCAAAAGAATTCTCCCTAAAATAGAAATGTCTCCTTGAAGCCATAAATTCAGTAATGTTTTGGTTTTATTCAATTTAGGCGAAAAATTAAGTTGTTGACGTTCCTTGTGATCCTTGCAGATATGAATACCTAAGTATTTATTTAGTGCTGATTGACGCTCCTGCCTGATCGATTGCTCCTGTCTGCCTGCTGTGTCTGTTGCTCTGTCTGTTGCTCTGTAGCTCAAGTCTGTAGCTCTGTGGAGCCTTGCTTACGTTTGAATCTTTATTTTGATATTTCCTCTTTCTTCTACTGCTAAATATAACTTACTCATCACCATACATTGTTTAAAAATTGCCTATCACGTTAAATTTGACATCGCTAGCTTTTAATCTAAATCACCATTACACGTTAGCATTTTGCTAGCCTGTTAGCTTGTTATCTCTGCACCCGGGTCTCCCTTTTTCTGAGTTCATAACTTGGATTAGTAAATTGTGTCCAGCAAACGATTGTGGTAAGTGGTAAATTGGATTAATCAACAAACACGGTAAGTCATGTCTTCTCCTGTCATTATCACCTGCACTGCATGTCGCATGTTTAGTGTAGGCTTCTCCGCTGGCGAACAGGGCTTCACATGTGATAAATGTAAGGAGATAGTTAGGCTGAAGGAGAAGATTTCAGAATTAGAAACACGCATCCATACTTTATCTGAGAGTAGTGAGGATGTAACAGCTTTAGACAATGATTTGGATGCGAATAGCTTAGTGAACTCTGTACATTCTTCGGTTCCGGCTGCAGAGCCCTCGCAGCAGGGAAACTGGGTAACAGTGAGGCAGCATAGTCGCAGACCAAAGAACCGCTTTTCCGTTCCGGTTAGAATATCAAACAGGTTCTCCCCTCTCAGTGAAGCACCCACTGAGTATCCTGTTGAAAGTGCCCTAGTCATTGGCGATTCTATTACACGGAACGTGAAGATAGAGACACCAGCCACCATAGTCACTTGTTTACCGGGAGCCAGAGCACCTGACATCAAAGCAAATTTAAAAGTGCTGGCTAAAGCTAATCGTAAATTCTCTAAGATTATTTTTCACGTCGGCACTAATGATGTTCGACTTCGCCAGTCGGAGATCACCAAAATTAACATTAAAGAGGTGTGTGAACTCGCTAGTACGATGTCTGAGGCTGTTTTTTGTTCTGGACCGCTCCCGGCAAAAAGGAGTGATGAGATAGTTAGCAGACTATCATCACTCAATGGCTGGTTGTCTAAGTGGTGTCTGCAAAATAACATAGGGTTCATAGACAATTGGACAAGTTTTTGGGGCAGACCTGACCTGTTGAAGAAGGATGGCATCCATCCCTCTTGGGGTGGTGCCGCTCTTCTCTCTAGTAATCTGGCACATAGTCTTAGAGCTAAACCTTGACTCACTAGGGCCCAGGTCAGGAAGCAGACAAACTGGCTAAACCGACCGTCTGCTAGCTGTCTCACGTTACCGGAGTCAGATAAATCCCAGCACATAGAGACTCTTTCACCTAGATATTATCATATAGAGACTGTGTCTGTTCCCCGAATTAGTAAATACAAAAAAACATCAAAACCATTCAACAGTAAAAATGTAATTGATGTCCAAAAAATAAACAAAAGATATAATACAGATGAACAATTGATAAAGCTTGGGTTGCTGAATATTAGATCCCTTTCCCCAAAAACACTTATTGTTAATGATATTATTACAGATAATAATCTAGATGTGCTCTGTTTGACAGAAACCTGGCTAAAACCTGACGACTACATTACCTTAAATGAGTCCACCCCCCAAGATTATTGTTATAAACATGAGCCGCGTCTGAAAGGTAAAGGGGGAGGGGTTGCTGTAATTTATAATAATATCTTCAGTATTACTCAGAAGTCTAGTTTCAAATATAATTCCTTCGAAGTTTTGGTGCTTTATGTAACGTTATGTAGTGTACATGATAAAACCCGTTCAACATTTGTGTTAGCTACTGTATACAGGCCACCAGGGCATAATACAGACTTTATCAAAGAATTTGCTGATTTTCTATCAGAGTTAGTACTGGCCGTAGATAAAGTACTAATTGTTGGTGATTTTAATATCCATGTAGACAACGGAAAAGACGTATTGGGATTAGCATTTAAAGACACACTAAACTCTATTGGAGTTAGGCAACACGTGTCAGGAGCCACTCATCGCCATAATTATACTTTAGACCTAATATTGTCACATGGAATATATGTTGATACCGTTGAAATTCTGCAGCAGAGCGATGACATCTCAGATCATTACTTAGTATCATGTATACTTAATTTAGCTAAGGTTGCAAAGCCGCCCCCTCGCTTCAAAAATGGCAGGACAATCACTGCCGCTACTAAAGATTGCTTTTTAAATAATCTTCCTCATCAGTATCATCTGCTCAGCATCCCAGATAGTATAGAGGAACTCGATGTTGCAACAGAAACTATTGACTATCTCTTTTCCAGTACTTTAGACACAGTTGCTCCTCTGCGCTTAAAGAAGATTAAAGAAAATAGTCCAACGCCGTGGTACAATGAGCACAACCGGGCCCTTAAAACAGCAGCCAGAAAAATGGAGCGCAGCTGGAAGAAAACAAAATTAGAGGTATTTCGTAATTCGTGGAAAGAGCAGATGATCACATACAGAAAGGCCGTAAAAACTGCTAGATCTGCTTATTTCTCAACTCTCTTGGAAGAAAACAAACACAACCCAAGGTATTTATTCGATACAGTGGTCAAATTAACCAAAAATAAAGCTTCAACTTCTGATGATTGTAAACAGCACAGCAGTAATGACTTTATGAACTTCTTCACATGTAAGAATGATAATATTAGGAAAAATTTTTTAACCATGCAGTCGTCTACTACAGTATCACATCAGACAGAGCGTTGTAGTGTCACTGAGGAAAAATTACACTCATTCACTGCTATAGGAGAAGAAGAATTGGCTAAACTCGTTAAATCATCAAAATCGACAACATGTATGCTCGACCCTATACCAACTAGGCTATTAAAAGAGATGTTACCAGAGGTCATAGATCCTCTTCTTAATATCATTAATTCATCTTTGTCATTAGGATATGTACCGAAAACTTAAGTTGGCTATTATTAAACCACTTATTAAAAAAACGCAACTTGATCCTACAGAATTAGTCAATTATAGACCAATCTCAAATCTACCCTTTCTGTCATAAATACTTGAAAAGGCAGTGTCTTCACAATTATGTTCCTTTTTTAGAAAGAAATGGTATCTGTGAGGATTTCCAGTCAGGATTTAGACCGTATCATAGTACTGAGACTGCTCTCATCAGAGTTACAAATGATTTACTCTTATCATCCGATCGTGGCTGTATCTCTCTATTAGTGTTACTCGATCTTAGCGCTGCATTTGATACTATTGACCACAACATTCTTTTGAATAGACTCGAAAATTATGTAGGTATTATTGGAATTGCTTTATCATGGTTTAAATCATACCAATGCGACCGTTATCAGTTTGTAGTAGTAAATGAAGATATGTCACACCGATCGCAAGTTCAGTATGGAGTACCACAAGGCTCAGTGCTAGGACCGCTACTCTTCACCCTGTACATGCTACCACTGGGAGATATCATTAGGAAGCATGGCGTTAGTTTTCATTGTTATGCTGACGATACTCAGCTCTATATTTCTTCACGCCCTGAAGAAACTTATCAATTCACAAGATTAACGGAATGCATAGCTGATATAAAACATTGGATGACCGGTAATTTCCTGCAACTCAATTCAGAAAAAAATAATTTTTTAATTATTGGACAAAAAAGCTCCACAAGTAGTAACCTAGAATACTGTCTAACACTTGATGGCTGTTCTGTCAAGTCCTCGTCGTCAGTGAGGAACCTGGGTGTGCTCTTTGATATCAATCTTTCGTTTGAAAGCCACGTTTCTAGCATCTGTAAAACTGCTTTCTACCATCTTAAAAATATATCTAAATTACGGCACATGCTCTCAATGCAAAATGCTGAACAGTTAGTTCATGCGTTCATGACCTCAAGGCTAGATTATTGTAATGCTCTACTGGGTGGTTGCCCTGCTCGCTTAATAAATAAACTCCAGCTGGTCCAAAACGCAGCAGCTCGAGTTCTTAATAGAACCAGGAAGTATGACCATATTAGCCCAGTTCTGTCAACACTGCACTGGCTGCCTATTAAACATTGCATACATTTTAAAATCTTACTTATTACTTACAAAGCACTAAATGGTTTAGCTCCCCAATACTTGAGCGAGCTCTTAACATATTATACTCCATCTCGTCTACTGCGGTCTCAAAATTCTGGCCAGTTGATAATACCGAGAATATCCAAATCAACTGCAGGCGGTCGATCCTTTTCCTATTTAGCTCCGAAACTCTGGAACAGTCTTCCTAACATTGTTCGGGAAGCAGACACACTCTGTCAGTTTAAATCTAGACTAAAAACACATCTCATCTCATACACATAAAACACTTTTTCAATGAAATGATTGTTAGGCTGCATTAACTAGGTCAGCCGGAACCAGGAACACTTCCCATAACACCTGATGTACTCGTGACATCATCAGAAGAATGGCATCTACGCTAATGATAGTCTCTCTGTTTTATCCCAAGGTTTACTGCTGTCAGCCGGATCCGGGCCGTATCCAGTTCAGATGGTGGACCTGCGCCCAGAGAAGACCAACACAGGACCCCGAAGTGTCTGAGAGACCGTGATTAGACTCCCCCTGCAACTGCCTCATCGACACGGCATCTCAATAAACCCGTCTCCGGCGTGTTGACTCAGATTCTTCGAATATTACAATTAAATAATACTTAAATCGATATGTCATCCTCAATAAACCCGTCTCCAGCGTGTTGCCTCCGATCATTCGAATATTGCACTTTAATAATTATTTAATCAACATCATCCTCAATAAACCCGTCTCCAGCATGTTGCCCCCGGTCCCTCGAATATTCTGATCTATTATGACCTCTGAGCTGTAAAGCTGCCAGAATAATAATAATAATAATACCCTGTTTGTTAATTGGCCAGAGGAGAACTGGCACCCGACTGAGCCTGGTTTCTCCCAAGGTTTATTTTTCTCCATTAGGTCACCTAATGGGGTTTTGGTTTCCTTGCCACTGTTGCCTCTGGCTTGGCGTGCTCAGTTGGGGACACTACATTTTTCAACTAAACATCGAAATAAATCTAAATAATAAACTAAATTAACCATTTAAACTAAATTACTGATCTAATTATTGATCTAAAACCCACACTGTCACTGTATGATAATTGATATGAACTGATGACATCAGCGTTTTTTCCAGAATGAAAATACAGCTGAATAAAATTATGCTGCATTGTTTTCCTGTTTAACACTGTAAAGCTGCTTTGAAACAATCTACATTGTTAAAAGCGCTATATAAATAAAGTTGACTTGACTTGACTCTCTTTTTTTTGGGTTTATCAGGCAGCAGTGAAAATTGCCAGAAAGCCACATGAAATACATCTACATTGTAAGTAGGCTACACTCACTATGCTGTTTTCCCACGGTCTTCAAATTAAAAGGTGTAGACATAAAGATATCACCTTCATATAACAATGATCTTTCTTCCAGCCTGGTCATCCCGCTAGGGCTGTAATCTCCCAGTCGATTAGTCGATTATTAGTCGATACGTTCTGGCTCGACCAAAATTCTGATTGGTCGATTTTTTGCAGCGTTCATTTCATTAGTTTTGCCGCGTTCATTTCATCAGTTTTGCCGCGCCACGTTCATTTCATCAGGTGGAAAGCACTAATTGCTAATGGGGGTGTTTTCAGAGCACCCCTGTTTCACAGGTAACAGTCTGTCTTCAGAACACCCCCATTGTTTCCACTTCTTTTGGATTAGCCCAAACCACTGGAGAAGAGAGACAGATTGAAGAAGGCTAGTTTTCTTGTATATTATTTATTTAATTGTGAGCGTTTTTTCTGCTCTTGATCTGGCTTGTTTAATAAATGTACATTTTTTATTAAAGTGGACGTGCCTTTTGTGTTTAAGAGTAAAAGCTTTAAGTTAATAGTCTATTCGTGTCTCAGCCGCTCAGCTCAGCTCCTGTTCGAGCTGCACAGCGGCTGAAATGATACTCTCTGTCAGTTATTATAATACATATGACAAAAACAATTGTCTAAATTATGTTGCATATTCCTCAAAACTTCTTGTGATGATATCTAGTTGACAACATATAGTACTATATTTTGGGAAATCATAGGCTATGATATTGCGCAGATGCACGTGATGCAATGCTGTCAGAGCCGACAGACTCGTGTGTCAGACTCATTTCAGTGCAAAATAATCAGGCCAAAAACTATTTAATATACTGCAAATAGCCTACTAGTTTTGTATGTTTATTTATAATTCATTTAGGCAGACAACAAGGCTACCAAGTACTTGGCACAGTGCGCAGCTAATTCATTTAACGTTTTTTTTTCCTAACGTCATTTTAGTCGTTTTTTTGACGAAAATTTCAGGACTTCAGTCGACCAAGATTTTCTTTGGTTGATTACAGCCCTACATCCCGCACCTCTCCCATTAGAGGTCGGCCTGTTAATCCTTGTTAATAATGGCCCCAAAGTTCCAGAGATCATTGAGCTGCTGGACTGGCAGGACCAGCCTGACCAATATATCATGGTCCTGGAGCGTCCCTCACCCTGCAAAGATCTGTGGGATTTTCTAAACTTTCACGGTGGCACCCTCAATGAGGACAGGGCATGGTTTATCATTGCGCAGACAGCAATGGCTGCTCACATGTGCTGTAGCCGTGGAGTTTTTCACTGGGATATTAAGTTGGAGAACCTGCTGATCAACACAGAAACACTTGAGGTCAAACTGATTGACTTTGGATGTGGGGATATCCTGCCGAAATCTGGATATGAAAAACTCTGTGGAATGTATCATGAATCAGACCTGTAGTTTGGGACTTAAGTTCTAGTGACAAGTTAAATTGGTATCATATAAACCATATCTCAGCATTGTTTAAAACGAAATGACACCAGTCATTGGTGTTTCAAGCTCCAGACAAATCTCTTTCCTACAGGAACTCTAGACTACCGCCCACCTGAGTACTGCACAGAGGGAAAGTACCACGGGAAACCAGCTACTGTGTGGTCTGTATGAGTGCTCTTATTCCTGTTGGTGTGAGGACGCTTCCCAGGACCCAGAGACAGGCGGATGATTGATGACAACCAAGGGCGCCGCTAGCAATTTTGGGCCCTATGAAAGAATATGAGGTTGGGCCCCCCTAACACACCCATTCTGCACCAAACATACAGGCCAAGCTAGCTATCCAAAATCTAATACTGACCTATTACTCGAGCTCGCTCATTCCGCTCAGCGCTGCTCGCAATAGGTATAGGGCTGTCCCCGACTAAAGTTTTTTATATAATAGTCAACGAATGGCTTAAATGAACAACTATATTAAGCACTTTTATTCATTTAATTACATAAATATGAGAGAATTCTAAACCCCAGCGTTTACGTAATATATTAATAATTACCTTAATGAGTATAGGCTACCTATAGCTATAATAGGCTATTATTATCCCCACTCAAGCACACGCATTAAGCTTGCCACAAAGAACCATTGATTATGAATGTGTCAAAAATAGCAAGGATACATTTTAATTGTTTATTAATAAACTCTAGAGTTTTCTGTGTCATGTCGGCTGACGGTGCTGACTCGCCATCTCCGCAGTAGTGGACGCGCATGCCAAGAGAGAAATGCACATTTTATTACATAATCAGAGAGTAGCCTATATCTTTTTGTTTTGAATTGTTTCGTTTAAAAGTAGACATTTCAAGCAACATATTTCTCATGTCTGTGAGACGCGCTCCAGTTCACATGCAATGCTATTAATGGCGCAGACGCGTCCATGTCACGTTTATATTGACTAATTGTTTATTAAATCCAGCCAATTGGTTTAGTCACTAGTAGTATTAGAAAGATTGAAAACTAATGAGAATTCAGTTCTCCTTTTGAGGAGTCTTTTCAAAGATATCTGATCCACTCCCCCAAAACCAGGTGGTTGTGTTGCAAATATTTACAACCCTTTTGTTCTAGTTGGAGTATTTAAGGCTGGGTAACCTAACACTTGGGGGGAACATTCTGTAGCCAGAACCCCCATGTGGTGCTGGGTCAGTGTCTTTGAGACACTGACCAAAACTGCATGTATTGTCCAGACATGATGACTCTTTTAATTTATTTTCATATTGCTTTGCAATTGTGTTTTATGTTTTTACGCTGATCAGTTGTGTACCATGGATTCTTGTTTATTTATTTACTTTTCCTGTCTGGCCAAAATAAATGTTAATCTTGATTTATTCTGTATCTTTCTGAAATCATTATTTTAGTAGGGTCCATGAGCAGTAAGTAGGTGCTACCGCAAATCTCTCTGTTGGGACAGATTATACTGAGGACTCCATAGCGGGAGCATTGAGCCATGCATGAGGGAAAATCAGATTTCTGACTGTCGGTGATATTATAAGTTGCAGCTTCGTGGCTATAAATAAAGGTACACTTTTTGTTATGAGTAAACCTGCGGGACTCATTTTACAATAGTTCACACTGCAATCCTCTGTAATATCAGAACTAACTAATTTGTGTCGTGAGAGCTAGTGAGTCGCGACACTATTGCCTCTGAGCGGTGCCGGGTCCCATGGAGGGTCCAGAGTGTCTGGCATGGAGTTCATTCTCTCAGTTGGTGTTATCAATATATTTTGAAATGAATAATGACATCAATTGGAGGGCCCAATTAATTCGAATTAGGCTACAAAAACAAAAAACAAAATTTCAAAGGGCACTCTCCCTAGACGGGGCCCTGGGTAGTCAGGTCCACTTTTCCCCCCACTACCACGCCCATGGGCGCATGTAATAAACTGTTTTCCCTTATTCATCGTGTCAGGCTGTCTGTTGCGATGTGTTCATCTCATGAGTTCATACCGCGATGACGATGAAAATTCGATGTATCATTCAGCCCTAGAATACAGGGTTGGTGAAGGCTGAATTTATGATGTCTAGTAACCGTGTGTTCGGTTACATATTTCATAAACTGTGAATGAATTTATACCGGGAGAGTATAAGGACCCCTGTCTGGTGTTTCATGATAAAGACTGGACTCTGTTTTACAACCGTGTCTGGAGGGATCTGAGCAATCGTGTGAGTGAACCTTTGTACATCGGTGAGTGGGACGGGCTGGTCCCGAACACCCGGTACCACGTGGTTGGTAATCATTCTAAAAAGAATCAGGATGAATATGTTTTCATATTCTGCTGTAAAGACAAGAAAGAGCTTTCTGACCGCATCGGAGATGGCCATCGAGGTGAACACGAGTTGTACAAGCTGGGGTTTTTGTTCAAGTAGAGCGATGTGTTTGTTGAATGGTATTTTTTCAACCATAAACAAAATGTTCAAGTGGAGCGACATGCATGAGGGATACAACAAAATTAAAGTACAGTTGTTCCACCCTGAGAGATCCCTGCGCCAAGACTTGTACGATCTGCCGTCTCCGCCCATTCACTATAAAAGCAAGAAGTCAGACCTGCAGTTCATTCATATAAAATGTCTCAAGACTACGCTTCAGAACATGCTCCATCTGCAACTACGGTCTCTCTTTCGTCCCCGGACTTGAACCCCCGACGATAATGCTACCGATCATATGCTGACAGACATCCCTGGATCGACCGATACAGACAAAGGGTGGTTAGACAAATTCTGTACAGACGGCTGCTTCACGGACATCGGATTCAAAACCATAAAAGCCCAGATTGCTGCTGCAGCATCTCATCTGAAGCTGAAGGAACCTGTGAGGGCTGTGCTACGAATCATCCGAGCCAGCTTCAACATGCCTGCCTGTTTGAGCCACCCGCATACTTTTTCGATACCCACTTGGATGACCTGAACGGCAAACTGTTTAAACCTGATCTTCGTTCCATTATAGCCAATGCTGTCCAATCCAGACCAGATTCAAAGGACCGTCTGTGCGATTCTGCACGAATTGAGACGAGCCATTCATCTCTGCGATATTGGCTGGGCATTGCTTGTCTGTTTACGCCTTATAAATCTTTGTCAATAGAAATATTACTGATATATTATATACTTATATGATATGTTCGTGATCTCATGCGTTCATACCGGTAGGAATTACTTTCAAAACCGTTTTCAGTAATATATTATTACAACTTATATATAATATTCTGTTCGGGACTGCTTATAATATATTATTTAAAAGTAATATCATACTTATACTTTATAATATGAAAATTATGAAATATACTTTTTTTTAGTATTCATTACCCAGTAATGCTTTTCGACAATGAGTGGCTCCGATGACCCGCTGGCAGGACGGTTGGCAGATGCAGCCGTAGGCTGGGTTCTGTGAACTGAGGAAACAATTCACAATATCATATTTGTTTGTTAATTATAAGATTTTCCCAGATGTGTTGAAAATCTTCAATGTAACCTTAAAAAACGCAGAAAGCGACGCGCTTAACAGACAATGCTGTGTGTGTGTGTGTGTGTCTGTTTGAGGTGACATGAGTCACATCTGTGCACACAGAAGATGTCTTCATATTTGAAATCTTTTAAAACAAATGAAACATACAGATTTATTTGTTTGATTTTATTTATAAATGAAATCTAAAGTAATGGAACAGACCCTGTTTAATAACCAATACACTTTAGGTTTAATAAAATTGCTTTATACAACAGTCGTATAGGTAGATCAATATAAGATTTTATTAAAACTTTAAATATTTTATTTACATCTAATTTAAACTTTTAAGATTAGGCTTTGAACATTTTTGACTTTATCAAGTATTTGCTCTGGAAAAAGTTGGATTTTTTTGTAAACCATTCTGCTTCATGTGCTCTCTGAAAAAGATATTTCATAAATATTTTTAGTAGTAAGTGTGTTTCAGTAAATTTTTGTATGAGGCATATTATAGCGTAATTATATATATAATAATTTAATTTAAAATATATTTCACTCAACCGTTTGAAACGCGCACATGTGTGAGACAGAGAGAGAGAGAGAGAGAGAGAGAGAGAGAGAGAGAGACAGAGAGAGAGAGATCACATTGTGATTCATCTGTTAAAACATGTTTATTTCTTTTACTTACTTAGATTCTTCTTGATCCCCGTCACTTACTAGTATTACGGGGTGGACCCTCTGTTTATATACACACGTGATCTGCAGATGTGTAAGCCCTCAACCGTTAGATTACCCTGACCCTAGCACAAAATGATCCATTTCCAATTTGGACACACACAGGTCAACATCGGTATTTCCTGCTGAAGGGATAATCGTTCACAGATGGTCAAAGGACAAGGGACAACACATTTCATAACAATAACCCATTCATAACCATAACTCAGGGTCAAAGGTGGACGCCTAGGGGATGGGGCCCAGGATCAGAGGTCAAAAACTTCAAAGACAAAGGTCAAGGGTCACCATCAATCAAACATTTTGACAGGTGGTATAGCTTAATCACTACTAATGGGTTAATGATTCTTGTTCTGTCTTACAAAAACTACAATAATTTTCAATAGGTGTGAATTTTGAGATAAACACGTTTGTGGGATATGTATTATGCAGTATTTTCACATGTAATTCCCTAACTTTGTTCATGATACAAAATCTAAAAGGAACAAGCTACGCTCCACACCAATGAATCTCAGTAAAATGACAATTCCAGAAAAATTTCCCATGAGGTGTTATTTTCTTTAAGTTTAGAAAGTATTTTCTGATATGCAAAGGGTTCAACCCGGCGCTCAGGTAAAGTTAAACAGTCCGCAATAGGTGCTCTTGGGGTAGGGAAAAATCCAATGGCAAAAAAAGGTAGGTCCCAGGCACTCAGTCAAACGTAAAAGAGGAGAAGGAATTAATTTAAAAGCCTTTATTAAGTATGGCTTAAGTCATATTAAAAACTACAGAGCCAACATGTTTCGACCAAAGAGATGGTCTTCTTCAGGGCAAAGCAGCTTATTTTCTGATATGCTTATTAGTACAATTGCTGTTCATAATATCCATACCTTTTATATAAAGAGTCAAATTAAAACCAGGAACTTCACTTTGTTTTTATAACTTTTCATTAGTTCTAATATGCCATTAGGTATAGATTTGAAAACTGAGTTATATTCTTTGAACGTTATCGGGAATGCCTTCTCTCTGAGAAAGGATTCATAGTTAAGTAATTATGTTATTACAAACAAAAAGGCATTTTACACATTTCTTAACAGGTATATTAAACATATTTTCCTCCTCAGTCTGATACAGACATAAGATTTCACATTTAGATTTGTTAAGCGTCAAACCCGAAGCAGCAGGAAAATTGTAGCATTATCGATCTAATGTTTGAGATCATGTATAGCATTATCAATCGGCCGAAACTTTACTTGATAAAGTTTTAAATATGGATATTTTTCTTACACAAACGCACCGATTCGCTTCAGAAGGCCTTTATTAAAACCCCAGAGCCGTGTGGAGCAGTTATTCAATTGACAGGTGCATTTTTATGGACTTCAAAAACAGAGCAACTATTACTGCGACCATTATTACTTGCTTGAATTAGCCTGGACTTTTTTTTAATATAACTCAGATTGTATTTGTCTGAAAGAAGAATGTCATTTACAGCTAGGATGACTTGAGGGTGAGTAAATCATGGGTTAATTTTCATTTTTGGGTGAACTAACCCTTTAATACTGAAGACATTTATTTTATTTTATTTTTTTAAATAAAACTATAACGTTTTTTTTTTTTACATACTGAATTGGTCGAGTTTTCTTTATTATGTTGGCTTAATAAAGCCAGCATAGATTTAAAGATGATGACTGTTATAATTATCATCATCATTATTATTATTATGAGAAATTGACTCCGGATGGTCTGACTCGCTTATATCTTTTCTAAATGGTCAGACTTACTTTCCCAAAAAATCCCATTGATCTGTGTTATCTGAGCACTGAGGGCCGTAACACTTAATGCTGTCTACTAGAGGGGCGACAGGATAATAAGGGTCTCAGTCAGCTCCTCTGGTCAGTAGTCAGAAAACGCAGATCAATGGGATTTTTTGGGAAAGTAAGTCTGACCATTTAGAAAAGATATAAGCGTCAGACCATCCGGAGGGTCTGAGCTGAGTTTGGTGAAGTATTAAAGTTCTAGTCGATTTCTCATAATATATAATCTTTCATCAATAATAATAATCTTTAAATATATGCTGGCTTTCTTAAGCCAACATAATAAAGAAAACTCAGAAAAATCGACCGTTACAAAGTCCATCTCACTACAGTGGTTCTACAATAACTTTATAAAGCGACGAGAATAGTTTTTGCGCGAAAAAAAACCTAAATAACGACTTATATAGTGATGACCAATTTCAAAATAATGCATCATGAAGCTTCAAAGCGTTATGAATCAGCGAGTCGAATCATGATTCGGATCGCATGTCAAACCGCCAAACTGCTGAAATACATGACTTTGGCGATTCAAACCGCTGAATCCAATGTGCCAATGGAGGCCTTTCTGAGCGATCGGATTTCAACTAAAATATCTTCATTTGTGTTCTGAAGATGAACGGAGGTCTTACGGGTGTCGAACGACATGAGGATAAGTAATTAATGACAGAATTTTCATTTTTGGGTGAACTAACCCTTTAAGAGCGGGCATCCATAGTGCAAGGTAGCTATGCATTAATGTAATTATTTCTTAATTAGTTTAATTAAGTTTAATTTTCATGGTATCCAAAAGGCAAAAAAGATTGTGGTAGCAGCTAAAAATGAAAAATAACATAATTCAATCAGGTAAAGCTTTAAGCATAAAAGATTCATGGGTGTAGGTTTAATGACTTTACAAACATTTGACATATTAAATAAATATCATTCAGTGTCCAATGTGCAGCAGCTTTTCCCACATAGACCCTTTTCACAGACTGTGGTTTTAATGGTCATCAATATCGTAAATCCTGCAAGGTTTTTTTTATTTATTTATTTTTTAAATGTATGTACATTTATTACACTAATACTTTGTATTTTATTACTTTTGCATCAAATTACAAAAAGCAAGTTACCGCTGCTGTGAGGGTGTTTTTAATGAAGCGTCTATGGGAGTGATAGTGAAAATTAACATCTTTTTCTCTTTTCACTTCTGTTATCAATTTCACTCTATTTTTTCCCTCTTTTTGAAAGTTGTGAAATCACTATTGTGGAGTTTTTCTTTTGCTATTTGAGCAAATGGGGACACAAAAATATATAATTAATGTATTCTTTCATTCACCTCTATAAAAGTTAACTCAACTATGACGACTTCAGCTTCAGAAACCCAGAAATGTTAAATGCTCTATGCTCTTTTCACATAATGAAATGTTCTCTGATCCCACCTGTTACATTTATTAATTATAGTAATGACATTAACATTTGACTTCTACTCAGGCCAGCCAAACGCCAGCACCACTGACAGATGAAGAGGAGATGGAGGAAGAATATTAACACCCAACAGGAAAAAGAATAAAGTATTTGTAGGAAATAAAGATGACCATACAAATTGTAAATAAATGTATTTAACAGCTGTGGTGGTGGTTATGGCATATATCTCAGACTACCATCTGGCAGCATCCTTCCATCCCACCCATCAGTTTTCAGAAAGTGTGATGATGAGTGTCATCAATGCGTCCAACCACAGGAAATCCTAAAGCAGGGGTCTCAAACTCAAATTGGCTGGGGGCCATTGCTGTGATTGACATCTCATAGGAGGGCCATTTTAACGTTCAAGCACAACAAGAAAGCACACTATTTCTGGAAATGTACTTTATTTGCTGTGATGTTAGCTTTTATTTACTGAAGTATGAAAAAAATGTAGTAAAAGAATTTAATGAAAAATATGAACAGCAGCATATATATTTTTTTGAACAGTTAGTGCTAATCTTTTCCCCTTACTTTATTTTAACTTAAATAACTTGTCAAAACCTTACAGATCTAACAACCTTGCAGTGAACACATGCAATTACTGAACATATTTGCACACTTAATTCTTGCCAGACACCTGGCAGCGTTTCTGCTCACACAACTGAGCCACGTTTGCCCTGATTGAGGTCACAGTTGAAGCCCTAAGTACAGCTTCAAGATGGGCATCACTAAGCCTGGACCTGTTTTTGCATTTATTGAGATAGATATGTGCTTCCAAAAAGGCACATTACCCGACTGAACACTTTGGACAGCTCTGGGAAGCATGGAGGTAATTCTTTCAGAAACTGTCCTGTCTTGTCTGCTTTTCCCTGTGCCTCTCTGAATTTAGTTTTTAGCTCACTGTTGCTCTGCAATTCAATAAGTTCCATTTGCAACAAACTTGGGACACTCTCCACATCAGCTGAGAAGGGATCTGCGAACAGCTGGAAAGTGTCACGGTGTGCCTTGAAGTCAGCAAAACGCTGATCAAATTCCTGCAATAAGTTTTCAATAACAGAGACATATTCATCACCACTGAATGATGTGCCCTCCTCCACAAGAGATCTGCATGTTGTGAAATGACTGAGGTTTTTTGCAGAAAGCTGAGATTTCCACAATCTCAGTTTTGTGGAGAAGGCTTTCAGACTTTCATATGCTGCTGTGATGAGCTGACCAGGGCCCTGGAGCTTCAAGTTAAGGATGTTCAGCTCCTGTGTTATGTCCACTAGGAATGCAAGATCCATGACCCATTTAGGATCATCAAATTCAGGAACATCCCTTCTGCCATCTTCCATGAATTTCTTCACCTCTGCTCTTAACTCAAAAAATCTCCTCAGGACATTCCCTCTGCTGAGCCAGCGCACCTCAGTGAAGTAAAGTACATCACCATATGCTGACTCAATTTCTTTTAAAAAGGCCTGAAACTGGCGGTGCTGTAAACTCCTTGACCTGATATAACTGATACATTTCAGGACAACAGACATGACATGCTCATATTTCAAGCATTTGCTGCACAGTGCCTGTTGGTGGATCATGCAGTGCAGAACAACTGCTGGATCTGCATTTTCCTCTTCTAGCTTTTTTTGTACCAGTGCTACCAGTCTATTTTTTTTTTTTTTGGCTGTCATAGACGGGGCGCCATCAGTGGTAATGCCTACCAGTCTATTCCACGGCTAACCAGCGCGCTCAATCGTGTCGCACAGCTGCTGAAATATATCTTTGGCTGTAGTACAGCTGTGCATTGGACACAAACTCAGCAACTCCTCCGTCTCTTCAAATTGGTCATTAATACCTCTGATGAAAATGGCTAGCTGAGCAATGTCTGTTTTGTCTGTGCTTTCGTCAAGCGCCACAGAGTATGCAGTGAAATCTCTAGCTTTGCCGCGCAACTGGTCATAAATGTCACTCGACAACTCGCTTATCCGCTCTGCCACTGTGTTTGCCGATAGAGAGAGATTGTAGAACAAGCTCTTCTTTTCTGGACTTAAACATCAGTGACTTTTAACATGCAGTCCTTCATAAACTGCCCTTCAGTGAATGGCTTTCCTGCTTTTGCGATGAACTCACTCACCGCATAACTTGCTTCAACGGCAGCATCAGCATCCTTTTTGGCATTACGGGAAAAGCTTTGCTGGGACTTTAGCTCTCTCTGCAACGGAGTGGCTCGTTTTTTCCCCTCGTCTTCTTGGTACTTGTCATACTGTTCTCCGTGTTTAGTCACATAATGACGCTTGAGATTGTATTCCTTTAGAACAGCGTCTTTTTCTTTGCATATCAGACAGGTAGCATTTCCATTAAACTCCACAAAAAAAACTGCAATGTCCACCTTTCTTGAAACTGTCTGTGTTCACCATCCACTTTCCTTTTTGCTTTAGAAAGAGACATATTTTCATTTTCGTTTGCACCCAAACAACAAACTCTCCTCTCATCAAATCTGCCGGTAGCCTATATGCGTGGGTTTTGTGTTTGTTTTATGTTTTTTACATGTTCACGTTATATATATATATATATATATATATATATATATATATATATATATATATATATATATATATATATATATATATATATATATATATATATATATATATATATATATATACAGGGTTTTTCCTGGGTCAAAAATGGTCTTCGGTGGTGGCTGACAGACATGGTCATCCATACACACACACACACACACACACGCGCACGCACAGTAAAAAAGTTCCCTACCCATGTGATCTGCAAGTGCAATACTGACAAAACATTTTAAATAAATTCAAAGAAAATTTGTAATTTTTGCTTATCTTATTTTGATACCTTGATGTTTGTTTTTGTTCCTCATTTTTACACTATTTACTGATAGTTGTTTTGGTATATAATCATATCAATATTAAAAAGTAGTATTAAAAAATGAACAAATAGCCTAATTTTCTGCTATATACAATTTCATAAAATTATCAGCTAGCTAACCACAACTTTGTTCTGGGTTCACTCCAGTCTAAACTAAATGATTTTAGGCTATTTATTTTACTACACATTGTCCAAATAAATAAGCTGAAAGACTGTGGATGATTAAAGCTAATTCTTACTATCCACTCTTGCTAAAGTGGGTAAGCACACTTGTGTTCTCATTTCAAGTGTTCTGAGTAAATGATTCAACTGATTCATGAGTTCAGTGTTGGACTGATCCGTTCTAACCAGTCGTTAAAATGATTCGGTTCAAAGGAGTCATAATGTGGCGAATCGGACATTGGCTGACGCGCTGTGTGTGAATCCCTTCTGTTAGAACATCGCGAAAGATTTGTCAACACACAGAAAACACTTCATAACCGGATAGGATTTGTTTCACGTTTATTGAAAGTATGCTTTATGTCAGCTGGTCAGAGAATCAGTCAATGTTTTTTGAGCGCATTTCACACCCAGCGGTAATTAAAGGAAAACATCGTCTGATAGCGCCACGTGCAACATGGATTCGGTCTTCCGACCTTTTGATTTTGATTAACGTAATATGTGAAATATTAGAAAGCTAAGAATGCTTATTTTGAAGACAGAGAGCGTGCGAGCGGGAGAGGAGCTCTCTGGTCGTTCTCTCTGACACTCAGTTAACGCAAGGGCAGCGGTCATCTATTCTACATCACTCCTAAATCACAATAACTCATCAAATAAGGCTTTGGCGGGACAACAATTTGTTTTGGCGGCCGCCAAAAAATTTTCAATGTAGGAAAAACCCTGTATATATATATATATATATATATATATATATATATATATATATATATATATATATATGTGTATATGTATGTATGTTTTGTTTCAATTGAATATTAAAGGTAGTTTCAATGGGTATGAAGCAACTAGAAAAACGAATAATATCAAGAAAAAATGCGGGCCGGATTATGATATATTTTTTTACATCAGTTGCGGGCCAGAAGGAGGAGGAGGAGGGCCGTAAATGGCCCGCGGGCCGGCAGTTTGAGACCCCTGTCCTAAAGGAAATTCTAATTATTAGAATACTTCTAGAGGTTTATCAAATGAACGTCAGGATCCTGTATAAAAGGACATGACATTTTTGTCACTTTGACAGTGTCCTCATGATGAAATATGAGCAATGAATGAATGTTCCTGCACAGCAAAAAATGTTTTTCTTAATATGTATTTTTGTCAAGAGGCAGATAATTTAACTTTTTTTAAGTAAACGTTGCTTACTTTAGGTTTAGACTTTCTTGACTTACCCTGCTCTCTCGGGTTTGACATACCTCCCATTCTGAAACAGAAAACCCAGAGTTCCCCTCATTTCAGGGTTAACATACTCAGAGTTTTCACTTAACCTCCTTTCTGAAACGGAGCCCTGGACCAGTCTAAAATAGTTCACATATTTAGACTTATTGTAGTTGCACCATAGTGATTCAGTATAAGATAAAAACACTATTTGGAAAATGGATTCATGATGTACTCGCTCATTATAGAAATTAACACAAAAAAGTTTAACTTTAGTAATGATAAACACTCGATAAACGATAAACACTCATTTTTTAAAAGCTAGACTTGCGTGGGGATTTTTGGAGAATACACAATATCTGTGAGGAGTTGTTGGCATTGACAAAATTATCGCCCCCTGCTGGTTCCCCACCTTCATACATCCGTGTCCTTTTCACGCCTAGAGGAGGCAAAGTGTGACACTGAGACGCATCCTCCAGTGGACCAGCGTGTGTATTACACGCTTTGGCGTTATACTGGGTTATCAGTCTATATATCTGTGAAGAATGTGATTCGGGTCAAGATTTAAAACACCCAGAACTCCAGTCAGAATCACAATATAGTTTTATTATGGTCACATCATGTGTACAGTTGACGTTCATAACATTATTGTTGAAAGTAACCAATTGAAACCTCAAAATACACAAGTTTAAACAACGATAAAGGCTAAATCTATGTACTACACACTCATCACTTTGTTGTCGTTTTTGTGCAGGTATAGATGAAGTTCGGGAAGATGCGTGACGTTTTGTTAAGTTAAATGTATTATATTGCTTCACAGAACTATTGAACAAGTATTTGCAAGATGCAAGATTTTTGCAAGATGGCGCCGCCGTGCTCGGTCGCCGTTCAGGTCGCTCCGCTAAGACTTTGCTTTTATTTATTATTCTACTCTCTTTTACTCTCTATTTTTTCCAACGGATCATCTGCTTTGATCTGTTACGACAGCAAAACACTTCTGGAAATTGGTTACCGCTACACTGACCTGTTTCAGGACACTTTCTCCAATCTTCCATCTGAGATTCGCCGGGACGCCGAGTTGAACAATGGCCACTCGAGTCGACGGCGAAGATTCAAAAAACACCGCGGGAAACGCGCTGGGATCCGCAACAGACTGAGAAAAAGAGCATTCAGTCCTCCTCTCCCGGGCATTTTGCTCGCAAATGTCCAATCCTTGGAGAATAAGATGGACGATCTTAGAGCCAGGATAAGTTTTCAACGGGACATGAGAGACTGCAACATCTATTGTCTGTCCGAAACATGGCTCACGCCAGCGGTCCCGGATACAGCCGTGACGCCGTCCGAGAACTTCTCTGTTTTTCGGATGGACAGAACAGCCGAGGCCGGGAAATCTAAAGGCGGTGGAGTGTGTTTCATGATAAACAAGAAATGGTGCGATCCTAGGAACATCTCCATCCTTTCGCGATCCTGCTCGCCTCACTTGGAACATTTAACTATCATTTGCCGGCCTTTCTACCTGCCGAGGGAGTTTTCCTCGGTCATCGCCACTGCCGTTTATATTCCACCACAAGCAGACACGGGGCTGGCTTTATCTGCCCTCCATGATGTGACCAGCGGCTTCATAAACAAACACCCCGACGCTGCTTTCATCGTCGCGGGTGATTTTAACAAAGCTAACCTAAAGAAAGTATTGCCAAACTTTCACCAGCATGTCTCCTGTCCCACACGAGGAGCAAACACACTGGATCATTGCTACTCTCCGTTTAAGAACGCCTACAAAGCTCGTTCACAGCCAGCTTTTGGCAAATCGGACCATGCCGCCATTTTCCTCACACCGGAATATAAACAAAGGCTCGTTCAAGAGCCCCCGGTGAGGAGGGAAGTCAAACGCTGGTCATCCCATTCAGAGATCACGCTACAGGCAGCTCTTGATGACGTCGACTGGGACATGTTCCGCGCGAGTTCTGAAGACGTCAGCGAGTTCACAGAAGTGGCGCTCTGCTTTATCAACACACTGACAGAGCAAGCCACACAAACAATAACTATAACGTCCTTCCCTAATCAGAAACCGTGGGTGGACAGTTCAATCCGCACTGCAGTTAACACGCGCACTATCGCGTACAATGCCGGTCTCCAAACGGGGGATATGAGGGAGTACAAAGCTTCATGTTACGCCCTCCGGCGCGCCGTTAAAGCCGCAAAACTCCGCTATAAAGACAGAGTGGAATCTCATTTCCAACTCAACGACTCCCGGCGGATGTGGCAGGGACTGAGAACCATCTGTGCTTTTGGAACTAAATCCTCTGCAGAGGTGAGAGCTGATCCGTTACTGGTGAACGAGTTAAACTCTTTCTACGCTCGCTTTGATGGTAATCGCGGCAGCGCGACTCCGGCGAGTGACGCGTCAGAGAGAGTCCCTCAGAGCAGCAACGGTCACGTGATCTCTGTCTCGGAGGACGAGGTTCGGAGGGCACTCAAACGTGTGGATGTCAGGAAAGCTGCTGGGCCGGATGGTATTTCAGGTCGTGTTCTGCGGTCCTGTGCTGATCAGCTCGCAGGGCTCTTTACATCCATATTCAACGAGTCCCTTGCTACATCTGTTGTCCCCACCTCCTTCAAACGATCCTCCATCATCCCTGTACCTAAGATCAGTAAACCCTCTTGCCTAAATGACTATCGTCCAGTGGCTCTCACATCTTTAGTCATGAAGGTCTTTGAGAGACTCATTAAAAACAACATTTGCTCCTCCATTCCTGACACTTTGGACCCTCTTCAGTTTGCCTATCGTCCCAATAGATCGACTGAAGATGCCATTTCTCACGTCCTTCACTCCTGCCTCACTCACATCGACAGCAAAAGTGGGAACTATGTCAGGTTGCTATTTATTGACTATAGCTCAGCCTTTAACACCATAGTTCCCATTAAGCTAACACACAAACTCCTGGATCTAGGCCTGAATTCTTCTCTCTGCCTCTGGATTGAAGATTTCCTCACTGGCAGACCCCAGGCGGTGAGAGTAGGCCAGTTCACCTCCACCTCCATCACCCTGAGTGTTGGAGCTCCACAGGGCTGTGTGCTGAGTCCCCTGCTCTACTCTCTCTACACCCATGACTGTTTGTCCACACACAGCTCCACCTCTATCATCAAGTTTGCTGATGATACTGTTGTCCTGGGTCTCATCTCTGTCGTGGCAAAATTTCAAACTATCGCCGCATTACTGAATAAGAGACAAAACCTTGCCCAATTGTCTTTATAAAGATTTAATTTCTTGCAAGAAATGAGTCACAGTCATACAGCCATCTTCAATGTCTGCAGAGTGCACTAACTAGACATAACAGCACTCAGCTTTTTATCAGTTTCCCAAACAAAGTCACTCCTCCTGTAAATTTCCACACATGACAAGAAAAGCAGCACTTGCTCAAATCCAAAGTGTGCTGTTCATTTTAACTCTGATCCCCACGTTTAGGCCATCCTGACCCCTGAGTGTAGAACGTGTTCTCTATATTCTGTATATGACCTTTTAACCAGTAAGCTGGTTCTGTATGAATATATGCAAATCAATAAACATTTCATGCGCAATGTTTAATGTATAGCTATGATTAAATTTTTCCATAACAATCCCCTCTTTTTATCACATCATTGATAAACCATAATGAAAATTTTATCATTGTGTATATATTATATATGACTGCAACCTCGAAAATAAGTAAACATAATAGTAAGGTTTAAAAAGGGGTAAATATGACAATGAATAAATGTAATAGTAAAGTTTTAAATGATTAGAACGGAAATCTAAACTGAATGAAAAATAATAATAATAATAATAATTAAATTCAATAATCCATTCTCATTACACTCTTGAATTTGTGAAGGAAGAAAGAAAATATGCATAGGCTATTTTTGTGGGTAAAGCCCCCCACTCACTGCAAACAAAAAACATGTTATAATATTTAGATATCTGAGGCCTCTAAAGGCCGCCCAGATTTAAACCAACGAAAACATAATTCCCTAATTGGTTTCATTCTTCACTTTGCTAGTCACTATCTCCTATCACTAAATTTGTTCATCCACTCATCGTACCCGTCATAAATGTCTAATTTGACCATCTGTTGTGATACACTGGGCTTCACTACTCGTTGAACTATCCTGGAAATGCGTTGAAAAATACATTGCGAACACATACAAATCAGCACAATAATTTAAAAAACCCTGCAATACAGTAAAACATAACCAGTATCCCCATCCCTTCAGATTTGTCATCCAACAAAACCATGAGTCATCAGTTTTTTTTCCCCCTTCTCTCTCAGGTTTTCTTACAGCCTGTCTCATGTAGGCTACTCAATTATATTGGTTACATTGTCACTATAATCTGGAATATGAAAGCAACATGATACCCCAAGCATTTTCCAAACTCCCCCTCTCTCAGCTGTTATCATGTCTAAAACTAGTCTGTTTTTGGATATCTTCATCTCGGATTTGCTTCATTTCCTCATCTACCATTGTTAAAGTGTGTTCCATGCTATTAGCTAGTTAGTACAGTCCATGCTAACCCATTTATCTTGTTTATCGATTCTGCTGTACCCACACCCAGGAAAATAGACCAACCCACATTTGCTCTATCTGGTAAAGTCCCCATCACAGAATTAACTTTATCTTCTGTCTATCCTTTTTCTTGTTTTCATTACCTGGTAAATACACACATGTCCCCACATTCATCAAAGCTGGTTAACATCATCCTGCCAACACTCCCCTCTCCATAAAATTATAAGCTTAACCATAAACCCAAACTGTCGCAGTTGAAGTGTCATTCGGTCTTCTAACCTGGCAGGTAAAATTAGTTGTAATGCCACCCACTACCGTGTCAATTCTGACTCAGACTCTGACTTCAGTCCTCTCACAGTCAGATGTTGGATGTTTTGTTGGGATTTTCCCGTGCTCAATGTTCTTCGCAGCTCTCACTATCTCAGTCATTTGCTGCGGGATCAAACAGTCAGTTTCATTTAGTGTTACAACAGTCAGTGGTACTGCTTTGCAGACATGGGACATTTGCAGACAAAGCCAGCAGCTCGTCTTTATCTCTAGCTGTTGTTTCTGCAGCCGTGCCAAGGTACAGGCTTTGTTCCCCTGGCACCTCATCATGGCTTTCTTCACTTCCGGTTTCGCTCTTCCCCTTCCTGCTGGTGGAAAACTTTCTGCAGTGGCTTGCGTGTGCCCACATTGCCCTCTCAGCCACTTTTACGGCAGTATGCGTTGTTAGGAGGATTTGGTAAGGCCCCAGCCTTTCCCCTCTGTCAACACGAAATCACCTGGTTTGATGTCATGTAAAGGAGTCCCAGCTGGTTTCCCCAAATTTTACCTGCACACAGACGTTAGACAACAAAAAAGACATCTCTTTGCAATAATTCACAATTCTATTGATGCAAGCTATTGTTTACCCCCTTCCATTCCCATGAATGGTGGTCTCAAACGGGCTCCGATTTACTCGAGGCCTTTTCTCGTTTTCGTGTATATCAATACGCATCAAGATGCAAAAATTTTCAGCAAATATTAAAACCTCGTCATAAACTTCCATCATTTGAGTATCATTCCCCCTTTGGCTGCGTGATCACCCATGCAGCCATTAATCATAATCATCGAAAATATTTTCAGGGTAAACAAGGCTTGCTTGTCACTACTCGTCCAGACGCCATTTTGCACAGTGCGGTCACACTGTTCCCGTTGCTGCTTTTCTCTGGCCCTGAGTTGAAAAACTGCATAGTCTATAAGGAAGGCAAAACATTTGTGGTTATTTCAGATAATAAAAACATTCTGGCTGTGCTGTCTGTTGCACTTCTACGGCCTTCGCAGCTCCGTCTGCTCTCACAATTTCCTGTTGAAATAAACTCTTTGTTGTTAGTTTCGCTGCGCATTCTACAGATAGCAACCTAGCCAGGCAAGAAAATTGTGTCTAGCAGATTAGACACAAAAGAAGTATTCATAATTGTGCGCCCATCAGACTTTAACATTTTCTTGCGTTTCCACAGCGCCCCAAAATCGTGCTCAACTCCGAAGGCATAACGCTTGTCTGTGTACATCGTTACACTCTTACCCTCCATCAGCTTGCATGCTTCCGTCAAGCTATGAACTGCAGTCTTGACCAGAAGGTTTTCCCCAAAACATACTGAAAATATTCTATAAAACGAAAGACAAATCCATATTTCATCTCTGGAAGCCGGGCTAAGTGAGCAAGCACTGTTACTGCACTCCCGACATGTTAGGGGTGTGTGATACCTCCAAAATCCAAACACACGACACCTTATTGCTATCAAGCGTTTAGTGACACATCACACATCCCTAGGCCAGACCCTCAGTCACTCCTCAGAGACCCAATACACACTTTAGAAAACACATATGAAGAAACAAACAATCAGTGGTTCTCTTAATTAATCAAAATCATAACAGACCTTTTTGGGGTCCGAAACACAATAGTGGTCCAACTCAAACTAAACGATAAAAATAAGATAGATAATAATCCATCTTAGCACTTTAAGTCTCTACATAAAACATCCTTCAGTTTACATTGTGTGCTTTGCTCACAGTTCAGATGACACCTCTGACACGCACAGTTCCAAAGCACAAATGTCTATCTAAATGCCCACAGTTTCTCACTGTGCTTCACAATCAACCTTCCTCTAGTCAGTTGTTTCAACACCATTCTTCACAAACCACCCTGTTTTTGTTAAACATACTATTTCCAGCAGACCCATTCTAACTCACCATAGCCCACTTAAACCCAAAATTGTTATAACTTTACCAAGAACTTGCAAATTTTCATAATCTCCCATATCACTTTATAAAGTATTCAAATTTGTACTATAAGTCACCATCAATTTCTTTAAAGCCGTTTCAAAAGGATTTTTCAACTCCATATATGTATATTAACTCCATTTAACTTTACAGGTGTTCATAAATTGTTCATAATTCTGTCCGAAAATCAATTTTCCACCAAAAAACAATCAATCTTTTTGGGCTATTTCTCTTCTGTTTTAACTTGTCACATTATTCCTCTATCAAAGAGCTGCACCATATGATGATTATTGTTTCTTATCTCTACTGCTCTGTAGAAACCAAAATATTATATTCCTCTTATCTCAATCCCAGTCACACAGAAAGCCTTCTCTGCCTGCTCCTTCAGCCCTTAATACATAAATAGAAGCTCTCTTAGACATCTAATGTCATGCCTCCATTCAGAGGAAACTTAAAATAAAACTCTTTCTTTCTTAGAAGTTCTCCCTTTGTTCGCCCTCTGACCTTTCATAAATACTAGGGAGTCTCTGGATAATTTAGATTATAGTGACTTTAGTTAATTTGTCTCCTTGTCTCTGCCGTCCAGTCTATAAATTTACATTTGTCATTCTTAATCAATTGACATTATTTAAACTCCGACCCTCTGTTGAATTTATACAAGGGTCTTAAACCCGTGGTGGGCGGCAATCTCGAACTATTCCGCTTTAACATATGCACTAATCCATAGATTAATTCAAAACAACATCATAAATGACAAAGTAGTCATAATTACCATTAACAGACTGAGCTGGATACCAATCCATTTAAAGCTCGTCCATGTTCTGGATCATCTTTTCACCAGATTCGCATCCGAATAATCAGCTTCTTTAGCGTTTGTCGTTTCACTTAACTAACCCATCTGTGATGATAAAAACACTCATTCCAGAGGTTAATTGCACACTACACTCAATCAAGACACATAAATATGAACTGCTCATTCTCAAAATGTGCTTTTACATGGTTTCTTAACCAGTTTCAAATCTGTTCATTACTAATCTATTCTTAGAAAAGTCTGTTGGGTTGTTTTGTTCTGATATCATTGTTTTTGTTTTGTCTCAGTCGCAGGCAGAGTACAATCCCTGGTTCCACTGAAGCAGCCTCTCTCTCCCTCTCTCACCCACATTATCTTTTCAACAGTCTTCTAAGACTTTTACTATAATGTTAAATTCACTAATCCTTAATTCATTAATCCTTCACAAAGTTTAGAAATTTAACTTTTGAAGTTTCAAATTAGAACATCTCCAATAAGTTATACTGTGAAATTGTTTCAAGTTATCCTTAGTTTAGATACCTCTGTTATCCAGAACTTCTCTTTAAACTTCAAAAGCCGTCCTCTTAAAGCCATCACCATGTCTCCAAATTATCCTCTGCCATCCTAATGACCTGCAGGATTAAGACTATGATAGAGACATATTAGTTCAATATCATACAGCTTTACTGATACTAATACATTTTGTTCTGTTCCAAACAGTTATCAATCACAATCACAGAATGGTCTCAGCTGGCTCTTAAATGCCAATCATTGCTCTTTTCTTCAGGGTGTTTCCTGGCTCTCAATTTATGCGGTATTTGGTGAGCGGTATAGAGGGGCCTAATTAGGGCTGGGGCTACTGTGTCCAGTCTTGACCTTGGCCCCTACGAAACACAGCTCCCCCCCCAACACAGAGATGCTGCTGGCCTCACAGACATCTGCCTCACCTCTCATACACACCTCACATAAAACCCCCCCCTCCGTTTTTTTTTTTTTTTTTTTTCGGGGGGGTCCGAGATGACTTATCGTGATTTCCCTGGCTTGGGTTGCCCCCCGTCAGGCCGTAGGAAGTCTTACCCGTCATCGGGAACAACCACATCGTGCTCAACCTCGTCATCGCTTTGAGATCTTTGACCCTAAACAGGATCCGATATTTTCTGGAGCCTTTTGGAAAGTGCATTCAAGAGTCATCAGAGCCATCTGGTCTGCTTTCAAATGAGTAAAAACATGGAGGCAGGTTAATTATAACACAACTTAATCACAAAAATCCATCATACTTCTTCAAAGCTGCCCCATAGCAGTGCTTAGATTATTCTCAGTAAATTTAGCCAAAACAACTGTCCATTCATTTTAATGTTCTGCTACATCTGTGACCAAGGCCATCAGTTCTGTACATGGTGAAGGCTAAGAGTAGACAGAAGTTACTGGTCATATCATACATTCGTCAAAAATTTCAGTTAATTAAAAGTCTGTATTTTGAAAACATCTCTTATTGCCCTCTTGATGGCACCTTTTTTATTTTTTATATCTTAACAACTAACTGTCTTTTATGTTCACATAATGCCCTGTGCTTTTACTCATCAATATCTTCTATCATCTGTGGCACAGGCTCAGATATCTGCTTTGAGCTGGTCTGGGATGAGAGAGAGACTGAGACCTTCAGGGCTGGTACACTGCGTTTTCATTAACGTTTCACTATTCACACTAGCTCAGTGTAAAATCTAGCTAGAAATTAAAATTGTTTCCAAATAAACATCAGACATTTTCCTTTTAACTCTATCCTTTGCCAGAAATTACATTTTCAAATGATCATAATTTTATATTTGTCTTTTGCCCTCACAGTGAATTCAGAAACTATAATTTTCACTCAGATTGAGTCTCTGTTACTCAAGTTAGGCCACGTGGTGGCTAGATTCAGATAACAAATTGTTTATTAGCTCAGCACAAGCTTATCTTTTGAAACCAAAACATCAGCTTCTAGGGTTTTCAACATTTTAACTTGCCTATAGTTACTTCAACAACCCAATATTCTATCAAATCATCATTATCAGAGTTTTGCAAAAGTGAGAAGAGCAAGAACATATTTATTATATAGTTTTTATTTGAAACTCGGTTAATCAGGATTTATATATCTTTGCAGCACGTTTTATCATCTTTATTTTTAATTTTAACCTCATATTAAAATGATCTCAAATCCTTCCTTCAAAAATAATCACCAAAGACTTTATTAGCCTTATTGTTATCTCATTTTCTTAGAGTGTAAATCTCTGTTTCTTTCGTTTTACTGCGTTTCGTTTACAGAATTTAGTCTGGTGGCCTGATCTGCCACACTTTCTACGCCTTATGGGTGTTCGAACACAATTACGTCCAAAATAGCCCTGCTGACCACAATTAAAACACTCTCATCTTTAGCTTATGGAGCAACGTTCAGCAACCTGTGTGCTCCAAAAGTGGCAGTCCGTCTGAGAACAGAGCTCGCTCGGGGTCTAATAAAACAAACAATGGCTTGCAATTTATGGTGTTATCTGCTTTTTCACCAACATCACTTTTAGTTACTCAATTGTATATCTCAGTCACTTCTGGGATTTTCCCTTCGGGTGTACTGCACTTTACCCATTTTACAAATTAATGAATAAACAAAAAAGAATCTAGAAATTGGAATTTTCTTGTTCTCTCTTTGTTTGTAGCCAGTCAAGTTGCTGATCAACTTTCCAATTACAATAAAAACATTTCTGCCCATTTCCTTCACTGGTCCACCAATTTCCTTTGAAGTCAGGCCTTCAGAGCGGAGCTGCTTACAGCGTTTGCTCTTGTTCATCTCAAAATCTTTATACCAACTAATCAAATTACCGATCATATCCCTAAAAATGTTAGCCAGAATTTAGTCAATGTTCATACTCACCAGCGATCTTTAAACAGCTGTGACTTCTGCGTGATAAGACAACATTTTCCTTTCTCTCTTATCTGCCTCTTTTAAGCAACATTTCACTGTTTGTTCGCATTTCTCACATACATTTCCCACAACAACCCTTCAGTTTATCTCCCCTTTTCAACTGACTCATTCACCACTTTCAGTCTGGCGCTCCCTTGTTTGGGAAATCATGATATTTAATTAACTTCTCTTCCTTGCATGCATTTTTCCCATATAATTTTCTCATTTGACAAAATACCGGTGTACCATATTCAGCTAGCTTGCTTTGGGACTTCCCCATACTGGCTGTCTGTCTCTGTGGCTTTTCCCCTCTAGCGTACGCTAATGAATCTGTCGGACGTCTCCGTTCAGATCTGATCTCTTCACCCAAGACCAGACGGGCGGACACTCCCAATAGTGTCCTCTCTTATTGGCTCCCAATAGCCCAAAACCGGCTCACAGCACGGTCTCCTCGCCCACGTGATATCTCAAAATTTTAATCACGTTGCATTCTCATTTTATTCGCCCACATGGTTTCAGTTTCTATCCCATAAACAAATCAACCACGTTGCATTCGCCACAGAGTCAGACCCCACTATGGTTTATCCACCCCAATTTCAATTTTCAATTTAACTAATTTTCAATTTAAACAAATTCTATTCATCAAAATTCTTCCCCGAATTTTAAGTTTGTCTCTTACCAGAAGCGTCCCGTTGCCACCTCGGGTTCGTTTGTTCCAGTGGTCGGACCCTCCGGACCCCCTGAGCGGTTGGCCTCTCTCCCTCAATATGTCGGGGTAGAGCTGTGACTCTAAAGTCCAGGATGATCAGTCACCATCCGCTCCCGGGGTCCAGAAGGCACATCCATGGAATCTCCGCTTCTGACACCAACTGTCGTGGCAAAATTTCAAACTATCGCCGCATTACTGAATAAGAGACAAAACCTTGCCCAATTGTCTTTATAAAGATTTAATTTCTTGCAAGAAATGAGTCACAGTCATACAGCCATCTTCAATGTCTGCAGAGTGCACTAACTAGACATAACAGCACTCAGCTTTTTATCAGTTTCCCAAACAAAGTCACTCCTCCTGTAAATTTCCACACATGACAAGAAAAGCAGCACTTGCTCAAATCCAAAGTGTGCTGTTCATTTTAACTCTGATCCCCACGTTTAGGCCATCCTGACCCCTGAGTGTAGAACGTGTTCTCTATATTCTGTATATGACCTTTTAACCAGTAAGCTGGTTCTGTATGAATATATGCAAATCAATAAACATTTCATGCGCAATGTTTAATGTATAGCTATGATTAAATTTTTCCATAACATCTCCAACAACAATGAGACGGCATACTTGGACGAAGTGGAGCAACTGACATCATGGTGCCAGGACAACTGTCTCTCTCTGAATGTTAACAAGACCAAAGAACTGATTGTGGACTTCAGGAAGAGACAGCATCGGTCATACTCCCCTCTCATGATCAGCGGGACACCGGTAGAGAGAGTGAGCAGCTTCAAATACCTGGGTGTGAACATCTCCGAGGATCTGACCTGGACTACACACATCCAGACACAGGTGAAAAAAGCCAGGCAAAGACTGTACCACCTGCGCCAGCTGAGGAAATTCAGGGTTTCACCAGCCATCCTGAAAACTTTCTATCGAGGGGCGATAGAAAGTGTCCTGTCTCAGTGCATCACAGCGTGGTACGGGAACAGCACCAGTCACGATGGCAAAGCCCTGCAAAGAGTGGTGCGCTTATCCGAGCGCATCTCAGGCTCAGCTCTCCCGTCTCTGCAGGACATCTACACCAAACGCTGCAGAGGTAGAGCTACCAAAATCATCAGAGACATTAATCACCCTGCAAACTCTCACTTCACCCTGCTGCCATCTGGTAAGCGCTTCCGTAGCCTGATGGCAAAAACTGAAAGACTCAGGAGGAGTTTCTTCCCCCAGGCCATCAGACTCCTGAACTCAGTCACGTGACTTCACTTCACCCCGCACACGCATAAACATACGGTTTTTTAACATTAACATCCACATACTGCAATTGCACTGCACTTTACTTTCCTATTGTTACTGCGTAACAACCTGTAATAAACCTTGCACATTATACTTCTTTATATATACATATATATATATTTTATGTTAACCACTTATTTTTAAGTCTACAGTTTATCTCACTTATCATATCCACATATTTTTTATATTTTTATTTATCTTATTTCCTATTTTTATCTTTTACTTGATTTATTTATAATTCTACTTATGTTAATACTTTTTATTCTAATTTTATTCTATTTCTATTTTAATTTCTTGTAACTGTTATTTGCACTGTCCATGGAGCGGACCTGTTTACATTTCACTGCCAGTTGTATATTGTGTATATAACTGTGTATGTGACAAATAAAACTCTTGAATCTTGAAAAGTCAAGTTTTCAGGAGAGATGTTTTATATGTTTTGCATATGTTTTCTCCAGCTGACACTCTTGATATAGTCGGCGGTTTTTGAGTCATTTATTGCTTGATTAAATGAACATTTGCTTCTATTTATGCCATTTATGATCAGGTATGAAAACATGTTTTTACAACAGGCAGTATAGTTTTTGCTGGTCATGTGATCTCAACATGTTTGACCCGCTCCATGTCAAATAAAACCACTTTAATTATGAGACTCGTATGACATTCTTCAAAATATCATTAATTTCTGTAGAGCTGGACGTTTTAATAAGGATCAAATGACTGAGTTCAGCTTTGAGAATGAAACCAACCTGTTTGTTCCTCAGTTTCTTCCTGTTTAACTCTCAATGTTTCTTCAATCTTCACGTCTTCATATTTCACTCTGAATGTTTCTTCAATCATCACGTCTTCATGTTTCACTCTGAATGTTTCTTCAATCTTCAGGTCTTCACTCTTCACTTTAATAAACGCTATCTTTATAATAGTGTGTCACGTGGATCTCAGTTGCTTCACCAGTAGTGCTGCAGTCATCAAGTGTGAATAAAGCAGAGAAACATTGTGTGTTTATACAGGTTTCAGGGGGCCGTCCTTACAGGTGAAGATAAAGTACACAAAAGCATGTAAAGGATGTGAGCAGTTATAGGAACAGCTCTAATCCAATCAGCTCAACTATAGCACTGATTATCATAGACATTAGGAAGAGTCGCACCTTCATCCATTCATTCACACTTAACTCAGATATTGATTAGCATCAACAATCACACCAATTAAAGTCATGAGGCAGAAGCAGCAACAGCCATTAAAGACAAAAGGTCAAAAGCCTCACTTACCATGATTTTACATTTGTATTCCCACACACCTAAAGCGAAAGAGATTCATTTACATTTATGCATTTAGCAGACGCTTTTTTCCAAATCGACTTACAACTCAGGAGTACAAGAAGTGATCCGTCATGAAGAGGCAACGAAACATAAAACGTGCCTGAAGTACTACGTTTTGGACATTACTCAGAGGATCACATGCTAGGGCAGGGAAGGAGTAGAGGAAAATAGAAGGAAAAGGATATAAAAAATAATAATAATAATTAAGATGAGGTTAAGTGCTCGCAGAAGAGGTGAGTTTTCAGCTGTCTTTTAAAGGTCCCGTTTTTCCTGTTTTTTTGAAGCTTTGATTGTGTTTACAGTGTGCAATATAACGTGTTCATGTTTCACGTGTAACAAAACACAGTATTTTTCATACAATTTACTTATCTGTATACCGCTGTTTTCACTGTCCTCAAAAAGGCTTGAAAGATTTCCCTGTTCTATGAAGTCCCTCCTTCAGAAACACGTAACGAGTTCTGATTGTGCCAGCGGTTCCCGTGTTGTGATTCGACAGCAGCTTAGCGTACATTGCCCGGAAAGGTCACGCCTCTTACCATAACGGGGAGATGAACGCGCTCAAACTACAGCCCCTGAAGGCCAAACAAAGGTGATTTGACTCCGGGATGAAAATAACAGCGTCTCGACGACATGGCGTCAAACACACTCTACAAACGCAACCGAACGCAACACTTCCTCTTCTCCACGTGGGAGAGCAACAAGACCACGCCCCCTTTTCTTGCGTATTCTTGTGGGCGGAGGTTAGTCAACAAACTGTTCTACTGACGTCATTAAAGCAGGATGTACAGGGATGTAGTCCAAACCGGCCGTTCGCTGTAGGCTTTGAAAGGGAACTTCTGTTAAATTAAATATCTCGCTTGGCATTGAACTTTGAGCTTTATAATTTTACGGGTATTATTTATGCTCTAACAGCAACATTACACACTAACTAAAGTTTGAAAAATGGGATCACGATGAACAGGACCTTTAAATGTTGTCACTCAGTGATTCTGCCTTCTGGATGGTAGTGGGAAGATCGTTCCACCAGCAGGGAACGGTGAATGTAAATGTGCTGGAGAGGGATTTTCTGCCTCTTGTAGAAGCGAGTCAAAGTATGCAGGAGCTGAGCTCGTGGTGGATCTGTAAGCGAGCATTAGCGCCTTGAACTTGATGCGAGCAGCGAGTGGTAGCCAGTGCAGAGAGATGAAGAGTGGTGTGATATGGGTCCTTTTGGGCTCGTTGAAGATAAGACGTGCTGCTGCGTTCTGGATAATTTGGAGCATTTTGATCGCACACAATGGAAGTCCAGCCAGAAGCGTATTGCAGTAGTCAAGTCTAGAAATAACCACGGCCTGGATGAGAAGCTGTGTCGCATGCTCTGGTTTGATCTTCCTGATGTTGTGCAGAGCAAATCTGCATGAGCGAGCTGTCTTTGAAATTGAGCTGTCTCTTTCAAAGACCACCTCTTTGAAGGACAACTGGTCATCAAAGATTACACCAAGATTTCTGACTGACCTTGAGGGGGTGATCAGAGATTAACCTAGCTGGATGGTGAAATCATGTTGTAGATTTATTTGAATTATTTGTCCTTCTGCTGATTGTCTAAGGCAAAATACTTTTACCAAAATGTAAATGTAAATGTGTCTTGATGCTGTAAAACCATGGTTAGTTTTATCTTTTGTCTCTGTGATGCTCTTGATGATTCTGCATCATTACTTTAATTGTTGTCATTGTTCTATTTACCCTCTACCATTGTTTAAATTTGGGTTAGGGTTACTGTTTAGACCACTTATTACTAGCGACGGGCGTTTTTGACACATCCTCAATACATCTTCGAAACCTTGTGAATCTTTTGTTTCAAATCAGTGGTTCAGAGCTCATATCAAACAGGCCAAATCACATGATTTCAGCAAACAAGGCTTTATGTGATTGGCTGCCCAAATCCAACTTTCCAAAATCCAAACTTTTTAAAAACATTTAAAACAACCCAAAAACACCTACTGTATATACATATAGAATGCTGCATTAAACAATTTCGTAAGGGAAAAAATCAACTCCATAGACCCTTTTCACAGACTGTGATGACGTTTTAACGGTCATCAATATCGTAAATCCTGCAACGTTTTTGTATTCTCATTTTTTTTTTTTATGTATGTACATTTATAACACTAATACTTTTTATTTTATTACTTTTGCATAAAATTACAAAAACAAGTTTCCGCTGCTGTGAGGGTGTTTATAATACAGAGTCTATGGGAGTGATGGTAAAAATTTACATATTTCTCTCTTTTGCCTGCCGTTATCAATCTCACTCTATTTTTTCCCTCTTTTTGAAAGTTGTGAGATCACTATTGTGGCATTTTTCTTTTGCTATGCGAGCAAATGTGCACACAAAAAATATTTACAACTATGAAAAGGGTCTACTGTGGATTCCAAGTGATCAGGGCGTTCCAGTTCAGTCCATTGCAAAGTTTCCGCCAGTCATGAGCGCTCATGCAATGTAAGCAATAACGCACGTCCAAGTGAACCAGACGGAGGGAAGTTAGCAAGTGAAGGGCATAATAAAAACAAACTGGAACGGAGCACAGGAGTCCAAAGTATAATCAATTGAAGAAAATGTTCACTGAAGAACAGTTTGCAGTTTCATCAGCCGTATCAGTTTCAACACAGAGTTGGTAGGCAGCTCTGCATACATGAATTCAGGGTTATTGGGACATTTTTTTTCCAGTCATTTCAATAGCAATAACTGTCAGAATCATTACACACAATACTCGAATATAGCCTATATCTCAAACTGTCTGTCAAAGTGCAAAATGTATGCAACTTAAATTAAATATTCAGGAGTCAGGGTTAGTCTAAAGATGCGTGTTAAACTCAAAGCTCATGCAGTGATGGAGCGCAGCATCTGAACAGAACCGCTCTGAGACGCCAGTGATGAGCTGCTCGCATGAACACTGCGCATTGCTTGACTATTTATTTTTGTTACGAATTGTTTAGTTTAAACGTGGACATTTAAGTCCACATGTCATGAAAACAAGAAACTCTGCTTCTAACCACAGGTCGAGAGCTGTCAGTCCAACCACTCAACTTTGCGATGCTTTTTGTGAACGTTCATTGGAACTATGTTTCGGGAAACACCAACTCGTTTAACAATGCTTATAGCAACAGAACTTGCGACCATAGTTAGCTAATGCCGCTTTCAGGAAACACACCCCTGAGCGTCACAGCGCTACGCTTCGCTCATTACAGGCTCGTTCTCATCAGAACCCAAAACAGTATGTAGCTTTTGGTCACTACACGTATTTATTTGCACATTTATCTTGAACCCCCTCACCGAAAGCATAACTAATCGATCACAGGTGGCTCAACAGGTAGATCTATAAACTCATCTTTCAGGCATTTGACCGACTGGGTTGACACTTCAGCGTGAGAAATCTGGGGCGTGTGAAACCAATCAAATGCGTTTGTCTCACGGCCAATGCATGAAAGTTGGCAGCCCTGTACTTAGGCTGCTTTTTCAAAACTCTTAACACGTGAGCACAACATCAGTCTATGTAAGGTAAACTGTAGATCATTTATCATTGCTTTACCACAAAATGCACAACTTCTTTCAAATTACACAAATTCTTTCAAATTACACAAATTAACTGCTGTGAAGCTGAAAGCTTGTTTAGAGAACTGTGTGAAGAGTTTTGAAAATATGGTATTAAGTATTGAGAAATGAGTCCTAGCGATAGTATAAAACTACTCTGCAGCACTACTGGTGAAGCAACTGAGATCCACATGACACACTATTATAAAGATGGCGTTTATTAAAGAGAAGAGGGAAGACGTGAAGATTGAAGAAACATTCAGAGTGAAACATGAAGATCTGAAGATTGAAGAAACATTCAGAATCTCTTTCGCTTCAGGTGTGTGGGAATACAAATGTAAAATCATGGTAAGTGAGGCTTTTGACCTTTTGTCTTTAATGGCTGTTGCTGCTTCTGCCTCATGACTTTAATTGGTGTGATTGTTGATGCTAATCAATATCTGAGTTAAGTGTGAATGAATGGATGAAGGTGCGACTCTTCCTAATGTCTATGATAATCAGGGCTATAGTTGAGCTGATTGGATTAGAGCTGTTCCTATAACTGCTCACATCCTTTATATGCTTTTGTGTACTTTATCTTCACCTGTAAGGACGGCCCCCTGAAACCTGTATAAAAACACAATGTTTCTCTGCTTCAGTCACACTTGATGACTGCAGTACTACTGGTGAAGCGACTGAGATCCACGTGACACACTATTATAAAGATGGCGTTTATTAAAGTGAAGAGTGAAGACCTGAAGATTGAAGAAACATTCAGAGTCAAACATGAAGAAACTGAGGAACAAATAGAGAAAGAGGAGAGTGAAGACCTGAAGATTGAAGAAACATTCAGAGTCAAACATGTAGAAACTGAGGAACAAACAGGTTGGTTTCATTCTCAAAGCACGACCGTCACACACAACTTGGCTGTATCGTGGTCAGTAGACGAGGTGCAGACGTTCCTCTCGTTGGTAGCCGAGGAGCGGATCCAGCAAGAGCTGAATGGGACAACCCGGAATGAAAAAGTTTTTCAGGAAGTCGCTCAGCTCTTGGCCGCACACGGCTACCACCGGACCTACAAACAGTGTAGGGACAAGTTAAAAAAACTAAAAAGCAACTACAGAACCATAAAGGACCTCAACAGCCAGAGTGGTTCAAACAGAAGAACGTGGAAGTGGTTCGCCCAAATGGACGCTATATATAGAAGTAAACCAGCGAGCAACAGGAGGGAGGCTGCCCTGGACTCGGCCACAGCGTTGCTGGAGAACACGATGGAGGATGGTATGTTGTGTGTTAACTCTATATTACACTTGAAAGCTTCATTTTACTTACCATCTACTTTTACAAACTAATTATACAAACTTTTTGTTTCAAATTCATTGTCTACGATTGATTCTTTAGCACTTTCTCCACACACTGATGGCTCAAATTCCCAACTGGTGCTAGCAGCGTCACCAGCAGCACATCCACCAACACCAGCAACATCCAGCACCAGCATGAAACCAGAGCGCATGGTCACAGGTATGAAATATGACCAAAAAACTCACGGTTACAAATCATATGTCTAGACTAAGCTTGTATGTATATATATATATATATATATATATATATATATATATATCCCACCAACACCCATCCCCTCCCCTATTTTGCAATACCGATATATAGTTATTTTGGTTATACTGTCAGAGAGAGCGCTTCTGTTGTGTGTCATTCAATCTTTTTTGACATGCCGCCTTCACTAAATGCACGTTTATCGATAACTTATTGTGATTGGATGGTAATTTTGTTGTACGATGAGCTTGGCTACTTTTGATTAGGCTATTCTCACAGACCAAATCTGTCATATTTTGGCTTTTACAAAAGTCCTGAGGGAAACAATCGAGGATGGTCACCCTGTCTGCAGAACATGCAAAAAGAAAATCACTGCAATAGGGGGCAAACACTTCAAATCTGCCGCATCGTTTTCGTGACCATCACACACTGTTTTATAGCAAACACAAAAGGCAAGTTATCTTAACCTTAATACCAAAACTACATCTGGGATATAATTGGACAAAAAGTTTTAAACAAAGCCAAAGACGAATAAACGAATAAACAAGTTAAAACAAGACTATTAAGGGTGACATTTAAAGGATAATAATGTGTATTCATTGTACACTTATTACACAGATTTTTTACCACATAAATAATTACAGGGACATATGGAATTGAGATTAATGTTTTAAATCTTACCTATTTATAAATCCATTTTGTACAGTGTACAAAACCATCGCTCAGACAAGATGCTAACAACAATATTATAGTAGTATTAATATTAAAGTCCTCTGATTTCATTTTCAATACAATCACAAACAGAGACGCAAGGCCACAAGTTGCGTTTTGAATGAAACGAGAGCACGTCCGTTGTGACACGTGTGTGCGCTGTTATAATGCGTTGCTATTGACGACGGTTGTGACACGTGTGTGCGCTGTTATAATGCGTTGCTATTGACGACGGTTGTGACACGTGTGTGCGCTGTTATAATGCGTTGCTATTGACGACGGTTGTGACACGTGTGTGCGCTGTTATAATGCGTTGCTATTGACGACGGTTGTGACACGTGTGTGCGCTGTTATAATGCGTTGCTATTGACGACGGTTGTGACACGTGTGTGCGCTGTTATAATGCGTTGCTATTGACGACGGTTGTGACACGTGTGTGCGCTGTTATAATGCGTTGCTATTGACGACGGTTGTGACACGTGTGTGCGCTGTTATAATGCGTTGCTATTGACGACGGTTGTGACACGTGTGCGCTGTTATAATGCGTTGCTATTGACGACGGTTGTGACACGTGTGCGCTGTTATAATGCGTTGCTATTGACGACGGTTGTGACACGTGTGTGCGCTGTTATAATGCGTTGCTATTGACGACGGTTGTGACACGTGTGTGCGCTGTTATAATGCGTTGCTATTGACGACGGTTGTGACACGTGTGTGCGCTGTTATAATGCGTTGCTATTGACGACGGTTGTGACACGTGTGTGCGCTGTTATAATGCGTTGCTATTGACGACGGTTGTGACACGTGTGTGCGCTGTTATAATGCGTTACTATTGACGATGGTTATTATAAGGTAGGAAATGCCACAGAATACAATCTTGCTTAAAAAAGGGCATAGAGCTGCTTTTTTATTTGTTGATTTCAAATATAAAACTGTGTGCATCAGTTCTTTTTGAACACTTTCAACAAATTTTAACAAAACTGTGATAATATTGATAAGTGTGATCATTTTGGTCACTATAATCGTTGTACGAAACTTTCATACCGTTCCATCCCTAATGTATATGAATTCCGGTTACTAACCATAAATACTTTATTGCTAGTTACTGTAACTATGGGTGGGTTGCATTAACAAGGATTCATCTTAAATCTAGTTTAAATCAAGGTTTAACTAATAATTCTGTTGCACCAAACTTTAACCTTGTTTAAAAATAAGCAAGTTTACATTTAAACCATCATTTTGATCCTGGATTTATTTATATTTAAAATATATTAACTTTAATCCTGTTGCTCCATAACTTTAAACTCAGATTTAAATCTCAATTATGGATTCATTTTAAACTTACATGTGAGGAGGTTTAAATAAAATATAGTACACCTATAATTAAACTATGCGGATGATTGAACAGAGATAGAAACAGTGGGTGTGTCGTCAGGTCTCAGAGAGGTGTTTATTGCAAATAAAAATGAAAAATAAAGCAAATTGAGACATTGGAGTGTGAGGATCGTGGCGGCCCGTGAGTTTACGCCTGCTATCGAGTCCAGAATCTGTCACTCATCTCGGTGTCGGACAAAGAAAAGAAGAGAGTATATTTAGCATTTAACAGCAGTGGGGATGATGAGGTGAGCGCCAGTAATCACGGCCACACCTCGTGTTTCTCATGCGCGCTCCACTCGATCGAATGTAATGGGCGGCGCTGTCAAGAGAGATAGTCACTCCGCCAATCGTGACAGTTGTTTTGGCATAAGTTACACTGCCACAATATACTCCATTAATTGATACTATAAATATATTTCCAGGTTTATGAAATCCGCACGCACAATGTTTGCATTGCTTGCTTGAGCAGTAACAGTCTCTCTACGTAGCGCTTTATAAAGACAGCTGACATTTTACAAGTTTATTTCCTTTATCGGCAAGAGCTACTTATGTCAGAGAGAGTTTCTGGTGGTCAATAAAGGAAATTGTATATTAGTATTGTTGGTGTCAATGGTAAATCCATCATGGCGGCGAAAATGAATTGTAAATGGAGGTTTTAATCGCAGGTTAAATTCTAATCCCCGATTTGTTCATCTGGGTTTAAAATTAAGTGGTGCAACACAACTCGATTTAAAATAAAGCCTAGATCAACAAGTCCTAGATTAGCTCTAAACTGAGTTTAATTTAATCCTTGTTGGTGCAACCCACCCTATGTGATTAGTTCATACTGTAAATCATTTAAGGGATGTTAATGTACAGTTCTTTCATAAATCAATTGATATTATGATCACGTGTTGTACTCTCAAAAATTGATAATCACAGTAAAAAAAAAAAAACTCACATTTTTCTTCACTTTTGTCCAGGCAAGAAGAAAAGGAGCCTGCAGCATCAGGAGCATATTGCTGTTTTAAGAGAGATGCAGGTGGCTGATATTCAACAGCAGGAGCTGAACCGGGCACAGAGGGAGCGCCATTTGCAGATGTCAATCGATGAGGCCCGGCTAGCGAGGGAACAGGAAGTGGCCTTAAGGGCGGAATTAATTGGCAAAGCGTTGCAATGTGCTTGGGCGTAAGCTTTTAGACTCTGTACAGACACAGACTGCTCCTGGGTGTCCAGCTACTGACGTATACAACACTATCAAACCACAGCCTGAACAGAGTTCTTGGTGAAATTCTTCAGTCTACAACAAACGCAGGCGAACGATATGTGTATGGGAGCTTGAAATCACGTGGTTTTCATATTCAGAGGTGGCGTGTCAGACAGAGTCTACAAGAAATCGATCCTATTGGACGATCCTTCAGAAGACGGCATACAATCCATAGACAAATTTACAGTGTTGTAAATCCAAATTGATTGCATACCGATTTGACCAATTGCATTAATGCTGCACTTAAACCAGCAGTTACTGTAATGTAGGCTGCACACAAATTAATGTTAATTCACAAATGAACATTGCTAGCAAACGTCTCCAATAAACTGCATGTTGACATTAGACTAACACTTAACTATGAACACAAACACTCAATGGCTTTAATTGGTTTATTTCGGTAGCAAACATTTAACTATAAATCTTAAGGTCTTTCCATTTAACCATTGTTTTTGTTTTTTTATTGTTTTTTTTTTACCATCACATTTAAATTACTGCGGTGTGAGCGCACTTGGACGTGATGGAAGAGGTAGCATATTTAAAGGTGCAGTACGCAATTTCTGAAAAACTGTGGGACTATCAAGATATGGTTGTGATCCTTTTGGGATGGGGCTTGGACATGAATAAATCATTATACAGTGCTTTCTGCATCCCCTAATCTAAAGTCTAAACTAGAGGTCGACCGATAGTGGATTTTACCGATAACTAGATTGGACCACACTTCCCGATAACCGATTAATCGACCGATAGTTTTTAAAATGGATACTGGATTTAAAAAAAAACAATTAAAACAGTGCTAAACTTTGAAAATGTGCTTTGAAACTGTTTGAAAATGTTTGAAAACATTAAAATATTACAGGTCAAATTAGTTTCTTTACTAATAATCTAGAAACATGCATGTACATTTCATAGGTAACACTATGCAAGTCCCTTTGCAACAAGGATGTATTGGCGTACATGAACTATAAGCATTATGCATACATTTTTACAGCATGTAGTAATATGAGCAATACAATTGTACCTTGATCATTCATGTTACTTCATAGTGCATTAACCAAGTTTAACAGATAAAAATTAAAACAATTTAATGTTGAAATTAACATACTAACGATGAACAATACTTCATTTATTAACCTTAGTTAATGTTACAAATGGAATCTTATTGTAGTGTTACCATTTCAATCTAATAAAAAACAAATGCTCTGCTTTGTTTATGTTTCTGTCGGCAGCATGACGATACAGTTTGCTTTCTCACATCACTAATTTTATATGTGCAACATTTGGTTCGGACTTGTGTGTGTTTTTATCACATTGTTTTAACTGCTTGAGGTACTGCTATTAGCTTCCTCTCAGCCTCGACGACAAACATACACACTGCTGTTCTTTACCTGTTACTGCAGCATCTAGTCAAGAAATGAATTACTTTATAATGATTTGGCAACAAGTACTGTAGTGCTCTGTATTTCGCTGGTGTTTTAAACATCTGAAGTGTCAGCGCTCTCTCCGTTCAGCGCGCAGCCTCACGTGGTAATGTAAACAACACATGTGAGGTTTTTTTTCGCCTCTAGAGGCCGCTCTCCTGCTATATCATGCCAACAGACCCTTCTCAGAGCTCTCGTACTGTGTAATGACAGCGCACCCTTCTCCAGCAACGGACGCAACACGGGAAAACTATCGGTGAGGATTTTTGCCGATAACCGATTGTTCCACCAATCAACTATCGGTGCCGATTAATTGGCAAAACCGATGAATCGATCGACCTCTAGTCTAAACTATTCATCACACATAAACAAGTTTCATATCACTTAAAGATCTCCCTGTTACAAGTTACTCATCTAACATGATCTCATGAGCTTATAAGTACGCAAAGTCAGTCCGACACACTTGCGTTTGCATAAACACTAATGGGCGTATGTACAGCTTCTAAATCAGTTTTACATAAAAATACTTTTGGAAAGTACAAATGTTTCCTTTATTCTACTTCTCCCCAGAATGAATTCTCATGTGGACTTTAAGGTTTCCATCTTGACTGAAACTGTCTCCACAGTGAGGGCAGGTGAAACGGTTATTTCCATTGTGAATGTTCATGTGGACTTTAAGGGTTCCTTTCTGAGTGAAAGTTGTTCCACACTGTTGGCAGGTGTAATGCTTCTCTCCAGTGTGAGTTCTCATGTGGTATTTAAGATGTTCTTTTTGCCTGAAACTCATTTCACACTGTTGGCAGGAGTAAGGCTTCTCTCCAGTGTGAATTCTCATGTGGATTATAAGGTTTCCTTTTTGATCGAAAGTTACTCCACACTGTTGGCAGGTGTAATGCTTCTCTCCAGTGTGAGTTCTCATATGGTTTTTAAGATTACCTTTTTGCCTGAAACTCATTCCACACAGTTGGCAGGTGAAAAGTCTTTCTTGAGTGTGAGTTCTCATGTGTTTTTTAAGGGTTTCTTGTTGATTGAAAGTTACTCCACACTGTTGGCAGGGGTAAAGCTTCCTTCTAGTGTGAGCTCTCATGTGAATTTCACGGTATCCATGCTTTTTGAAACTTAGTCCACACAGATGGCAGGTGAAATTACCGACAGTCCCTGTCTTTTGAACCCTTTTTCCTGAAGTAGTTTTTTCAGTCTGCGAGACACTCAAAGATTTTTCATCAGTTATGAAATCATGATGTGTCTTTTCCTGATCTTTCTCTTCCATTTCATTCAGATCTTGACTCTCCTCTTTCAATGGCATCAGGTCTAAGCAAAAAAATACATAAAAGTTAAAAATTAATCCCAGTTTAATGCCACAAAGCAACAGACAATAACACATTTTGACACAAAACATTAATAACATGTATACTGGATCATATACACCAGGGGTGCCAAACTCAGTTCTTGGAGGGATTCCTGGTTGCATTCGCACCGCCATATATGAACTCTGAAGTGCCGTCACAAGTCAGAGATTACTTAATAAGCACACAGTAACTTTAATTGATTTTATTGTAAAGCATGTTCAGGACTCTTATGTAAGAGAACTTTTTATTGATTTCACCTCAGCTTTTAATAGAATGCAGGTTCACTTGCTTCTATCACGTCTACAATGTGAATATAAATTCTGCTGTGGCAGGGCCAGCCAGCTAGGTTGAAAAAATATGCCAACAAAGACACGTGGATACGTATGCTGAGCCCTGGGGGGGTTATAAGCCACAGTAGCTCAGCAATCTGCCTCGAAACACCTTTCTTGTGCATTCCAAGTGATTAAGGCGATCATCCGAAATTTCATAGAACCACAGTTACATGCGTAACTAGCATTCGGTTTCATTCCTACTGACCACCAGAGGCAGTGCAATCACTACTGCATGACACATACTAACATAGTCATGAGGAATGTCACCCACCTGATGTTAAATTGAGCAGTATACGGTCTAAATTGAGCAGTAGAGCTCACATAACACTTCAAGACATCCAGTAACCAACGCAAGCACAATTCGCAGGAAAGTGAGGATTCAGAGCAAGTTCAGACAGCGTGCACCCTTCAGAAAACTGCAGACAAGACTGGAAGATCCACCAACTGGAAAATGATATGCAGAAATGTACGCTCGTCCAGTATACGTTGAAAAAAGCTGAAGATGCTCAGATTGTTACGTTGCAGAAATCCTGTGTAATGTCTCCCATAACAGAGGGATAGGTGGAAATGCATATATAGGCATTTCGGCCATTTGTGAGATCCTGGCCCAAGGAACTGGACACTTCCATCTTTGCAAACCATAAGCGACAGTGAGTGTTCATCTCTGATGCAAAAAGAGCCACATGGAGAACATGGAGGCCTGCCAGTACCAGCATGAAATACTTTAGAGCCAAGAACACTGCACACAGTTCCAGCCGGTTGATATGTTCTGTGGCCTGGGTCAGTGTCCAGTGCCTACAAATACCCCTCCGATTCCATGTTGCCCCCCATCCTGTGGGAAGTGTCTGTCGGGCACACCTCCCTTCAGAAACGACCTGTCTCCACCGCCTCAACGCACGTATGCAACGGTGAGAAACTACAATCAGTCGATGCCAAAACCGTTGTTCCATAACTGGAGTGGTCTGAGGTGGAGTAAACCCAGGGGAATCACTGGAGTGGTCTGAGGTGGAGTAAACCCAGGGGAATCACTGGAGTGGTCTGAGGTGGAGTAAACCCAGGGGAATCACTGGAGTGGTCTGAGGTGGAGTAAACCCAGGGGAATCACTGGAGTGGTCTGAGGTGGAGTAAACCCAGGGGAATCGCCACTGTAGCCGCCATTAACATTACTATTAGTTGTAGGACCACCTCATACTGCAAAGACACACCCGGGTGAAAACGAGTCAAAAGTTGCAAAATGTTTGTCACACATTCCTTAGACAGGGAGGCAGACATTAGGTGGGAATTCAGGGTCATTCCTATGAACGTAGTGGTCTGTGTTGGAATCAGACAGCTCTTTTTCATGTTCATGGAAAAGCACAACTTCTCAAAAGCAGTCTGGAGTTGGTAGCACTTTGAACTGGTAGGATTGATTCAGGAAACTGAAACACAGAAACTTTCTGTGATGAACAACAATCGTGACGTGAAAGTATGCATCTTTCAAGTCGACAGGCCGGAAACCACCATCCTTCTTGGGAGCAAGAAGATACATTGAATAGAACCAGTCTCCCTGAATGAGGGTATGAACTCTGTCTATGGTTCCCTTCTGTAACAGTGAACACATTTCCTGACAGAGAACCAGTGCGTGAACTGACAACCGTAGCAACAATTCTTGAAAACCTGGGAGGCTGGTATTGAAACTGTAGAGTATATCCCCTGCTCAGAGTCATCAAAACCCAGGGGTCTGATGTGTTGGTCCTCCAGTACTCCAGCTCTATAGTAAAACGCTCGCTCACCGGCCTGATTATCTCAGGTTTTATGCGCGCGATTTTTAGTGGTTGCACTGGGACGCTGATGGGGTCCTCCTGGCAACTGTCGATGAAGTGGCTGAAAAACTCTAGCATCCTCAGTAACATGAGGACTTTGAGGGGGCTGTGACTGAGGTGTAACAAAATGCTCTGATGTGGCATAGTGATGCCGTGTCTGAACTAGGCATCCTAAAAGGTAGGGTTTCGCTGCACCTGCGTCAGTTGATGAGTGGCTTCAGGCTGCTATAAATTACTATAAATTTGCTTGTTTGAGGTGTACCATAAAGCTCACATTACAAATGTTAGTAATACGTATGTAACTCTGTCATTTATTTATTTTCCAAACAATGGCAATTTTCTTCAAATCTGCAGTTCTGGGTATGCGGACCCAAAGCAGCTTTGGTGCCTACGCTCTGCTCTGCTCCTGCGTTCTCATTGGTTCGCTGGCATATGAGGGATTTAATGAGCATGGTAAGTTGTGAGCGAATCGCTCGCACAAGAGGAAAAATTAGCTTTTACTGCCAGATCTCAAATCTCACCAAAAATCACATTGTGTTTGATACAAAATTAAATAGACTGAATCCAGTGAAAAAATTCATAACTGAAACTATTATTCTTTTTTTAAACACTTCTGAGACACATTTAAATTGACACCTGTCATGGTGTTTCTAATCTGTCGTCTCTGATTTAGATTTGTGTCCTCAGCTGATGTGCTGTCCCGTTTAAAGGTCCCGTTCTTCTTGTTTTTTTAAGCTTTGATTGTGTTTACAGTGTGCAATATAACGTGTTCATGTTTCGCGTGTCAAAAACACAGTATTTTTCACACAATTTACTGATCTGTATACCGCTGTTTTCACTGTCCTAAAAACGGGCTGATGAGTTCCTTGTTCTATGAAGTCCCTCCTTCAGAAATACGTAACGAGTTCTGATTGTGCCAGCGGTTCCCGTGTTGTGATTTGACCGCAGCTTAGCGCACGTTGCCCGGTTCCTGTGTTGTGATTCGACAGCAGCTTAGCGCATGTTGCACGGACAGGTCACGCCTCTTACCGTAACGGGGAGATGTATGCGCTCAATAATCTCTAAGTACAGCGTCCCTGGGAAAGCCAAACAAAGGTGATTTGACTCCGGGATGAAAATAACAGCGTCTCGACGACAAACAACCTCAAACGCAGCACTTCCTCTTCTCCACGCAACACTTCCTCTTCTCCACGTGGGAGAGCAACAAGACCTTTTTTGCGTATTCTTGTGGGCGGAGGTTAGTCAACAAACTGTTCTACTGACGTCATTAAAGCAGGATGTAGAGGGATGTAGTCCAAACCGGCCGTTCACTGTAGGCTTTGAAAGGGAACTTCTGTTAAATAAAATATCTCGCTTGGCATTGAACTTTGAGCTTTATAATTTTACAGGTATTATTTATGCTCTAACACCAACATTACACACTAACTGAAGTTTGAACAATGGGATCACGAAGAACGGGACCTTTAAAGGTAAAGCATTTAGTTTATGTGGCATTAGTGCCACCTAGCGGAATTACACAAATACAGCATATTTTGCAAACGGCCCTCCCGTTCGTCACGCCAGACTCAACTCAAACAACTCAACAGCTTTTACGGGTGCTTGGGAAGGAATCAACAGGTAAATGTAGGTTCAAATATATTAGGAAACTTTTAGCTGTGAGAGTAAGCAACTGATCAGCTAACACACCGACTAGAGCGATGGCGAACGTGCTTATTTCAAACTCATCCAACATACAGGTGCATTTATGACACAACACGTCACTCAGCATACCAAGGGTTAAAACCGCTCACCACTGATATATATATATATATATATAAAATATATGTAACAGATGTACTTTCCTGACTGGAGCTGTCCACAGAAATGTCCCCGTTTTACAGTTCGTTCAAAACAACCCGTAGAGTTACTGCAAAAAAAGAGCAGCATGAGCAGCTGCTGGTTATAAGAGCAATCGTGTAGTGATTATTTTCAGCAGCAGATGGTGCTGTGAGCTACACTGACTCTACGCGCCGCTATTTCATGAAGAATATAACCGAGAGCAGAGCGCCATTATCATCAAATATCAAAAGAAACATCTTTATCGCTTTCAAGTTAGAAACATACTAACTATTCATGTTAAATTAAAGTAATAATGTTTGCATGTGCTTTATAAGAGAGCCTCAACAGGGATTGTTTTGTCCTGAAGTTCCGCAGTCACAAAGCAGTGATTGTCACATCTGAACTATAAAAAACCCCAAACAATTACACTTGCAATAAAAACATGTGCAGAATACACACACTTTCTGCTTAAAATGAGCCTTAATTAGACCAATGAAGGACAGTTAGAGTTATTTTCAAGCACAAACGTAACAAAACATTTGAAGTAAAAAAAGTAATTTATATAATATAAACTTGTGAAAATTAAAATATTAAATACAATTATAAAATGTTCAAATATTTGTTAAATAGTATTTATCATATTAATGTTGTTTTATTTTTGTAATTTTTAATTTTTTGTTGAGTCATGTTATAATATTTGTTGAATAGTTTTATTTATGTTTAGGTTGTTTTATTTTTGTAATATGTTTTTGTTGAGTCGTGTTATAATTTTGTTTTGAACTGCTTGTTATTTACAATGGTTAGGCTTCTATTAATTGTTTTCATTGTTTGTTTGGTTTTTGCAGGTGCATTGAATTGTATTACATCCAGACCAAAAATCCTAATAATCAAACTAAATCATAATAATTATTAATGTTAATAATAATATAGGGAGCCCACAACAACAACAACAACAACCATTCAAAAATATATTGTCCCTGTTTTTTAATTAAAATATAATAACAAATTAGATTTTGACCACTCAAATAGGAAATGTCCCCGGTTTCCATTTCAGAAATCTGGTCACCTTAGTATTTAGTAGGGCTGTAATCTCCCAGTCGATTATTAGTCGATACGGTGTGGCTCGACCAAAATGAGAGGGGGTTCAGCGAAAAATCGGCAGCTGGCAGCAGGAAGTAGCTGCCGTTGACAGCCGGAAGACATGCCATATTAGGAGGGACCTGCTATTTCGTGGCAGCCAATCAGCATCGTCCAACGTAGTAACAACCAATCACATTTAACTGAAAGTTAAGCGACAGCAGCCAATATTGGCGCCGGTGAATCTTCAGTGATGGCCTCGGTAAATTCGTAATTAGTATATTAATTATCAGATTAATGAATTATTGTTGCTCTGTAAGTTGGATTTTAACTTTTATGTTAGAGACAGTGTATCTGTGACTACTTGAATTGGTTAATTTAATCATTTGTAGAAACGCAGCTTGTGCCTCCTGGTTTGCCAAGGGGTGATCATTAACTTCAAATTACTTTACCATTACCATTAAATATTAGCGTTTGTTAACACGTTAACTTAATCTATTGATTAGAAAAAAGCTCATGCTGATTTATTGGAATTATTAAGCTCAGCCGTGATGATACACGTACAACACGAACCATGTCGTTTATTTGTGTGTGTATCTAATTTTTCAGGGGATTGTCTGATATTCAACCATTTATTTATTTGTTTTGCTATTGCATTGTTTTTTTTTTTGACAAAAAAGTTATTTTAAGAACTACTTTTCTTTCTCACTCTGTGTACACTCAGTTCTACACTTCTTGTGATTTAAATGTGGTTACAATAAAAACTGAGAAATTTAATGGTTTAGAAACATGTCTTCAATTATTCTTTTTAATCATGCTCATTTTTATGCTCCTCAAATTTAAATATTCAGGTGTAACAAATTGGAGAGAGAAGTCGGTGACAAGTCAAGAATACTACCAGATGTACACTCTGCGATTTAATCTAATCTTTCTTTCTTTTTTTTCCCCTTAACTTGCCTTTAACTTAACTTTTCTTTCTTTCTAATTATTTTCTTTCTAACTTGTCTATCTTTCTAAAAGTTACAGCTGTTTTATAAAACAAAGACAAGAATGTATTGAAATACTACAAATGTAAAACTGAACTTAAATAATGGCAAAATTAGATTTTAAATAAAGGTAATTGAGACAATGTTCTTTTTTTCTCTCTTTTAGACAGGACTTTAATGAATGTTTATGTGCATTTAATAAATATATGTGTATTTATACATTTCATTATTTAACAAACATGTACACTCATAAATTATATTTATACACATACAAATTCATAATTTCAAGTGTAGCTTAATTTTTGTTTTCTGTATTATGTCTATGATCTTCGTTAATTGATTTATTTGATAAACCTTTTTAAATCAAATACAAAATTACAAATTTAAGTATTTTATTTAAATAAGTACTAAAATTATATATAAATTGATAATTTATTTGCTTTGCTAAAAGCGGCATCCTCCGACTTCTGGTTATTAGCGGCAGCTGACGTCAGCTGCCAGTGGCAGCTACTTCCTGCTGCCAGCTGCCGATTTTTCGCTGAACCCCTACTGACCAAAATTTCAATTTTTTTGCAGCGTTCATTTAATTAGTTTGGCCGCATTTATTTCATCAGTTTGGCCGCGTTCATTTCATCAGCTTGGCCGCGTTCATTTCATCAGTTTGGCCGCGTTCATTTCATCAGCTTGGCCGCGTTCATTTCATCAGCTTGGCCGCGTTCATTTCATCAGTTTGGCCGCGTTCATTTCATCAGCTTGGCCGCGTTCATTTCATCAGGTGGAAAGCACTAATTGCTAATGGGGGTGTTTTCAGAGCACCCCTGTTTCACAGGTAACAGTCTGCCTTCAGAACACCCCCCTTGTTTTCACTTATTTTGGATTAGCCAAACCCGCTGGAGAAGAGAGACAGATTGAAGCACGCTACTTTGCTGTATAGGCCTATTATTTATTTAATTGTGAGAGCGTGTTCCTAGTCAGTCCTCTTCTACCATGTCAACAAAGACATCGGCAGTGTGGAAGCATTTTTAAAAAATAGAAAATGGGACAAAAGTTGAATGCCAATTTTGCAAGCAACAGTTTGCATATCACAGCTCGACGACAAACATGTCATCACCTAAAGACGGTAAGCTAACTTGTCTGCGTTAGGTTGCCTCGTCTGTTTAGAGTTGCACTTTATTTAGTTTCTGCTCTTGATCTGGCTTGTTTAATAAATATTATTTTTTTTATTAAAGTAGACGTGCCTTTTGTGTTTAAGAGTAAAAGCTTTAAGTTAATAGTCTATTCGTGTCTCAGCCGTGAAGCTGAGCTGATCCTATGTTCGAGCTGCACATAGTGGCTACAATGAAAGTGTCTGTCAGTTATTATAATACATATGACAAAAACACTTGTCTAAATTATGTTGCATATTCCTCAAAAGTTCTTGTGATGATATCACTAGTTGACAACATATTTTCGGAAATCATAGGCTATGATATTGCGCAGGTGCACGTGATGCAACGCTGTCTGAGCCGACAGACTTGTGTCAGACTCATTTCAGTTTAAAATAATCAGGTCAAAAACTATTTAATATATATAATTATGTATAATTAATTTAGGCAGACAACAAGGCCACCAAGTACTGCGCACAGTGTGCAGCTAATTAATTGAACGTTTTTTTTCCTAACGTCATTTTTAGTCGAAAATTTCAGGACTTCAGTCGACCAAGATTTTCTTTGGTTGATTACAGTCCTAGTATTTAGGGGATTTTTAGTAAAATATTAAAGGGAAAATATTACTGACATTCTACAAAAATATCCTTAATTTCTGTAGAGCTGGAGATTTGAAAAAAGATGACTGAGTTGAGCTTTGAGAATTAAACCAACCTGTTTGTTCCTCAGTTTCTTCATGTTTCACTCTCAATGTTTCCTCAATCTTCATTTCTTTACTCTCTTCTTTCTCTGTTTGTTCCTCAGTTTCTTCATGTTTCAAACTGAAAACATTTTCAATCTTCAAGTCTTCACTTTCCTCTTTAATGAAAGCCATCTTTATAACAGTGTGTCATGTGGATCTCAGTCACTTCCTCAGGAGTTTGTCTGTTTGTTTGTCCTGTTGAAGAGGAGAATAATTAACAGAAAGAAAAACAAATCCACACTAAATCATTTCAGTAGTTCATCGCACTAGTAATGGAGTCAGTCAGAGGGATAGTTTTTTTTTCAAAATTACAGAATTCTAATTATTATTCGATTCAACTACCGATGTATCGGCCAATGATTGGTAGCGGCCGATAAAAGCTGTTATTTTCACTGTTGGCCATCTGCTGACTGTTTAAAACAGACGATGATCAGGGCAGATGGTGTCCTGTCAATCAAAAGGATGAAGACAAACGTGTCCGACTGCAAATCATACTGTGTGTGAAGAAAATGTCTTGTGTTGAATTTAGGTCAAGATAACGCAACAATAATGCAGACAGTTAAAAATAGCAACATAAAAGCGTCTCTATTTGACCCTATGAATCACCCGTAGCTCAAGCCAGGGTTGCAGGTCTGCGGTTTTCCCTACACTAAACATGATCTGTAGCGCCTCTCATCCAATAAACGCAAATAAATTGCTTTGTTACTTCTAAAAAGAATCAACATCATCTTTCCAATTCTGACCATTTTATCAGGAAATTCAAAGAATAAATGCCGTTTTGACGCTCCTACATGTGACGTGACAGATCGCTGTAGCGCCTCAGTTCATCTCTAGCACTTTAATACAAGTTATATCTCAAAAAACATTTATGAATATCAAAAGATATGTTGAAAGATACACTACAATTTACCGAAATACAACTCATGTAAACACTCAATCCCTGTTTCAACCGTGGAAATATGTCAATAAAACAGCTTGTAGGTCACTGCACATTGTATTTAGCCAAACGTTAGCTCAGGAAAGTCATCCGATGTTCACCGTTTGTTAGTTAACAATAAAGAAACACTAGAGAGGAGCTTATTTACTGTTAATTATATATGTTTGCTTGAATAAATTTGACATGGTCACAAGTGCTTATGAAAAATGCCTTAAATGTGCAACATTCAGTATGTTTTTTATTTGGGTGTAATTAGCCCATTATATCTGAAATAAATAGCAGTTTAATATGATACCTTTGTTGTTAATTGCAACCAATTCATAGTTTTCAATCACGTGACTGTCGCGGAGCCTTGGAGGGCAAAACCGCCATAGAACTGCAGCACAAGCCTGTCAAATTTCCATCTTAAAACAAAAATATGTGAACAAGATGCACGTTTTGGGCACTTATGATCCATATACAGCACCTGCTGCAGTATTTCAATCACTGAAAACAGCGGGACGTTTTTAAAACGCTCAAACAGTATAGGGTGAGCTGTCATTTTAAACACAGATTAATTACGCAGTAAAACGTTAAAGAGCTGATCAAGCAGCAGACGGAGGTGAACTGAAGAATCCTTAGTGCGGCCCACCCTTAAAGTGAACAGTGATATTAAAAGATCAAATTCAGTTAATACCTTTTTGATGATGCGTACTATATACAGGCAAATAGATGAGGCAAGAATATGAACACAACGTGCTTTCTTTATAATGGGTTTCGATGGGGAAAACACCAAACGAGAAACCTTGTGTTGCACTAATATTCTGTGTTCGTCTGCTTTGTATGCAACATCATTAAGGTGTATATTGAATTTGGTATTTTAATATCACTGTCTTACCGCATTAATACTGACTACAAACCTGGTAAAAATGACTAGTGGGCAATGGAGGAGAGCCTTGTTTTGCCCTCCAGGTGGGCGTTCCTATAAGCGTGTGACCACACGTGAAAATGTCTCAGGTTACAAATGTAACCTTTGTTCCCTGAGAACAGGGAACGAGACACTGCATCAGCTTCGACGCTACGGGGAACGCCTCCAGCGTGACTGGTGCCTGAAATCACAATGAAAAAACTTCAATCCTATTGACCGGTGACAGCCTATGATGTCATCAAGGTGCGACCAGGAAGTATATAAGGGCGCCTTGCCAACATGACAGTATCTAATCGTCTGAAGGGACTGTTTTCGGCAGGCAGGCCCTGCGGCATGGCAAAGTGACGCAGTGTCTCGTTCCCTGTTCTCAGGGAACAAAGGTTACATTTGTAACCTGAGACGTTCCCCAGGGAACTCGCACTGCGTCAGCTTCGACGCTACGGGGAACGATATACCCACGCCACCATGCCGATGGGAGTGCATGCCCACTGGCAGTGACAACTGTCAAGACAAGCAAATTCTACTGAAATGCCTGAACCACTCCCCTTCTGGTCACATTAGGCTGTCAGTGACAGCGCTCCCTACGGTCATAGCCCAAGCTATCGCCCAAGAATGAACCTTCACACACATGAGGTCCTTCCCAGGCCCTGCTCGAAGGCCTGGAACCACCCATTCGACTTAGAAGGGGTTCCTTTAAGGGAACGTGGCAAGGGAACTACGAGGGAACCCTATGCCAGTCACTATTCGGGAGGTTCTCACCGAATGCCACCAGGGAGACCTGACCAGGTGACCCAGTCTGTCATGGGACACGTAATACGGTCAACCCTGTCTGTACAGTACAGAGCCTCTGGTACTCGCCTCCGAAGAGGCATCCCGCTAGGGTGCTGCAAGAAAGGCAGTGACATCCACTAGCCGGATCTCAGAGACGGGTTATCCCGGAGAGCAGCTCTCAGCGAAGTGCTATATAACCCTTGCTAGCGAGGGGAGTTTAGCCGCTCGATCCTCGGATCTACCAAGCACCTACTTTAAAACGTGCTTAGGAGGCCAGAGGCCTTACAGGCTGAATATGCCAGGGAGGCCCCGAGGGGCCTACAACCCTTAACCAGCGCCAAGCGGCCGTAAGCTCATAGTAGACCCTCATTCGAGAGGAGCTCATAAGCCTGCCTGGTAGGTAGCCATGCCGTAGGCAAACTATGAAAGTCCCCTCCCGTGGGGACCGCATAGCAGCAGCAACGTCTCATCGTGCTAGGGTAAGAACACCGCCTCCAGGTCTCGCGAACGGCCAGAGACCGGCGCCTGATAGCGGGTGACCACTAGCTGTCAGCGTAAGGCCAGTTGTGCGTTCCCGCCAGGGGAACTCGTTCCCCATGGAGGCCGAGAGGAGCCTCCACCTGGTAACCCGTGCCGACTGCTCGCGTGTCCAACAGCGGAGCTCGCCCTCAGGAAGGCCATACGGGCCTGAAACCTGATCGCAGTCGTGCTAGCCCTCGAGGTAGCTGGGAAGATAGGGACTCGCATCATCAGGGAGGCCTAGCGGGCCTACCACCTGCAAAAATGCCGGGCATTTCTCCATCACAGCCCTCTGCTCAGTGACTGGACCTATCCAGAGACCACGAGACAGGAGCGTGCCCTCAGAGGAGGCCACGTGGGGCCTACTACTCCAAGCGAATCCCACAGGGAAGCCCCGTGCAGCTTGCCTGATAGCATCCAATGCTACGATCCGTTACCGAACCTGGGGACCGGGGAACGATTTCAGGGAGGCGCAATGCCTCCACCTGATAGCAGAGCGTGCCGCCCATAGCCAGAATATCCCTGCACTCAGGGAGGCCAGTTGAGGCCTACTACCTACTAGCACTCCTGCTAGCCATCCAGCGCCTACTAGCAGCTTGTACCAGCCGTCGAGGGACTCAATGCCCGTGGCGCCCCCTCAGGGGAGACCAGGCAGCGCCCGCTGACCACAGCAGGCCCTCAGGGAGGCCAATCGGGCCTACCACCTGAGCGAAGGAAACCCAAACCGGGAGCCTACCCCTCAGGGCGGCCTTAAAGTAGGCTGGCTGCTGCGCCTGGGCTGGCGGCAGCTGTCTGCTGCTGACAAAGCCTGGAAATCCAGTTCACACCTGGGAACTCATCCCCAAGGAGACTAGTTGACGAGGTTACTGCTGACGTCGACACCAGTGGAGAAGATCCTCCAAGGCCCACTCGTGGGCCATGGCGTCGAGACTTTCTTGCAAGGAGGCCGGTTGACGCCTACTACCTGTCCTGAAGTCCAGCTGCCCAGACTGCCCAAGCTGGCTACTAACAACCAGCTGGCTCCTACGCCCAAACCTGGGGCTGGCTCCATCCCAGAGGCGGCTAGGGACAACTGCTTCGCCGTGTCCTAGGGCCCCCAGGACAGCGCAGTCTCTCGGGCAGTGCCTACAAACATGGACCTAATCACATTGCCAACAGCAGTGTACTCAGCGAAAGTGCTTAAACAAAGACCCTCTAAAGCGAGGGGAGTACAACTTACGTCACCTGCCTCGGGGAGGCTGTCTTACTTTCCATGCAGCGGCCATCCATAAGTGCGAGAGCGTCAGCCATTGGCAATGCTCGGGCCTCAGGGGAGCTTCCGACCAGAACCTCAACAGAGGTTTATCCGATGTTCAGTTCAACCCGAGCCCTAAAGGAGGTGGAGCAGAGACAGAGCAAGGGTGAAACAATACCTTTTCTTTAGAAAATATAGAACCCACCGGCCGAACATCCTCCAGGAAGAGGCCGAGGGCCGCCAAAAGATGGCGGCCACCAAGCTCTGAAAGGCGGAAACGGCAGATAAAGTCTAATCGCAAACCAGCGAAAGACGCTTCACTCCGCCCCACGACCACTGGCAAAGTCGCTGTCTGCTGCAACACCCCGACTGCGTTACTCGTAATCCCAGAACGCAGAGAAGGGGGCGGGCCTTGGCCGGACGACTCTGTAACAAGAGGAGGCTGAAACAAGGATGCATAAACCACGCCATGTTCTTATATCAAAAGACAGGCCAGGGGCGAACAACCTTCATTAAAAGGGAACGCCCCCATCCTTGACAAAGCCTAGGCCAAGTGGTGCGACATAAGACCGCACTAGATCTACTCAGGGCTCGGGAAAGAAATATTATTACCTCTAATATTACACACTGAGGCCCCGAAACCCCTTTTCCCAAAGCCCCGCAGAGCTGGGCGCAGATCTTACTACAGCTCGCGCATTAGCGCGTACCCGGTCTTCAGCTACTTCCCACTTTTACGCTAGGAAAAACACAGCTCGCCCTCTACACTACAAGCCCTCGGGCAAGAGCGCGAATTAATCATCCACATAGTGGGAAAAATAACACGGAGAGGCAGCAAGACTCCACTAGCAAAAGTGAGGCATACACACACAACCACACAATGTTGCAAAGAAGATCGTTCTTAGCTTACTCACGGGGAGCTGCAGGCCCTGCGAAATCCCTCGATGATCCAAAATTTCCCCAAGCAATCCCTCAGGGGAGCGACGGTACAAAAGTCCTGAAAAACATAGTTTTGAAAATGTTTCGCCCTCATAGAGGGGGACTCACCAATTGCTCCTCGCGGTGCTTCAACCCAGCCATCGAGCTAGTATCCGCCCGCCATCCTGAGGGGGGCGCTTTTAACAAACAAACCAGGCGGGCCGGCAGAATCTTACATCTTCTGCTCATCATGGGCCCACCAGCCTGATGTAAAGCGCCCGGGGAAAAGCCAGAGGAAGGGAAAAAGGCAGCGTTCATCTCCGCGTCCTTGAGGGCGGAGTACACTGCCTGCGCTGGTTCCGGTTACCAGCCCCGGCTTCCTTCCTCCTCCTGTTGCGGGTGTCCCGCCTCCCCTGCGCACCAGTCCTCCGCGGCGGGGGCGCTCGAGAGGCGATGCTGGCTTGCTGTTCCTGTCTCCAGTCCTCAGACTGGGACGGGCCGGGGACACCCGACTGCCTGGGCGCGGTCCCGGACCTCAGCGGGATGCATGTTCTAAATGCTGCCGAGCGCGCCTTTGCCTCTCCGAACCTTCCCACCACCGCCTCTACGGAGGTGTCAAAAAAGTTTGCATTGCAAAAGCGAGGCATCCAGGAGAAAGGACTTCTTTCTCCCCGATGTCCAAACGGCTAAACCACAGATGTCTCTCTGTGGCCACCGTCGCTATCTGTACGGTGGCCCGGAGAGCAAAAACCGCGGTCCAGCGCGTCTCGACTACCGCCTCAGGGGGTCCCTCCCCCTGATCGAGGTCCCTCAGCAGGTCTGCATGGTAAGCCTGCAACACAGCTGTGGTGTGCAAAGCCGCCGCAGCGTGACCCACTGACATGTACGCCCTGCCATTCAGGCATTAGACCGGCAGGATGGGAGCCATAGTGTCGCCGGCTGCCCAGAGGCGAGATAAACATAACATCTTGTCCACGGGCTGACCCGACACACCCCCAGCCAGGCAGTCCCTCGACATCAGCGAGATTTAGCTCGCCGATGTCGACAGATGCGGGGCTGAGTATGGTTTCTTCCATCCCCTCGAGATCTGCTGATGGAGATCGGGAATGAATGGAAGACTCCCCGGAGTTGGGAGGTCATGAGCGGAGAGAAACCGATCGTCCGAACTGTTTGGACGCTCAGCCTTTCTCCTCACGCGCCGCCAAGGCAGCTGCAGTCTACCTGCAGCGCGTTTCATGACCTCCAGCAACTCCCCGTACATGGGACAGAATGGTTGAAAAGCTTCAGTATTTTTAACTGACTCACCCATCCTCTGCTCGAGTGGAAGAGCGAAGTCCTCTCGCGATCTGGATCGTCCTCGACGAGCCAGATCCATCTGGGAACCACACTTTTGATGTTTAGACGCTGCTCAGCCTCAGCTCGAACGGGGCCGTTCCCAGATGCTGAAACCTCTCCCCTCGAGAAGAGGTCCAGCCGAGTTTGCATGCTCTTCTCCCAGACAGTAAATGCAAAGTGAGTGTGTATCCAAAGCGCAAGCTACCTGGTATACGTTTAAAACACACCTGCAGAAGTGCCGTTGCTTCTCAGCACACTTCAATGTTATCCTTCTTGTAGACGTTTCACGTGAAGACAGGCAAAACAGTCCCTGAAGACGAAAAGATACTGTCATGTTGGCAAGGCGCCCTTATATACTTCCTGGTCGCACCTTGATGACATCATAGGCTGTCGCCGGTCAATAGGATTGACATTTTTCATTGTGATTTCAGGCACCAGTCACGCTGGAGGCGTTCCCCGTAGCGTCGAAGCTGACGCAGTGCGAGTTCCCTTTCGAAAGGGAACTATGAAAAGTGTTGTGTTGAATGAGAGGCTTCTCTGTAGTTTGCAGCATTATTTGGGAGAGAGTTTTTTTTTTCTATAAGAGAAATCAAACTATTGGCATGGGCCGATATCATTGTGAATAATCGTATCGGCTGAGAAATTTTGTATCAGTTCATCTCTACACATTTAGAAAAAATATAAATTGAAACAATAATAAAAAAAATTATAAAAATGTATTATTTAAAATAAATGTACATCACAAACATGTTAAATTAATGTAACAGATATTCAGTTCTTTGGGCTTTTTAAAAACTTTAAAGGCTGTTTGAAAAATGAGCAAATTTGTTACTCCATTTGATGAATATAACTTTTATTTTACAAATTGGTGGTATCAGTTCTTTATTTAGATGCAGTTTTCTTCGCCTCTTTGATTATCTCATTTTCACAGGCAAGTCCTTTTGACGCAGTGTTTCGTTTTTAACATAACTTCTCTCTGAAATAATAATCATATCACACACCAAAGAAAAACTTTGGTTTTGAGTCTAATATATTATTAGTCTGTCAGTTGTTGAATTCTGATGGTCAGCTTTTGAGATTTACTGAACTATGTCTTAAATTTAAGTGTCATATTTCTGATAAAGAATATTGTATTGGCATGAATTCCTCTCTATTCATCAGTCAGAGCGAGAGTTAATGGACCTAAATGACCTGATTAGACAAAAACACTCAAAACTAACACTACAGATTAATAAAAGAATGTCAATTATTCAGACCTTTGATATATTAGTCAGTTTAGCTATTTGATATTTTGTAGAAATCGAGACAGAAATAGAAACAGAGCAATTCGAATCACTGAATCATTTGTTGTGAATCAATCGGTTCAATTTACTCTGAGAGTCTAAAGCTCCGGTTTATCGTCCTCTTTTTATTAATTTTCCAACAAAACATTCAATGACAAAAAACAAACAGAAGTTGGGGAATACGCATAACAGATCTTAAACATTACATTTTGCAAATTACTTTTTTTAATTTGAGAGATGTACACTTCTTATTTCTAGAAACTGAGTCATAAAATATTTTAAGATCTTTACAGAAAAACTTAAATGCAGGAGTGATAGACATTACTTTAGCTTTATGAATATGAAACTTCCCAAGAAGAAGAATTAACATTAATGTGTTATCAGTTATATCAGATCCAGTATTACAGTCCATGAAGAGGATCATAGACTCTCCTATTTTAATTATTTAGTCAAATGTATCAAAAACCACCACAGATATCCACTTCCAGAAGTTTCTGAATATTTACAATTACAAAATAAATGTATGAGAGTTTCAGATTTGATTTGACTAAAATAACATTGTGGAGAGAAGCCTTATTTAAACTAGTTAAGAAACATGACATGGATAATACCTGTGCAGTGTTTTAACATTAATGACCTTTAGTTTATTTGGCAGTAAAAGCGTATTACTTACTGACCAACTTTCTCAAATTAAAGTAAAGAGAAATATTGTTTCCTTTTCAAAACTGCTTTTGGGCAAAAACTGATATCTCGAGTAATGCCATTCCTGATGTAAGCGTTATTACACTTCATATCTTTATATTAACACAATACATTAACACAATATATGAACACAATATATGAACACAATATATGAACACAATATATTAACACATCCAATAATAAGTGTTGGAGTCTGAGATGAGCTGCTCCTTCTGTTACTCATGAGTTTATTCTGTTACTTTACTCACACAACACTGATAAATGTTAGATAAAGCGATGCAGTGTTACATTAAATAATACATCATTCATTCTGTGTCGCTTTAAACACTTTAAGCTTAAACACAAACCTTTCTCCAGCAGAAACACAACAGATGCAGGACCGGCGCAGCCTTATGACGTCACACACCAATACCAAAATAAAAGTCCTGCTCAACCAGGCCTGAGTCTAAAACCACAGAAGTGCATACATTTATGTTCATAAAATATATGAATAAAAATAATGACAAAATTCATGTTTTCAATGTATTGATGAAATACATTTAATAACACAATGGTAAGTTATTAATACAGTTCACATTAAGAGTTAAAAAATTAAAATTAAAGCAATATAACTTTTTTTTTCTTGATGATGTACTTCTTATTACTTACTTTTCCATGTAGACTCACATCTAAAGTCCCTTAAACCATCTAAAACCAAAGATGTCTTTGGAATGGACACGAGTATGCTTAAAGATCTTGGATCAGCTCTAGCCAAGCCCATTGCCTCCATCATTAACCTTTCTATTTCGAATGGATATTTCCCAGATGCCTGGAAATCTGCTATTGTTGTACCTGTTTTTAAATCTGGTGACTCCACTGCTTTAAATAACTATCGCCCTATCAGTATTCTTCCGGCTATCTCCAAAGTTTTGGAAAAAATTGTAGCCGAGCAGATTATCCATCATTTAAATAACAGCTCAGTCTCTCTCCATCCCATGCAATTTGGCTTCAGAGCAAAACATTCCACTGAGATGGCAACGTGCCTCTTTGTAGAGAAAATAAAATCGTATCTAGACTTGGGTGGTGTTGTTGGGGCTGTATTTTTAGACCTTAGAAAAGCTTTTGACACAGTAAATCACGACGTTCTTTTTAGTAAACTTTCTAATTTTAATTTTTCTTGTGATGTCCAAAAGTGGATGGAATCCTATCTGAGTGACAGGACACAATCTGTTGTTATTAACAATTGTAGATCGGAGCCTCTTAAACTAGCTACAGGGGTTCCTCAAGGATCGATTCTGGGCCCTTTATTATTTAGCCTCTACATTAATGATTTGCCCTTGGTTTGTCCTGAAGTTGAGTGTATAATGTATGCAGATGACACGGTTTTATTTGTTCATGGCAGATCAAAAGACATTGTTGCTGCTAAACTTACAAAAGCTATGAGCTGTGTCACAGCATGGCTGCAGGAATGCTGCCTGCAGCTAAATGTCTCTAAAACTGTCGGGATGTTTTTTAGTAAAACCAGTAGAGTCTCTCATGACCCTGAAATATATGTTACAGGTAAAAAATTGCAGCTGGTTTCACAGTACAAATATCTTGGATTATTGATTGACTCTAATCTCTCATTTAAAGCCCATGTTGAGAAAGTAAGTAAAAAAAATTAAGCTAAATCTTACAACTTTTAGATCAATTAGAAGTGAAATGTCTATCGAAGCGGCAAAGATATTTTTACATTCTATGATTCTTAGTCATCTTTCTTACTGCCAAACAAGTTGGTCACAGGCAAATCATAGCATAATCAGGCCACTTGAAATATTATACAAACAAGCCATCAAGGTTATGGACAAAAAACCAAGACATTACCACCATTGTGTAATTTAAAAAAATTTTTTTTTTTTTAAATTGGTCGGACTTTCATAAATTTGCAAATTTATGCTTGTTTTATAAGGCAATGCATACTTTAGCTCCTGTTCCTATGGCAGATCTTATCAGCCAAAGAAATAGCACTTTGCGAGTGACTAGAGGCTCAGTGAGAGGTGACTGTGTCATCCCCCTGCGCAAAACTACTTTCAGCCAGTCAGCTTGGTCTGTGAGAGGCGCTAGTGAGTGGAACAGATTACCAGATGAAATAAGACAGGCAATTACCTATAAGGCTTTTACTAAACAGTAAAAAAAATGGCTGATTGACACATATAGCTGTCAACACTAAAACTTGAACCTGTTGTGTCTCTTTGTCAAACAATTTGTTTTGTTATTGTTTTTAATGGCTGAATGTCGTGTTGTTGTTTTTTTCTCTCTCATGGTTGTTTTATATGTGTTTTGTGTATTTGTCATTTGCCAGTAATGTTTATTAGATTAGTTTTGTGTTGTTACTAATTATGTATATCAGTGTCATATTTTTGCTCTTTTAACATCTTGGCCAGGGGACTACAGATGAAAAATAGCCTTTTGGCTAATTCTGGCTTTTTTACTCATGTTTATTCATGTGTTTTTATGAAATTGCATTGTCCCCTTACAAATAAAATAATCTAATCTAATCTAAAGTCACAGTATTTATGTTCATTGTCCCATCCAGACGGATCAGCCCCATACGGAAATGTAATATATGTGTATATATGAAATATCAATATATAAAGTAAAAACATATATGAAACCTATTAGAAATTGGAACAATTCCATATTTTTACATATAAATGTATCCCATATATTATATATGTTTATGTATGTATAATATATATCTCATATATGAAATATCCTAATATGCTCATATAGAGTAAAATCATAAATGCACAGCTTTCAGAAATGCCATATATTAACATATATCTCTATTCCACATATATATGTTTAAATTATATATGTGACAAATCACGATCACTGACAAATGTCGTAGAGTCTTAGTATAGATTTTATGTATAAAACAAATTATATTTTTAATGTTATTTTAATACTTCACAAACCCATTAATCACAAACACATGTTAATATACTTAAGTATATACATTTATAACATACTTATGTTAACGACACGAACGTTGCAAGATATAAATATTAATAATAATAATAATAATGTGTGTGATATTCTTACCTTCCATAATATGGAGGCTGTGTGGCTACACGACCTTCCCAAAGCAGCGATGCTGAGCATCCAGTCGTCTCCACTGGCCCCTGGTCACTAACTGGCCCCCACACCGAGGGGTTTGGCCTGCTCCACTGGCTGGGGTGCACATGTGCTTTTAAAAAGACGAAGTCCCCCTCACTGTGTAACAGTACACGAGCCACTTTCCCACTGAGGAAATATTGGTAGGCCTCAGTACTTTTATCATTTTCCATCACCTCCTCCTGACAGGACGCAGTAGTTAAATATGTCCCCATAGGTTCCCTCTGGCCACTTCTTCATATCGTCTACACACGTTTACAATGATGATGATGGGACGATATGAGACCATCTGATCGCCGTATAAAGTTTTCTCTGTGCTCCCAATTTAAAACATTTAAAGCATTAACATTATTCGTCATTTTGCTAAAGTTATAGCGAGCTATAAACAATCCTCGAACTACTGAAATAGCTTCCGGATGAGCCGCGTCAGTTTAGCAGAAGTCAGATGACAAGATGCGGAAGAGCGAAGTATTAAAAGTGGGCGGGGCAGAATAAGGCCAATAAACTCAAGTCACTTCAGTTTAAATCAAAACAATAATGGACTGCATTCTAATGATGACATCACAGCACTGGAGCTCCAGAGGCTCTGTGTTCTTCTCACTCAGACTCACTTTCACTGCCTCGGCTTTAGATCAGTGTGTGCTTCTGAATCAGCCAAGTGTACGATTCCCTGTCAGCATCTGAGTGAGAATCTGCATCTTCATTGCTCAGTGTGCACTTTTATATCCGTCTGGATCTGTGTTCATTTCCAGATCACAGCTTTCTGATCTGTGTACGGTCACATACAATTTCACTTGGTTGTAGGATTTTGGATCAGAAAATGTATAGCAGTAAATTCTGCAAGCTTGTGCACACACACACACACACACACACACACACACACACACACACACACACACACACACACACACACACACACACACACACACACACACACACACACACACACACACACACACACACACACACACACACACACACTTGTCACTGCACACACACACACATTCAGGAGCACACTATTGGGGCAGGTCAGATACCTGTGTCTCTTCTTTTATACACCTATCATTCTCAATGTTTCTTTTTATTATTTCCATAACCTGAATAATTAAGTTATAACTATTTTCTACATTGGATAAATCAGTTAATCTATAACTCCTCTATATTTAATGAGTGATTTTTTAGATTTCTATATATATATTATTTGCTGGTGATTTTGGATCCACATTCTCTAGGTGCTGCTCTGATGTCTGTGTCAAGGCGTGCTGACAGGCAACTGTCCTTGGGGTGTAAAACACTCTGGAAGTGAAGAGGCCTCTTTGCATGTGTTGAGCTATATGTCATCCTTAAGTGACCCTAGGGTCACACATGTTACAGGGCTACGTGACTTTTTGGGGACTCTGAGAAATGTACCTCTTTTTATGTGCCTTTCTTAACTAAATAGAATAAATTCACTTCTATACTGAGATGTGGTATCAGTATGTTTTGGAGAAGGGCATTGTTGATAGTTAGTTAAGATGTTCTCAACTTTGAGGAAGCTGTTATTCTGTGGAGCTTTGTGTGTATGTGCGTTGCATGATCTGTGCAGGTTCAGTATTGGAGATGGAATTTCTGCAGAAGATGGTAGACCTGGAGACGCTTTTCTGTGACCTCCCGAGGTCATTCTAATCCAAATCTGGTACTGGGCGACAACGAGTCTACGCATCTACGCATTTTTAGTGATATGTGCTCCTATCTGTTTACGTGTGGAAAGTTGCTTACGTGCATGTTGTTAGAGCCAATCAGAATCATTCCACATGACAATAATGACGTGGTTAGACCTTGAAAACAGTATAACTGTTCAGACATTGTATGTACGTTAGGCGGAGGCGGGGAGACTGTTAGAGGGAGTGCAGCCTACAAACTCCTTGTGAGACTTGAAGCTGGCTTCTGCTGATGAAACTGCAAACTATTCTTCAGTAAATCTTTCTTTAATTAATCTAACTGCTGACTCTTGGTCTTCATTTTTCACTACTGGTCCTGGGTCCTAAGCTGTTACCCCAACAGTGGTTAATAACACATTTATCTGTGGTGTGAGGAACTCAGAACACATGTTTAGTTTTGACGTTAAGCGTTTTCTTATAATGGTTTTCTATGGGAGGAAAACGCTTAACGTGTAATTAAACATGTTGCGTTAATTTTCTGGGCTCATCTGAATTGTTGTACAAAGTATATGTTAGTATTATGTTTCCTGAGTTTGGTGTCTTAATAACACTGTCTTAGCACATTAAGCCACGTTAAGCGTTTTAGAATGTCCAGCAGTGCTGATCTCTCTATTGTGATGTCACAGTCAGACACTAGAACTGAAGCTGCAGGAGTCCTGGAGCCCATCGCTTTCTGCAGAGTCTCGGTGTAAAGTCATTCTTCTGCTGTGCTTGTGTTTGATGATAGTTTACAATGGCTTGTGATACTGGAGTTCAATCAGAGCATTACAGAGAACTGGCCTTTGCTCTGCGTTTAGCTGCTGAACTCGCTGTACCACAGCTGGAGGATGACACTCTTCAACCAATCAGCAGCAACTTCTTGTGGAGTCTGACTGAGCGGTATGTCTATTTTTATTTGTATAATTCTACTATATTCTAGTGATGAAACTTATTTTAATATAGTTTTTCACGCGTCAAACGATCAATTTGCGCGAATCGCGTCATTCACGGTGCGAATGGAGCAAATTTGATGTGCGAAACACTGAGTTGAAAAATCTGCACTTTAACCAGTCAGGAGCTTGCTCTAGTAGTGACAACAATGAGGGCAAAATCATCTGTGGATACTGGGAGCTGTACGATACATCTTCATACTTTATAGAAACAGGAATAAAACAGGATCTTGCTTGGAAGAAAGTGAGTGAGGAGGTCGGACATTCAGGTAAGTTGTAAAAAGCGCTCTAATTTGAGCTATATATAGCACACTTTTGTCCCAATCAACTTGAATTCACCCTATATGCATATTGAGACTACAAGCTAGTTAAAGCTGGCAAATCGAACTTATTCGCCGTATTTTAAAACAATTCATATTGTTATTCGGTGTACAATCTACATAGATCCCACACACCTTCTACCTATTTTTAGTTTACAACCTCAGGCTAGGTAAAGCAGGTCAAATCCTTAACTAGATCATAAATATAAATTTATACTCACTCTCAAGTTAGAACAGACCCCCTCCGTGTCAGGTTCAGATCAACTCGTTTAGAAAGCAGAGACGTGGCAAACGGTTTCTTTTATAAATCAATTATAAGTAAATTTATTTTTCTATTAACAAAAAGTTTTACATACAATCAAATAAAAGTTTATAAAAAGAAAAAGTCTTAAGTTACAAAAAGCGGCAGTTCACAAAAGTCATCAGCAGATGTCAGGCTCGGATCATCAAGCAATGGAGAAGCAGCATGTCGCCTCAGCTTCTGGATTCCATATGGCGAACGATACCTTATATATCATTTCATTATCACACCTCTTCATTACATATTCAATCACATAGGCATAGTTCATCCAATCCAAGATTTTGAACGATTGTCAACTCCCTCAGTTGTTTCAACATATTAGTATATAATGCCTTGTGTTCCTTCATTCTCCGTTTCTTGGCTTGGATCCTCAATCTCCTCCTGCGTCTCGTCTGCAAGACATCATCCTATGGTAAAATCCTACTCCTTTGTTTTAATGCTTTATTACATACTTGCATGCTAATACAGTTTACATTTCGCTTGCTTGTCTTTTACATCAATAAATGACTTTCATACCAATGGTTCAGTGTGTTCATTTCAATCAACCAATAAAACATTTTCTACAAAGTTTTTGTCTTTGTGTCTTTACTATGAAAATAAAACATTTTTACAAAACGTCTTTGCTTCCGTGTCTTCACTATAACACCAAATAAAACATTCTCACAAAAAGTCTTTGCTTCTGTGTCTTTACTATAAAACCAAAATAAAACATCTTTACAAAACCGTGTGTCTGTCTTCTTGCTATGAACCAAAGTAAAACATTTTTACAATATCATGTTGTCATGTTTTTCCATGCTTACAAAGTCATCTATGAAAGTTGTATAAGAAAAACCTCCTTTAGGTTTTTCGGCCTTATAAACAGCTTATACATAAAAGTTGTAAAAATAAAAACTTCTTATAAAAGTTTCTCGGCCATATAAACAACTCTTCACTTCACTTTGCTATTTCTATTCTTCTTGTGACTCTTATAAAGTCAAACATAAAGGTTCTCTATAAAACCTCCACTATATTTTTCTATAAGACTCTTATAAAGTCTAACATAAAGGTTCTCTATAAAACCTCCACTATATTTTTCTATAAGACTCTTATAAAGTCTAACATAAAGGTTCTCTATAAAACCTCCACTATATTTTTCTATAAGACTCTTATAAAGTCTAACATAAAGGTTCCCTATAAAACCTCCACTATATCTTTCTTTTTCTATATATTTCTTTCATCATAAAACCATGCATAACATATTGTTTGGTTAACATAGGCCTCTCTACATTTGGCATCATCCTTGGTTACACATTGGGAGTAAGACCTCCTCACATCAGGCCTTATTCCTGTATATATATTGGGAATAAAATAATTAATTTCATCATTATTCTAACATGCCCCTCATGCAAATTTTAGTCTTTTATTTCCAAATTAAGGTAGTTTACATAACACTTCCTTTTCTTGTCATACTTGGTGAATTGAGCATAAATCTGTCCAGCTTCAGTATAAACATTTCTTTGAGATATGTTCATGAATCTCGCTACCCAGGGTCTCTTGTTCATTGGTCTGATCAAATCACCACCTATTATCTTTCCGTTAATTTGGGTTGTGGAAGGCCAATTTTTTGTACTTTGCTTAATAATCGTTAGGTATGCGCCAAATCTCTTTCGCATCCATTTACCATTAGTTATTTCATGCGGACATGCCCCAATTAACTGCCCTTCAGGAGTTTCATAGATAAAGGTGCGGCTCCTCCCAGTACTCATACAGGCTTGGCAGCCGTTAAATGTCGGAATCAGAGCCTCCGGTATCTCTACCTCGCTCCGAGCCAGCTTCCCTCTCTCGGAGTCCTGGGCTGTCAATTGGGGTTTGGCCCTCGGCCTCTCTCTCAATTGGAGGTCCCGCATCTTTTTTGGCCATAAGATAAAATATCTCATTACGTTTAATCACTCTCAAATCACTCCCTCTGCATGCAATATAAACAATTGGTCTTCCTTCTCCCAGAGTTCGTGAGCCAATAGATCGCTATACACTTCTTTCTCCACTGGGTGGAGCTCCATGAACATATATTTCAGTTTCTCCATCATTTGTACATTAATCACCTCTAACATCTTAAACACATCAACACAGTATTCCATCACATCTCGTTCATTGTACCATATTACATTATTGGTTTTTAGCAAAGCATTTGTTGCACAGGCTACCCATACACAGAATAACTTCTGTCTCCGGCCACAATAGTTCATGGCATCTCATGCATTCGTCTTATACTCTGCTCACTCTTCTTATAGGTTCGACTACACCTATTCCCCGTGGGGAGTCTCGGGGCCCTTGAGCCAAACTGTTTGATCTCGGTCTGTCCTGCTCACAGCACTTAATATATTTGCCCAATCTCCACGCAGCTACCATACATAATCGTAATACCTTTCCTAATCCTGTGCACTCGATTAGAATCAATACAAATACTACTGTCATCATGGTCAATATCAGTTTAAAGTTATTCATTAGCCACTTTATTGATTCATAGGTATTCTCTCCGATTCCGGCCATTTTTTAAAATTTCTTTTTCACCTTATCACTTACATTATGAATTCCCTCTTTGAATGTTGCTTTTCTGGGCTCTATGTCATGTAGTTGTTTGTTGAAGAATTGTTTTTTAGCCAACATAAAATAGAAAGGAAATGGTGGCATACATCTACCATTTTCTTGTGAACTGAAGTTCCTAGGGTGTCAGCATAAATTGTTTTTTCAGTTACTACTGGTTCTGAAATCATTCTGCATATTCCTTGATTTATCTCATTTCTCCTCCAATTCCCATCTACCTTTTCATTGTCGCACGTCCATCCTGCGTACGTCCACCGGTAGATACCTGCACTCCACACTACTGTCCAAAATCTTTTAAAGTCAATCATTTTTTCCTCTTTTGACAGTTTCCCTCTATCATCCAATGTCATCATGTATGCTGGTTCAGGGATGTCCTTTTTTCCATGATACTCTTTTATTTCTTTGGGAATTTTCCACAACACAATTTCTCTATCTCTTTTCGCTCTCACTCTTACAATCGGAATTGGATAATATTTTCCTAATAGGCTATTCTCATAACTGACAACTACTCCTTTTCCATTTTCCATATCTGTTATTTTGATCGGAATTACTTTTTCATTCTCTCTTGTGGCTACATCTTCCAGTATGTCAAATAATCTAAACTGAAGTATCATCTGATCTGTCATTGTACTATCTTCCGTGATTATATCAATCCATTTTTGAGAGTGCTCCAACATAGTTATTAATTTCACACCTTGACTTATAATTCCATTTGCATTACTAAACAACAACCAATGTTCCCTGTCATCGTATTTGTTTTCTGCTCCGTCTTCGTCTGCCTCACATTTCCATTTCTGCATGCACTCACATCCGATCCAACTCATCTCATGTTCCTTACAATCTTTACCATTAAATTGTTCAATCAATTTTTCTATTACTTTTTCTCTCCATATATTGTGCAACTTCCAATTATAGCTTGTTTCAGCGCATTTCTTTAAATCACTATCACTACACTCTTCCCAGGATTTATTTGTTTTAATGCTTATCTGATAGAGCTTTTCCTTGTTCTCTGCGAATTTATTTCGTTCCAAAGCTATTTCAGATATTCTTGTACTTTCGCTATACCACTGCAACCCCGGAATTGGATTGCTTAATTTCTCTCGTTTCATACATTCAGTACTTTTCGTCTGTGAATTCTTCTTTACATTCGATTATGATGTTTCTGTCTTCTACTCTTCTCATCTTTTTTTCCGTTTGTCTAAGGCGACTTCACCTGTTCTAGCTCTCTCCCTTCCTCACTCTGCCCTTCGCTTATCAGAAAGGTCGTGTCCATCTCATAATATGGATCAATGTGTGCTGTGTCTATTTCTTCCTCTATTCCTGTATCACTTAGTTTAATTCTAGTCCATAATATAATTAAGGCTATCGCAATGGTAATTACCGCTCCCGCCACAGCGGGTCTCTGCGCACACTTCTGATTCCACCTTCGTTTTCTCCTGGGATTTCTTGACCTTGAAGGCCCACGCTGGTTCTCTGCCTCCATTCCTGTAATACATCAAGCTTCCCTTGGCATTTTAATTCTCAAGTGCTTCACAAATTCACCCACTCTAGTCTTCCTTACGAGTCTTGTGTAATAAGTACGAGTCTTGTGTATTAAGTATTGAAGAGATTTTTAATACTTCAATTGGGCTTATTTCCCCTTCTTAAAAATCCTTCAATGTCTATTCCCCTTCATTGCAATTGCAAGGTTAGAAAAAAATAGTTTCATACTTACATTGCTTGATGATCCGAGCCGTATTACTGTCCATTCTTCACTATATTACTATATTTCAGTAATCATTTTTCTATTGTTTGCTTTTTTGCCAGCCAGTCTCTTTTATAGCTTTCTTTTTTTTTTCTCTCTCATTTTATATATATAGCTTTTTCTAGCCATATTTCCACATGTTTACCATGTTGACTTTACATTCCATCCAGAAAATTAATAGCTCACTTCACAGAAATCTTTCGGTCTCATACTTTGAGCAACTTTGAAGTGATATACAGCTTTGAAGTGATATACTTTGAAGTGATTTGCCGCTATCCGGCCTTGACTTCAAACCCCCTTTCTGTCCAAAGAGGTATTTTCTTATTTACAATCATTTAATTAAAATCAGATTGTTTTTGCTCCATATGCCATTCTGCTCTAGCCGAACCGTGTGTTTATCTACGATCTCTAGAACTCGGTCTCTTTTTGTAATTAGATCTTTGAACGGTTTTGTTGGATGTTTGTTTGTCGATTTTATCCACACAAAATCTCCCACCTGACACTGGTCTTCAGGCTGTTCAATTTCTTTTTTGGCTTTTCTACTCCCTGTATTCATATTAACGAAGTACAAAGCCTCTTCCATGTGTTCATCCCACTCTGTGTTGTTATAGTTAGCACGAAAAAAGCTTTTTAAGCTGCCAATTGATTGTTCACTCAGGCCGTTCGATTCTGGCCTATAACGGAGAGATTTGATAAATTTTATATGTTTTTCTGCCAGCCAGTTCTCCAGTTCATTTCCAACAAAGTACGATCCATTATCCACTCTGATACATTCAGGCCTATTCCATGCAGACATTAATTCATCAAGTGCCTTGATTATGTTTTTAGCGCTAGGGTCTCTTAATGGCTTGGCCCATATCTTGTTTAGATAAGCTTCAACCGCAACTAAAAAGTATTTGTTGCCCTTTTTTGTGCGCGGATTGAGTGGACCGGCTATATCTAAGTCCCATTCCACATTTGCTTTATCTGGGAGTATCCTCCCATAATCTTTTCTGATTGTTCTGTGGTAACCTTTTCTCATGCAGTCCTCACACTTTAACTTGATATCTCTGTACTTCTGCCTCCAATTAGGAATATTCATGTTGTTGTCTGATAAAATTCTTCCCATTAAGTTTACACCAGGGTGTTTTAAACAGTCATGCAGTTTCTGTATGGCATCTGCCCCCTTCTCTTCAACTATGATAACTCTCCTGAGTCTAGCTAATTTGTCAACTGCTTCATTCCCTTGAGATAATTCTGTACCTTCCCTGGAATGCCCCTTCTGGTGAATTACGACCAGGTCTAAATCTTTTGCCAGAATGTCTATCTCTTTCCACATCTGTTCATGCTCAATCGGTTTTTTATTGAATTTACAGAAGCCGTTCTGTTTCCACACTTCCAAGTTTTCATTTAGACTTGTTTCTACATATTTACTGTCCGTAACTATGATAGCATGTTTGGCATGCATTTCTTTCAATTTCTTCAGTGCTTGAAGTACTGCCATGACTTCTGCCGTTTGAGCTGTGCCAGGACAAGATCCCTTGTCTGTCACCTCATCACCTTTTTTCTTTTTGATTATATACGCCCAATGGGCTTCGCTGTCTGCCAAAGTTTTAGATCCATCAGTGTATATCATTATTCCTTTAAACGATGGTAATTTTGTCTTCTGACATTTCTTGCGCTCTTTGTTGATTATAGTTATGCTAGGGTCTAGTATAACGTTCTGCCATCTCTGCCATCTGGTATTTTGGGCCTTAGCATCTTTGATCTTATTTTTATTCAGATGGGCCATTACCATTTCATCTGTGTTAATCATTATCTGCCTTTCCCTGGCCAGACCTTTTAGTTCTGCATATCTTTTACTGATTGCAGCTAATTTCTTCTCAACTGGTAGAAATTTTTTCTCTGGGCTCTCCCAGTTTCCTGTCATAATGCGTATTGGTATGCAGCTCTTTTCGTTTCGCATTATCAGTTGGTAGCCTGCCTCATCTATGTCCAGATCAATCTCCAGATCTTTGTCATCCTCTCTGCCTTCCAGCTGTCCTGAGCACACAATTGCTTCCTTTAAAGCACTAAGTGCATTCTCCGCATCCTCAGTCCATTTCAATTTGTTCCCTTTTATTGTGGCATAAATCGGTTTCGCCATTTGACTAAATTTTGGAATCACGTCTCTGACATAATTCATTAGTCCCATCATTTGTTGTACATTTTTTACATTTTCTGGTGTCTTTATCTCAGCTATCCTCTCCTTCATAGTCTGTGTAATGCCTCGATTACCTGCAGACACCCAGAATCCTAGAAATTCAACTAGGTCTGTCATAATTTCACTTTTCTTTATATTGATTTTCAAACCTGCCTCTGCTATTCTTTTCAACACCTCTTTTACGGTTTTTACGTGTTCTTTCTCATCATCATTTGTAATCAAAATGTCATCGATGTATACTTCCACTGGCAGATCTTTTAATATTTCCATCATTACTGCCTGGAACACAACTGAAGAATTCACATACCCTTGTGGCAAACGTTGGTATAGATAATGTTTATTTCCCACCGTAAAGGCGGTTTTCTCTTGACTATTCTCCGATAATGGGATTGCCCAAAATCCATTTATTAGATCCAATTTCGTTAGAAATTTGCCATCCTTTAGTTTCTCAATTGTGTCCCTTGCATTAATCAGGTATCGACGGTCTGGACAGGTCAATTTATTAAGGGCCCTGTAGTTTGTCACTAATCTAAATCCTTGATTTCCAGGTTTTGGCACTAATTGCAGAGGACTATTAGTGATTGCTGAAGGCACTTCTTTAATAACTCCCTGTTCTAATAATTCCGTTATTGTTTGATCCAGCTCATTTTTTCCCAATTTGTTTATTGGATATTGTCTCTGTGGCTTGTGTATTCCGCCTAGAATCTCATGTGCATATTTTTGATCAACTAGTCCAGTGTCATTGTTATATTTTCCGCATGGAGTCTGTTTCAATGCTTGTATCAATTCTTCTTTTGATTCCTCACTACCGATCATTTTATTTCTGATGCAAACTAACTCCTGTTCTGTATCTACTTCCTTCAATCTCAGCACCTTTTTTAGATCTCTTCCTGCAAGTAAATTCTCATTACCTCTTATCATTTTTACACCAAATTTTTCTCCCATTGGTTCTTCTTCTATTTTCCCATTATACGTTTGAACTAGTACTTTTCCTGTGTAATTTATTGGCTCTGTTGTGGAGGATATCTGAGCTCCTGTATCCAACAGGAATTCTACACCTTTCACCTTTACAAACAAATCTTCGTCTCTCTCCAAAACCCTCTCATCACAGATGTGCTCCTTCAACAGGCCAATTTTATTTCACTGTTCATTTTTCCCTGCACTGTTTCTGTCTCTGACATTTTCTTCTCTTTCAGTATCTTCTTGTGCTTCCGCATTTAGAGTTAATTTGCTTCTTCCAAATCTCTTTACACTGGATTCAGTGTTTTTGCGTTTCTGTATTACTTGATCTTTCTGTGCTGGGGTTAATTTTCCCCATTCCTCTGCTGGAACGTACGTAGTCTTTTGTGCAGTACCCTTTTCGTTATCTTTAACGGTTTTCTTTACACTTCTATCCCTTTGCCATGTCGTCTTTTTAGTATTCCAGGTTTTAGGCCTGTTGGACTGACCTTTGTCACCCTGCCTAGCTTGGAATCTTGTGTTATACGGTTTACTGTTCTCCACTGAGGCTCTCTGTTTATTCATTACTTTATCTTTTCGTTGTTTTTGAACCCTAGCTCCTTGTGGTTCCTTTCTTTTTACAAACTGACTATTTAAATCATATTCAGCTAGTCTCTCCTCTATTTGTTTTTTAGTCGTGCTATTCAGAATGGTTCCCAATTTACTTCCTCCTGGTATTTTACGCCCTACGTCTCGTAGCAGCCTTACTTTATCTGACATTGGGATTTCATCCTCAATCGATAACCACACGCCAAGCAAGGGCATTTGCTCTTTGCTTGCATTCACTAGCATATCTTCCCATTGTTTGTATTTGTCTTCAACTCCTGTAAGGTCTCTAACCTTTTCTAAGGCCTTCGCTGTTATAGCATGTCCTGTGCAAGTGTGCACTAATCTTGTTATTGCTTCAAAACCTAAGCCAGCCTGTGTTGCCGCTTTAATGATTCTATCCATATAACTGCAGTAATCCTCATTTGATTTCCTAGAGCCTATCTGGTTTCTCACAACGTCAGTTAATTTTAACTCTAATAATTTTGCTTGGACATTTTGCTCCTCACTTCTCTCTCCCTCTATTCTCCTTGGAGTGCTGAAGTGCAGCTGCCTCACTGGGGTTTCCCTTTCCCTAGGGGCCTCCCGTCTCTCTAACTTTTCTTGATTTATAGCCTCTTCGCTTTCTTCCTCCCAGATTTCTTCTGGGGCCATATTCAGATTCTCAATTCGTCTACAAACTCTAGTTGTTTCTAGATCTCTTTGTAATTGTTTATTTTGATTCTTCAATATTTTTATCATATTGTCTAATTCTTTCACTATTTTTCTATTATACTCATATCCCTCTTGGAATAAAGTCTGTTTACCTGCCTTTGACCAACCTTCTTGTTCGGCTATTTCTGTCGCAGACGGGGACATACTGGCAGTCTTCACTTGACCATAAGTTAATACCTTTTCAGGTATCACTCTCTTATTCCATTTACTTAATAATTCCTGATCTCTTTTCTTCCCACTGGGATTCCTATACTTGGTCCCCTTAACTCTACTTCTGGCCAATCATTCTTTATTTGTTTTGTCACTCTCTGTAATGTTATTTTTACACCTTTTTTGTGCTTCAATCTAGTCTCTTTTCTGAGCACTATCTCTTCCTCACTGATATCACAATCAGTACTAATCCTTGTGGAATCTAATTCCTCATCTACACTCTCTCCCTCTTGACTCTCCTCAGAGCTTGAATTATTTTCTCTACAAGCCTTTCTGCCTGTTACTCCAATCGGAGTTCTGTTTTCAGAAACTAGGTTTCTCTGTTCACTTCGCTCAGTATCTTCCCTAGCTTCTTCCATATCTTTATTTATTGCTCCTAGCCTCTCAGGAGTATCACTTCTCTCATCAATTGTTTGTTCTTCGGACATTTTCTTCAGAAACTTCTTAATTGATTTCATATAATTTTGTTTTAATAATTTTCTGGATGGAAGTCACAGCTAAAATCGCAATTTGCTCTTATTGTCGATTTTATTTTATCAAGCTTTCTCTATCCATATCATTACTTAGTATATCTTCAATACTACACTCTAATATGGATCTGCTTTTCACTATGATTCCTATTCAACGACGTGCACTTCGTTGAACAGTTCACACAGTCTACACTAAATCTTTTTACCCTTAAGATTTAGCTAATCTCTATTATATCGGCGTATTAACCAACTTTTAATACCCTATCGGACTGTACTTCTTTTATCGGACTTTCACCGTCTTTCCGTACTCCAATATAATATAATAGAGATTCTAGTAGTGTCGTGCATGCACTTAATAACCTTTTTTTAGGTTATATTAATAATTCTTCCCTGAATTATTTTTTCGTCTACAGGATTCTTTCCTTTTCTAGACTTTCATCTCACTCTTTGAGACTTCAACACTACTGGTTTAACCTTTCATTAGGTTTAATATAATTTGTTTCTAAATTATATTTTCGTTTGACTTTATAAGTCCTTCTGGGATTTTTCCTTTAGGCTTTCTAATAACCCATTCCCAGGTTACAATAATAATTCTTCCCTGAATTATTTTTCGTCTACAGGATACCTTCCTTTTTAGACTTTTATCTCATCCCTCGAGATTTCAAAACTACTGTTAGTTTCAACCTTTCTTTTGGTTTAATATAATTCGTTTCTGAATTATATTTTCGTTTTACTTTACAAGTCTTTTGGGGATTTTTCCTTAATCCTATTTTTAAGCTTTCTTTCTATTGTACTTCCTATACAATAATCACGTTTTTCGTCAGCACTTTGTTTATTGATTTTGGCCAGAAATCAATAAGCAATCGTGCCCCGCTAGTTGGGCGCCATGTTATTCGGTGTACAATCTACCTAGATCCCACACAACTTCTACCTATTTTTAGTTTACAACCTCAGGCTAGGTAAAGCAGGTCGAATCCTTAACTAGATCATAAATATAAATTTATACTCACTTTCTAGAAGAACAGACCCCCTCCGTGTCAGGTTCAGATCAACTCGTTTAGAAAGCAGAGACGTGGCAAACGATTTCTTTTATAAATCAATTATAAATAGATTTATTTTTCTATTAACAAAAAGGTTTTACATACAATCAAATAAAAGTTTATAAAAAGAAAAAGTCTTTGAGTAACAAAAAGCGGCAGTTCACAAGTGTCACCAGCAGATGTCAGGCTCGGATCATCAAGCAATGGAGAAGCAGCATGTCGTCTCAGCTTCTGGTGTTCATACAGAGATCAATACCTTATATACCATTTCATTATCACACCTCTTCATCACATATTCAATTACATAGGCACAGTTCATCCAATCCTAGATTTTGAACGATTGTCAACTCCCTCAATTCCTTCAACATTTTAGTATATAACGCTCTGTATTCTTTCATTCTTCTTCTTCTGGCTTGGTTCCTTAATCTCCTCCTTCGTCTCGTCTGCAAGATATCATCCTGGGTAAAACCTGTTTCTTCATTCAATACTTGGTTACATTTATAAATGACTTTTATACATATGACTTAGTGTTTTTCTTCATCTTCTTAATAAAGAAGATTGCCTAAAACATATCTCAGCGTGTTCATTTCAATTATTCAATCAAATACTTTTACAAAGTCTTTGTCTCCATGTCTTTACTATAAAACCAAATAAAACATTTTTACCAAACCATGTGTCTGTATTCTTGCTATGAATCAAAGTAAAACATTTTTACAATATCATGTTGTCATGTTTTTCCATGCTTACAAAGTCATTCATGAAAGTTGTATATATAAAAAAAAACCTCCTTCAGGCTCCTCGGCCTTATCAACAGCTAATACATAAAAGTTGTAAAATAAAAACTTTTTATAAAAGTCTCTTGGCCATATAAACAACTTCTTTATTTCACTTTGCTGCTTCTGTTCTACATGTGGCTCTTATAAAGTCCAGTATAAAGGTTCTCTATAAAACCTCCACTACATTTTCTATATATTTCCAACATCATAAAACCATGCATAACATATCTGTGTGGTTAACATAGGCCTCTTTACATTTGGCATCATCCTTGGTTACACATTGGGAGCAAGACCTCCATACATTAGGCCGTCTCCCTGTACATACATTGGGAATAAAAGAATCAATTTCATCATTATTCTAACAAACAGCATGAGGGTGAGGAATAAATGACATTATTTTCATCTTTGGGTGAACGAACCCTTTTAAGTTAATCTGCCTTTGTGAGATTCCATTATCTCTTTATTTTAAGTGAAAATGCAGTGCAGAAGTGTAAAAAAGGCTGATTCTACCTCCTGCATTTTCAGTTTCTTAACCGCACAGTCCAAAAAAATATGCCCATTAAATATATTTAAAATCAAACATACCTATAATTGTTTTAGTTCCGCTGTGAACAAAAATATCAGGAAATCCAAAACTAGTCATAAGACAATGTGTGCCCTCTGTACCCTGTTCAAATGTTTATGTAATGTTGTCTTTTGTAGGAGGGAAGAGCACCACTGACAGTGGTGCAGAGAAGAGCCCATGACAAGGCAATCATGGCCGCCATATACGATAAGTCAATACTTGGTGAAAGGGAAATTTACTAGAGAAATTCAGTTCAAATATAGCTGTGATCTTTGTCTCCTGCAGTGGCAGTCGAGAAGAGATTTCCAAATGTGTCCAAAGAGACTTTGGTGATTACAGTCAATTCTAAACAGGGGGAATTCACTGCTTGAAAAGGGGAAAAAACGTTAAATCTTTTGAATATACTGTATTATTGTAATTTTTTTGAACATTGTAAAGTATGTTTCTTGGAAATTTTTATTCAAATGTTTATGTGTAGCAGACAAATAAAGTTTCTCTTTAAATGTGACATGTGAATGTATTTTCTTGGATTGAAATATATGGAGGACAAAACATATTTTTAAATGCTTTTGAAAAATATATGTATATTTTGAAAATATATTTTAAAAATGGCCAAAAATATATTGGTAGTAAATATATTTCAAAATATACAAAAAATGGCCAAAAAATATATGTGCAAAAATATATTTTAAAATATAAAAATATATTTTAAAATATATTTTTGCAAATATATTTTTTGGCCATTTTTTGTATATTTTGAAATATATGTGAAAATATATTTTAAAATATATTTTTTTACCGTAAGTAATGATTTCTTTATGACGTCAAATCACCACACCAAGAGAAATGTCTGTCTAGTTTTACCAGATAATCCCTATATTAAACTTAAAACAGTGACAAATGTGATAAAAAAAACATGTTTGTTTGAGTGTATGAGTTTTTTCACAACATTGTAGAAACGTATTTTTGTTTTGATCAAGTTACCATGTCTCCTTGCAACATTACAGAAATGTAAATTACCATTGTGTTATTAAATATATTTCAATAATACATTTAACTCTGAATTGTCATCTTTTTAATAGATTTTTTTCTACTTGAATTTCTACACACTTCTGTGATTTTAGACTCAGCAGTGAACGGAACTTTTATTTTGGTATCTAAGTGTGACGTCATAAGCCCGCGCCGCACTCCTGCATCTGCTGTGATTCTGCTGAAGAGAGGTTTGTGTTGTAAGCGTTTAAAGTGAAGCAGAATGAATGATGTATTATTAAATGTAACACTGCATTGCGTTATCTAACATTTATCAGCGTTGTGTGAGTAAAGTAACAGAATAAACCCATGAGTAACAGAAGGAGCGGCTCATTTCGCTCTTTATGGTGAATCAGTTCAAACATGAGTTCAGTCTCTGGCGACTGACGAGAGAACCGGAGCTTTAGACTCTCCGAGTCAATTGAACCGATTGATTCACAACAAATGATTCAGTGATTCGAAACGCTCTATTTCTATCTCTATCTCGATTTCATTATGAAATCTGCAATAAAGAATATAAAGACATTATTTGAATCAAGACGGGAGAACAAGTGAAAAATCATTAAATAGCTACAAATCATTAAATAGAAATGCTAAGTATATTAAGGATTTGTATAATTTGTATTCTTTTATTAATTTGTTGTGTTCATTTTGATTATTTTTGTCTCATCAGGGGTCCGTTCTTCGTAACTCGATTGCTTCTGAAATTATTTGACAGATCCCAGATCTTCTAATCTTAGAACTATTTCTTATTTGGTTCTTCAAACGAGTTTGTGTATTATGTTAAAATATCTGGATTAAATTGTCTGAGATTACTGTGTTCACTGAAGAGGGCAGATGCATTGATACTCCAAACCACGATTGGCTTCAAGACCTTATGAAAAACTTGACAAATTTCTGGAGCTTCATAAAGAAAACAGCCAAGCAACCAAAATGACATAAATCCTTATTATAATAGATATTATAATAGATCCTTATTATAATAGATAAATTAAATGTGCAGTTGTTTCCCCCCAGTCATTTATATTAACGATTTCTAGTATTTGTACAGGCTTTACATTTTTATTTTAACGTTGTAATTAGCAATTCGTTTAATTTGACCTTTGAAGCAGATTTGTTACGTGTCAGCATTAATATACTAAAACATATATCTATCTAATAAAGTTTCTTTGGATCAAGATCAAGTTCTCTGCATCTCATGCGCTGCATCAAGCCATCCCAAAATCATTATTGCCCCTGGTTCAGTAATGAACTCTTGTAATAAATGAGTTAGCGATGTATGAAGAGCAGACCCCAGGGCAATTAGGTCCATTAACTGGACGACTGAACTAGAGCTCATTGACACACTCAGAGATTAAGGGATTAATTTTTCTTTCTGTTAATTATTCTCCTCTTAAACAGGGACTGAGTGTTCAAACACTGAAAAACTCCTGGAGAAGCGACTGAGATCCACGTCTACATAAAGATGGAGTTTATTAAAGAGGAGAGTGAAGACGTGAAGATTGAAGAAACATTGAGAGTGAAAGATGAAGAAACTGAGGAACAAACAGAGAAAGAGGAGAGTGAAGACATGAAGATTGAAGAAACATTGAGAGTGAAAGATGAAGAAACTGAGGAACAAACAGAGAAAGAGGAGAGTGAAGACGTGAAGATTGAAGAAACATTGAGAGTGAAAGATGAAGAAACTGAGGAACAAACAGAGAAAGAGGAGAGTGAAGACGTGAAGATTGAAGAAACATTGAGAGTGAAAGATGAAGAAACTGAGGAACAAACAGAGAAAGAGGAGAGTGAAGACATGAAGATTGAAGAAACATTGAGAGTGAAAGATGAAGAAACTGAGGAACAAACAGAGAAAGAGGAGAGTGAAGACATGAAGATTGAAGAAACATTGAGAGTGAAACATGAAGAAACTGAGGAACAAACAGGTTGGTTTCATTCTCAAAGCTGAACTCAGTCATTTGATCATTATTAAAATGTCCATCTCTAGAGAAATGAATGATATTTTTGAAGAGTCCTGATTTAAAGCGGTTTTATTTGACATGGAGTGGGTCGCCTCATGTGGACAGACATGTTGAGATCACATGACTTGACAAACACTAATGCTGCTTCAAACTGAGAAGATCCAATATTATGAGATGATATTAACCCCTATATCTACTTTCTACTAAGTTTACATTAACAATCCTCACACCATCTAGTGGATGAGAAGCGTTCAAACCTTCCATGGTAGCTTGTGCACGTCTACTGGTGACTATTTTGTAATTTTCTGTTTATTGTGAGTGAGTTATTGGATGATCTGGTAATGAGTTGAATAATTAGGTCAGGTGTGATGGATCATGCTGATATAAATTGTCCCTTGCTGTTAACTTGTTGTTTGCCTGACAAAGACCTTCAGGTTGAAATGTTGCTTATTTTATTACATTTAATTTTAGGAGTAACAGTGGCAGTGTGAATAAAATAAAGCACATAAATAAAATATATAGGCTAACAAGCACAAATATGGTCAATTATAACTAGGGCTGCACGATTTGGAGAAAATATCTAATTGAGATTATTCTGGTTAAAATTGTGATTTAAAATGTGATGATTATTATTATTTAAAAAAAATTACAAATGAAAAGTGGATATAACAATTTTGTGTTTATATATTAATATGACTAATAATATTTGACTTATTAATATGACTAATACAATTTTGATTATTATTATTGAAGAAAAACATTGAAGAAAAACATATGGATTGTCATATATATTTATTTAGAAGTATTATTTTTCTTATTTTTTACCCAAAAGTTTAATTCATACTGGAGGCCAGAGGGCGCCCTCGAGCAGAAACTCCACATTTGCGTCAGAGAAGTAATTGTTTTCAGGAAATCCCTATGGGAAATCCCTAATGTGAAGCTCCTGTAGGCTGAATAAAACGCAGATAGAAACACTTTGACTGATTAAACATGAAGATAATACTATAGATACAAGATATGGGGTATTTGAGTTCTTCAAGCCTTCTCGGGTATTTTCATAATAATAAAGTATTCAGTGCTGATTGACATTCTGTGATAAGAAGCCACATCAGCTCGACTGACAATATGAAGTGAGTTAAAACGTATTTTGTTGAACAAGAGGTTTATAAACATTTCACATTACTAGTTTGTGAAGATATTTGTTATAAGCGACTCAAAAGGAGCAGAGTTTACTCCTGTTCACAGAGCCGCTCTTCACTGAAACACTGGGCATTTATTTATTTAATTAAAATCGCAGCCTTTGCGCTTTCATAATCGGACAACCCAAATCGCGATTGCGGTTAGATTTCGATTAACCTTGAAGCCCTAATTATAACTGTCACTATTGTTTTGTTTTTCTCCCTCTGATCTCATATTATGAGAAAGAAACACAAGTTTGTCCACATTTTTGGGAAGAAGTGAGCTCCATGTCCTAATGCACTTAGCACTTACTTTGGATCATCTACGGTTGTGTTAAACCTGTGCTCTATAAATAAAACATGACTTGACTTGACCCTAGCAAGCTTGAGATAACGTTCCTCATTTCTTTCCACCATGTCAGTGGCCAGAATCAACCTTTGTTTTGTCCTTAAAGTACATGTTCATTTCTTCCTTCTCTCCTTCTTCCTGCTGCTCTTCCTCAATGGCCATCAGCTTAGATATCAGGGATGGGCATTTTTGTCAATTTCTCATTTCGATCATCGATAGGTCTCAAAAATGAGTACTCGGGGGCGGGGCATGTGCAAAATACTGTTATGAAAATGGTTGTTGACATACAAATGTGACATGAAAACAGGTATATGAAAACATGAACATATAAAACAAAAAATAACTGCTAGATTATGATGCATAAATGTCTTTGAAAAAGAAACATCTTTATAAAATGACCGTCTCAAATAACCAAGTCAATAATATCGAGCATTGCCTTTGAGCTGAAACAGTGAAATAACACCACCCTGCAGAGCTTGCTAGCTGGTTAATAAACTCAATCAAACGCACAATATATCAGATTAATATGAACCAATTACAACTTAAAACAACACAAACGGACGTGAATGCGCACGTGAACTTCAGCGTGCTAGATTTTACAACTGGTTTGAAACAGAACATTTTGAATGCGCTCTTCCCTTAACAACGCGGATACACGGACAACAAATTCACACAGAAACAACATTTTATTAAAATCATGTTCTCATAATAATGCTATGACAGATTGACTCTGCACATCTTGCACTTAATTGTATTATTCATGATCGAAGTGTTTACAGACATCACTGCGCGTTTTCGAACTCATAACGAAAAACAACTTTAAATAAACTAGTCTACTGTTAAAAAATACGAGAACAGTATAGCACTGCTGCATTACTAATATCCATGATTCTGAGAAAGAAATAGCCTATCTGAAAAGAATATTACCGTCTCTAAACCATTTTATAATGTTGAGAGCTGCAACCTACCTGGAGTCTCCAGAAGTGCAAGGTGTCAGGATCTCAGAGACTTCAGTTAAGGCAAGGCAAGGCAAGGCAAGTTTATTTGTATAGCACATTTCATACACAGTGGCAATTCAAAGTGCTTTACACAGAAATGAAATAAAAATATTACAGTTATAATAGGAATTTAAAGAAATAAAAAATAAAGAAAATATTGAAAGATAAAAATAAAGAGTATAATTAAAAATAAAAATAAAAACAGGGTTAAATTTAAGCATATAAATTAAAATGCAAGCAGTTCGGACAAAGCAAGTACAGTGGCACAGCTCATTCAGTAAATGCACAGCTAAACAGATGTGTTTTGAGTCTGGATTTGAAAGTGGCTACTGTTGGAGCACATCTGATCTGTTCAGGAAGCTGGTTCCAGCTACGGCTGGCATAATAGCTAAAAGCAGACTCTCCTTGCTTTGAGTGAACCCTTGGTATTTCTAATTGACTTGATCCTGATGATCTGAGTGATCTGTTGGGTTTGTATTTAATCAGCATATCTGCAATGTATTGAGGTCCTAGGTCATTGAGTGATTTATATACAAGTAATAGCACTTTAAAATCGATCCTAAATGTAACTGGAAGCCAGTGTAAAGATCTGAGGACTGGTGTGATATGGTCATATTTTCTGGTTCGGCTCAGGATCCTGGCAGCAGCGTTCTGTATGAGCTGCAGCTGTCTAATGGTCTTTTTGGGAAGGCCGGTGAGAAGACCATTACAATAGTCCACCCTACTGGTAATAAAAGCATGAACGAGTTTCTCTAAGTCTTGCCTGGAAACAAAGCATCTAATTCTTGATATATTTTTGAGATGATAGTAAGCGGATTTAGTTATTGCTTTGACATGACTATTGAAACTCAGGTCTGACTCCAAAATCACACCAAGATTCCTGACTTGATTTTTTGATTTCAGGCCTTTAGCCTCAAGATATGCATTCACCTTCAGAATTTCATCTTTGTTTCCAAATGTAGTAATTTCAGTTTTGTCTTTGTTTAACTGAAGAAAGTTTTGGCACATCCAACTGTTAACTTCATCAATGCATTTACATAGAGAGTCAATGCGGCTGTAGTCATTAGGTGATAGGGCTAAGTAGATCTGGGTGTCGTCAGCATAGCTGTGGTAAGCCATTTTGTTATTTTTCATTATTTGGCTGAGTGGCAGCATGTACAGGTTGAATAGGAGTGGTGCAAGAATTGACCCTTGTGGGACTCCGCATGTCATGGATGTCCACTCAGACTTATGGTCACCTATACTCACATAATAACCTCTCCCTTCTAAGTATGACCTGAACCATTTGAGGACCATTCCAGAAAGCCCAACCCAATTTTCTAGCCTGTCAAGAAGTATTTTGTGGTCAACAGTGTCGAATGCAGCACTGAGGTCCAGTAGTACCAGAATTGATGTTTTGCCTGTATCTGTATTGAGGCGAATATCATTTATTATCTTAATGAGGGCCGTCTCTGTGCTGTGATGCGGTCGGAAACCAGATTGAAAATTGTCAAAGTATCCGTTTGAGCTTAAGAATTTGTTCAGCTGACTGAAAACAACTTTTTCAATGATCTTGCCTATGAAGGGGAGATTTGAGATTGGTCTGTAGTTGCTCAATATGGAGTTATCCAGATTTCTCTTTTTCAGGAGAGGCTTAACTACTGCGGTTTTAAGGGAGTTTGGAAAAGTCCCAGAAAGAAGTGAGGCGTTTACCACTTCTAGGAGATCTGCTTCTAAACAGTTAAACACACTTTTGAAAAAAGAAGTGGGGAGTGTGTCAAGGGCGCAGGTTGATGTTTTAAGGTGCTGTACTGTTTCTTCTAAAATTTTACCATCAATTGCTTCGAAATCAGTCATAGTAACTTTCTGAGGCTGTGGTCTGATCTGATTCACCTCAGAGCAACTGAACGATGTGCTGATCGCATTTCTGATATTAATGATTTTCTCGGAGAAGAAGGAAGCAAACTCACTGCATTTGCTGTCTGAGAGCATTTCACTGGGAATGTGACTCGGGGGGTTTGTTAGTCTCTCTACAGTAGCAAAAAGAGTGCGCGTGTTGTTTATGTTTCTGTTTATAATATTTGAAAAGAAGGTCTGTCTAGCTTTGCCTAGTTCCACATTGAAAGCACGAAGACTGTCTTTATAGATCTTATAATGGACTACAAGTTTTGTCTTTCGCCACATGCGTTCCGATTTCCTGCATTGTCTTTTCATTAATTGCACTTCTGTTGAGTTTCTCCAAGGTGCTTTTTGTTTGCCACTCTTTTTCCTGGCTTTTACAGGAGCAATATCATCAATTACACCCTTAACTTAGTTAGGTAAAGAATCCTAAAAAATGACCCCCACTAAATAAGAGTCACAAGCTGAAGTGTTGTAAAATACATGAAGCCTGCTTTTTTATAGGCTTTATGGACAGATAGGTTGAGAGTGACTCTTGAAGGACCAGCACCACATCCTCTAGTACCACTGTTTGAAGAATTCATCTTCCAGAATCTGGCAGTACGTTTTGGGAGTTCATTTTTAGTCCATCTCTGCAAAACGGACTTCAGGATGGACTAAAATGAACTCCCAAAACGTACTGCCAGATTCTGGAAGATGAATTCTTCAAACAGTGGTACTAGAGGATGTGGTGCTGGTCCTTCAAGAGTCATTCTCAACCTATAAAACCCATAAAGCCTATAAAAAAACCTTCTTCATGTATTTTACAACACTTCAGCTTGTGATTCTTATCTAGTGGGGGTCATTTTTTAGGATTCTTTACCTAACTGAAGTCTCTGAGATCCTGACACCTTGCACTTCTGGAGACTCCAGGTAGGTTGCAGCTCTGGAAAATGGTGGCGCTGGAGACTAAAGGGTTCCTGATGGTTTCACCCTTAATTCTTCACCTTAATTCTTCATTCTTTTGCAGTTAACAGGTGTCTTTTCTTCACCACCTGTTTTTGTGTCAGATCCTGCTGACCCAACGAGCATTTCACTGTCCAATGGTCATGCCTTAACTGCAATGTCTAGTATTGCATTAGTATTGCATCCTTCTCATGGGCATTTAATACTTTTTGACTTTTCAGTCTGAGTTAAATCTCTTTTTTGGCTCAATTTATCTGTAAATAAAATTGATTTCCATTTCCAGCCTTCATGAACAATTATATATCACTTATACATTATTAAATACTAAATCAATAGTAGTTATTAGGATTACTGTGGTTTGGAATTGGTCAAATGTGCCTGGAAAAAAAATATGATCAGAAAATCAACGTGCCTAATAATTCTGCACTCCCTGTATTTTGATCTAATCTGAACAGAAGAGGGGTGTTTTGCCCGTAACTATGCCGTCTCTCAGTTGCCCTGCTGCACAAATACTGTTTTTGCTGGAACCGAACAATGTACAGAGTTCACTAAGCCAGTTGCATCCAAAGCAGTGTCTAGGGCTATTACATTCTTACTATTCTGATTTTACGTTTTGATCATTGAATAATTTTCGTGTTCATCACTCTAAAGCTGCTTTGAAGCAATATGTATTGTATTAAACGGTATTTAAATGAATGAATGAACTTTATTTCTAACTATTACAAAAATAAGAAAGAAACACATAAAATATACACAATAAATATAATAAAACAGAAACAAAAATTCTGCATAATAATCACCCAGTTAGAAAAGGGATAGGCTTATCAGGACCTACCCCCAGTATTTACCTAAACCAAATCACAATCGAACAAGATAAATCAGACGTACCATTTTAAATAATACAGAAACAATACTCCAATGTACATCCTACTTTATCATGCTATGAAGATACAGAAGAACTAACCGAAACAAAATTCAGGCAGCATTAACAACAGTTTGGAATTATCACTATCCCTCCCCACATCTGTACTTATCAAAAATAAATCTTTTGTACCTTTTTTTTTAAAATAGCTAAATATTACACTTCGCTTGATTAATTTTTTCAGACTATTCCACAAAATCACCTCACAAATAGAAATGCACAAACTTTTCGAGCCTTCTGTTTTCTCCAATTTAAAGGGCATATTGCAGGTTAAATTTTTTTTGTTTTTTGAGATTAATATACAACCTTGTATGACAATACCATATGAAAAGGTAGTGCAGGATTTAAAATGTTTTTAAAAGACATAAGAGCACAAATTTAGTAGATAAAGTGGCCATTTAGTTGGCCGCTTGGAAAAAGCGCTTTTTTTCAACATCGCGTCATATTACCTCACGAGAGGGAGTGGTTCGCCGAGCTCTGCGTTGGCTCAGTGCAGAATAGGTTGGTATTCAGTAGAGTCTGTGTATTTTCGGTAGTTTTTCTATTCCAATTTATCATTGTCATGGTAAATTATTATCCAGCCTGTCAGGGCATCGAAAAAAAAAGTTAGGAATTCTGCATGGTGGCGTTTTGTGCAGGTGAAGAAACGGGACTTCCCTTCGTGCATCTGCTTCAAAATATGCGGTGGTGTGTATAGTGCTTTAGACTGGAGGATTATCATCCCGGCGATATGAAGGAGTCAAACATTGTTATACTCATGTAAGGCCGGCTACACACTGGCTGCGTGACGTGAGCGTGGCGTTTTCTATCTGTAGACCGGCTACACACTGCAAGCGTGGCGTTTCTGTTGCGTTTCAGCTGCGTGGCATTTTCTGTGTCTTTGCACACCAGAAGCGTGTCTGACGCGGCGGCGCTGCTGCTAGGTGACGTAGTGGAAGGCCTATACTTCATGTTAAACATAAAATATATAAATAAATATTTATATAAATATATAGCAAATACAAATTACGGCGAACTGCATGAATGCGTTGGATTCGCCGTGTTTGCGTTGTGTTTTGATGCCGATGTAGGATCGTAAAGCCATGTGAATGAATAGTAACGCAACGTTTGCATTGTTGATGGAAGGCTTGTTCGCAGCGGTGCTGTGCAGAGACCGACCGCTGTATGATAACGAGTCCAGCGAGAGCATATGACTCCTTATGCTTTTGATTCACTCATGCGTTTTTTTTAATATCATACGTGGATCGGTCTGCACAGTGACGATGCATCTCGAACAAGCCTGGTGTGTGTGTGTGTTTCCCGCTGCCCAGGGTTGCCAGGTTTTCACAACAAACCCGCCCAATTGCTACTCAAAACAAGCCCAATCGCGTTCCAGGGGGGGATTCCCCAGTAAAAATCACATTTGGGTGTAAAATATGTGTTTTTTGGCATGGTTGCCTACTAAAATTCGCAATATGGGGCTAAATATCACATAACTGGGGTCGCTTCATCCCGCGGACATGAAAAAACAGCCCGCGGCAAAACCACAGACTTGGCAACATTGCAGCTGCCTCGCTAGCGTTGCTGAGAGAGTTGAGACGTAAACAGTGACGTAAGACATGGCTCTGTTGTGGCTCTCAGCATGTGGAAAAGCAAGCTGGTTCTTAGAAAGCTCCTCAGTCGAACCAACTATGAACTGGGACTAGCTCTGGCTCTGAATTAGCTTTAGCACTGCCTTGGTGGAAAAGGGGTACGAGACACCTGCTGCTGTTCTCCACTGTTTCTCCTCATATAAATACTCAATTTGTCTCCTCAGGGCCGGCGTTTGCTATAGGCGAGCTAGGCGGTTGCCTAGGGCGACAAATGTGTTGGGGGCGCAGCCAGGCGCCCTCTAGTGGCACCCTTAAACTTACTTCCCATTAAGCATAGAATTAAAACAAGCGAAATAAAACATACTGTTTATTAAACATGATCATCCTTGGGCGCCCCCTCAGCCGCACGTTTAATTACTTAACCTGATTATTAGATTGAATTGATAGTGAGTATTGTCGAGCACAGGCGTTCAGGCGTTAGGTCAGGCAAGAGCTCATCACTGGCGCGTTCTTCAAAAATGAAGCGGTCTAAACCCTCGAGTGCACAGGGACAGAAAAAGAGAAAGGCAGACGATCAAAAGAAAGCCCAGTATAGAGGTAAGTCTTCTCATCTCAGCCATAAAGGTGTCAAACAAAATAAATTTACTTCGTATTATCGATATTATCAACTAATATTGGACGGCATTGGACGTTTTATTGCTGTCACTAAGCTATCACTAGCTAGCTAGTTATCTACATATTACTACGCATTTCACTGACAATAAGGAAATCCAGACGAGCCAAATTTTAATGCTGCGTAAATTTTGAAGGTGAATAGAAATGCCAGAAACAACTGTTCATCTTTTATTATTTAAGATAGGGATAGAGCAACAAGAACTTATATATTTTAATTTTGTAGTGGTAAATACAGTGTATCCATAATAGCACTTTTGTTTGTAGAGGGTATAGTTAATCCAGTTTATGGGTCATAATTTGCTTAAGTGTCTTTACAGGTGCTTAAGAGAGTTTTTGCACAGTTTATGGAGTTAATATTTGGTAAATATCCTTGAACATTCTTTCTAGCATTTGTGTATGACCAATTTATTGCAGTTGATCCTTCAAGTCTTAATTTTCTTGATTAAGTGTTGGAGTGACTATAAAAGCCTTTTTGTTTGTTCATCCATAGTTTGAGTCATAATTTGTTAAATATCCTCCAAACCGTTCTTTGTAACATTTTTGTATGTGCAATTTATTAGAGTGTATCATTTAAGTCATAATTAGCTTTTTAAGTCTTGGAGTAACTATAGGAGCATTTTTGTTTGTATAGTTTTTATAAATACTTAACCCATTTGTGCCCAATTTTTTTCTGAATGGCATGTCCTGCATTTATTTTCCCCAGGTTTTTGTATTTTTTCTTGAAAATCGTATTTGAATCTGTGGCAACTATAGTTGCCGATGGGCAAATATGTTGTAGCCTATGCACCCCTTCAATGTCAAATATGTATAAGAGGAGAACATTTAGCATCTAACTCAAAATAACTGCTTTCAACAGATCAATCTGTATTCATAATCAAATTTATTATGTTTGACTAAGTATACTAAAAACTATAGATCTGTTGTAAGATTTGTTTTGTTTGGATGATTCTAGAGACCTTCATGATTATGTTGATATATGTCAACAAAAAATACTTATTAGTAACATGAAAATATCCTTTCTTTGGGAGGGTTTGCCTTCGTTGTGCTCCCTGGAAGTAGGGGTAGGAAGTTGGCAGTCTCATGTGACAGGAAGGAAATTAATACTTTTTTTTTTTTCTTGAAATCCTTTATTTGGTTGTCTGCTTGTGTGTCATTAAGATATAAAACATGGATAATATCTAGAAAAATACTTACAGAAGGAAAATGACAACTATACACTGGCAACTATAGTTGCCGGTGGGCTTAACAATTAAAGGGGGGGGGGGGGGGGGGGGGGGGGTCCGGTTTTGGCATTTTTAGATGCGGAAGTAAAATTTTCTCACAAAAACGACTCCAAAAGCCTTAATAGTGTATTTTAAAGTATATTTTAAAGAAAATCTAGTTCCTACATTATTTTTCTATACATTGACTCACTGGAGTCTCTAACCTGCAATATGCCCTTTAAATCCCCTCTCAAGTGATAACCCCCCTCTCTATCTGTGAACAGTTGTTGTCCCTGGCAGCTGTTTATTTTTTTGCTTTATAGATTATTTGTGCCCCAGATCATTAAACTTTAGAGTGTGCAATTTTAAATACAGTAAATTGGTATGCTCACAATAACCTACTTTAATATCCTAATTGCTCTTTTTTGTATTGTGCTTAATGTTTGTAAGGTGGTTTAAACCCCCATACTTCAACACAGTAATTTAAATACGGTAACACAAGTGAACGATACAAAATATAAAGAACTTTTTTATTCAATACATGCCTTGTTTTCCCCATTACTCCAATACTCTGTTCTACTTTTGCTCTGACATATTTAAGGGGTTAGTTCACCCAAAAATGAAAATTCTGTCATTAATTACTCACCCTCATGTCGTTGGACACCCGTAAGACCTCCGTTCATATTCGGAACACAAATGAAGATATTTTAGTGTAAAGCTGATGCTGAGAAAGGCTTCAGACAGGCCTCCATTGGCATTCAGTACATTGACACTTCCAAGACCCATAAAAGGCACTTAAAACGTCGTTACAAAGTCCATCTCACCACAGTGGCTCTACAATAATTTTACGATCCGACGACAATAGTTTTTGTGCGCAAAAAAAAATCAAAATAACACCTTTATCCAACTTGTTCTCGACTTCCGTGTGTGCCTCCACGACGCATGTGTGAGAATATGACGTAGATCCGGCGTTCGGGAATCCATGAAATACACACTTAAGCCCCATTTTGAGCACTACGCCGAGACCTAAAGCACGATCAATGTAGAATTCAACAGCTTAGACACGCGCGTCTTCCTCTGCTCGTAAACAAATCGCTTCTGGGTCATGTGTCCGAACGCCGGATCTGCGTCATATTCTCGCGCATGCGTCGTGGAGGCACACACGGAAGTCGAGAACAAGTTGGATAAAGGTGTTATTTTGATTTTTTTTTGCGCACAAAAACTATTGTCGTCGCATCGTAAAATTATTGTAGAGCCACTGTTGTGAGATGGACTTTGTAACGACGTTTTAAGTGCCTTTCATGGATCTTGGAAGTGTCAATGTACTGAATGCAAATGGAGGCCTATCTGAAGCCTTTCTCAGCCATCAGCTTTCAAGTAAAATATCTTCATTTGTGTTCCGAATATGAACGGAGGTCTTACGGGTGTCCAACGACATGAGGGTGAGTAATTAATGAAAGAATTTTCATTTTTGGGTGAACTAACCCTTTAATAGGGGTTTTCCAACAGATTTTGTAATCATGAATCACACCCAGAAATGTATTTTCAACATTATTAATTATTACTTTTACTTGTGTATCAGTTTTACGGTTACCAAACAACATAATTTTGGTTTTATCTAAATTTCATCGACAATTTATTTGTCAAACCACATTTTTTACTTATTCATTTCTGTTGTGACCACCTCCAAAAGCTGCTGCAAATTTTCCCCATAACAGAAAATATTTGTATCATCCACAAAATCACAAATTTTAAGAGTTTGTCACCCTACATATGTCATTTATATACATAATAAATAATTTGGGACCCAAAATTGACCCCTGTGGGACTCCACAAGTGACACCCAAACACCAAACATCGGTACTCCCCTTTTTTAACAAATTGAAGTCTGTTACTTATGTAAATTTTCATACAATCTAGTACAACCCTCTGATACCATACCTTTCCAGTTTATTGATTAATAAACAGTGATCAATTGTATCGAAAGCTTTTTTTCAGATCTATAAACACTCGTACAGCATACAGGTGCTGGTCATATAATTAGAATATCATTAAAAAGTTAATTTATTTCACTAATTCCATTCAAAAAGTGAAACTTGCATATTATATTCATTCATTACACACAGACTGATATATTTCAAATGTTTATTTATTTTAGTTTTGATGATTATAACTGACAACTAAGGAAAATCCCAAATTCAGTATCTCAGAAAATAAGAATATTACTTAAGACCAATACAAATAAATTATTTTTTAGAAATCTTGGCCAACTGAAAAGTATGAACATGAAAAGTATGAGCATGTACAGCACTCAATACTTAGTTGGGGCTCCTTTTGCCTGGATTACTGCAGCAATGCGGCGTGGCATGGAGTCGATCTGTCTGTGGCACTGCTCAGGTATTTTGAGAGCCCTGGTTGCTCTGATAGTGACTTTCAGCTTTTCTGCATTGTTGGGTCTGGCATATCGCATCTTCCTCTTCACAATACCCCATAGAACACAGTGGACCAACACCAGCAGATGACATGGCACCCCAAACCATCACTGACTGTGGAAACTTTACACTGGACCTCAAGCAACATGGGTTGGGTGCCTCTCCTCTCTTCCTCCAGACTCTGGGACCCTGATTTCCAAAGGAAATGCTAAATTTACTTTCATCAGAGAATAGGGATGGGCGATATGGACTTAAAAATGTATCCCGATATTTTCTAGTATTTATTGCGATAACGATATCAATGACGATAAATGTAGTATCATTCCCCATGTTTTTGGATACAAGTGAGAGCTGCATGCATTCTGCATGCAGACTCAGAAAAACAAATGATCTTACTTAAAACGTACCTGTCATCAAATAGGCTCCTATAATACATAATATATATACATTTATTTTTTTTATGTAAAATTCCACACCAGCCTTTTCAGAAATGGAAAAGTTGCAGATATAATTGTCTTCTGTAAAAGTGCAGGTAATGTTTAAATAGTGCAACTGTGCTGAAAAACATCACACAATACAAACAATAATAATTCAAATCAATGACAAGTTTTAAATGTAAACCGATTCTGTATTCATACACTCATGGTGCAAACAGTGGTAAAAATAGCAGAAACAGCAAAAGTAATTATCCCAACCATGTCTTCAGATTACAAAAAAGTTACAAATAAGGATTTAATTATAGAACTTCAGTCATTTGAGTTGATAAAATCATACCACGAATTCTTCAACTAATAAAAATAAACTGCACTAAGGATTAATGAGCTTCTGGGTTCATGAATATTAATCACGTTGTCAGCGCTCATTCGAACTGATTTGCTGAAATCAAAACAGGCACAGCCTATGAGATTCCCGTTTGGTTTGTGCATTCGTCTCTTCCTGTTCACGAAAGGCTGAATAATTCCAAATAAACACCTTTATTTTACAGGAAAATACAACAAAGGATATTGTTTACATGTAGCACGTCAATTCTGTGTTGTGTAAGACTCTCTCGCTCTCTCTTTGAGTGTGTGTGTAACACTGAGCGCTCTCAGTCGCGCGCCTCACACTAGTGTTAAATGTGCGTCAAATACACTGCGCGCATTCATTGAGATGAACTGAAATAGTGTGCTTTACCGATCGATTGAGACGGAGCGAATCTCTTAAGCGGTCAGTCCAAGTGCTCAGCGAGTGAAAATACATCTGTATGTACAGGTTCAGATTGCCCTCAGGTAGCCCCTCGTTTAGCTATGAACTCTTCCGCAGCTCTGCACGTGAGATGCGGATTCAGTGCCGCCGCTCCCATCACGCGCTCCGCGTAGGGCACCAAGTGCTGCGGGGAGCACCACAAGAAAAGTTCATATATACTAAGTGACGAACGCAGCCACCACGGCCATCATAAAGTAATAACGCTTAGGGCATCAACACGGCCAGCGACGGCACTGTGCGGATGGGTCGCGCCATCAACTAGGCTTTATCGTTATTATCGCGGGAAGACAAATTCTTATCGTGGGGAGAATTTTTACCGGTATATCGCAAACGATAAGATCTCGCCCATCCCTATCATAGAACATAACTTTGAACCACTCAGCAGCAGTCCAGTCCTTTTTGTCTTTTGCCCAGGCGAGACGCTTCTGACGCCGTTTGTTGTTCAAAAGTGGCTTGACACAAGGAATGCGACAGCTGAAACCCATGTCTTGCATACGTCTGTGCGTAGTGGTTCTTGAACCACTGACTCCAGCTGCAGTCCACTCTTTGTGAATCTCCCCCACATTTTTGAATGGGTCTTGTTTCACAATCCTCTCCAGGGTGCGGTTATCCCTATTGCTTGTACACTTTTTTCTACCACATATTTTCCTTCCCTTCGCTCTGTGAACAGCCAGCCTCTTTTGCAATGACCTTTTGTGTCTTGCCCTCCTTGTGCAAGGTGTCAATGGTCATCTTTTGGACAACTGTCAAGTCAGCAGTCTTCCCCATGATTGTGTAGCCTACAGAACTAGACCGAGAGAACATTTAAAGGCCTTTGCAGGTATGTTGAGTTAATTAGCTGATTAGAGTGTGGCACCAGGTGTCTTCAATAATGAACCTTTTTTTTTTTTTTTTTTTTCACAATATTCTAAGTTTCTGAGATACTGAATTTGGGATTTTCCTTAGTTGTCAGTTATAATCATCAAAATTAAAAGAAATAAACGTTTGAAATATATCAGTCTGTGTGTAATGAATGAATATAATAAACAAGTTTCCCTTTTTTAATGGAATTAGTGAAATAAATTAACTTTTTAATGATATTCTAATTATATGACCAGCACCTGTATGCTGTAGGAGTGTTTATAGATCTGAAAAAAGCTTTCGATACAATTGATCACTGTTTATTAATCAATAAACTGGAAAGGTATGGTATCGGAGGGTTGTGAAATAAATCAACTTTTTGATGATACTCTAATTATATGACCAGCACCTGTATTTCTTGTTATATATAGCACGGGTAATGTCTTCCATTAACTCCATTAATCCATGGCTCTAGATCCGTTCGACCAGAATCCATACTCACTATCAACTGATGCTTCTGAACCAAACTCAATGCATGCTTCTCAATGAAATTATCCAATCTATTTACATACAATTTTCCTAATATTTTAGATAACTGAGAGAGTAAAGACAACGGCCTGTAATTAGTATTGATTACGGATTTCTCTCCAGCTTTATATTGGAATGACTTTAGCAATTTTCATTTTGCTTGGAAATCCGCCTGTTTTGAAAGACAAATTACAAATATAAGTTAGCGGTTTTACAATTGCACCAATGACATCCTTAATTAAAGCCATATCAATGTCATTCTAGTCTGTAGACCTTTTATTCTTAAATTTGCTAACAATTTCAATAATCTCCTTTTTCTCAGCTGGTTTCAAAAACATTGAGTTTGGGTTGCTGTCTAAATAATTTACAACCTTCACCTCACCTTCTGTCTGTGGACTATTAATTTCCTCTGCCAGTTTTGGTCCCACACTTACAAAAAAATTGTTAAACCCATTGACCACATCATTCATGTTGCTTACAGTCCTCTCATTGTCTTTAAAATACTGAGGGTGTTTTATATTCATTATTTAATATTTATAATAATTGTCTTTTTTTTAAAGTTTTTTTAAGTGTTATGACATGTCATTTGATCCAAAACATAAACAATATATAGATCAAAATGTGCTTCTTTGAGCGCCTTGCGATTGCTTAGCGTCTCATTGGTTCCGGACATATGGTATCTGACAGACTGCAGAGTGCGGTGCATAAAGTGGCAGAGAAGTTTGTGGAGAGATGATCGGGCCCCAGCAAACGTCCTTGGTCCATTTCATTGCAGACTGTTCCAGTAAAAGAAAGGGCGATGACCAACTCGAAAATGGCGGGAACATTTTTAAAAAAGTCAAGCTTTAATTGTAAATACGATGCCTCATATATTAGCCCTTTGGTGCTCTTCTGTCATTTCTGACCGGAAAATTTTCTGTTTTGAAATGTTAAAATCACAGCTTCATCGGAATGATATGAAACTTGGTGACTTTTCATGCATTAGGTATGTAAATACAAAAAAAAATTGGGGTCATGATTTGAGCATGCTAATTGGTCGTAAAAAAAAAAAAATTTCTTCGGTGATAAATGACCGACCATAGGAAATTAATGGGAAATCGGCACAAACACAAAAATTCACAGAATATTTGTGTGTACAATCTACAAATTGGCCACAATGTTGACAAAAAATACACAGCAGTAAAGGGGTGACACTCTAAACATCAAGAGTGTGTTATTGACACGTCCACTCACACACACACGCACACACACCTATGAAAAACTGAGCTTATGAACCACATTTTGAATTTTTTTAAATCACAGCTTCATCGGAAAAATATGAAACTTGGTGACTTTTCTAGCATTAGGTATGTTAACACCAAAAAAACTGAGGGCATGATTCGAGCATGCTAAGTGGTCAAAAAAAAATTACTCCCACTTGTGCTTTTTGGTTAAAAATGACCCCCATAGGAAATGAATGGGAAATCGGCAAAAACACACAAATTCACCGAATATTTGTGTGTACAATCAACAAATCGGCCACAATGCTGAAAAAAGTACACCGCAGTAAAGGGGTGACACTCTAAAACATCAAAAGTGTGATATTGACACATCCACTTACACACTCACACTTATGGACACACACACACCTATGAAAAACATAACCTATGAACCATATTTGGTATTTTTTTAAATCACAGCTTCATCAGAATGATATGAAACTTGGTATCTTTTCTAGCATTAGGTATTTAAACACACACAAAAAAATTTAAATTGAGGACATGATTCGAGCATGCTAAGTGGTCGGTCAAAAATGACACCATAGGAAATGAATGGGAAATCTGCAAAAACACAAATTCAAAGAAAACAATCTATATTTCTAACAAACAGTATCTAAAATTGTATAATAAATAGTCTGAGATTTTTTAAATATATATATTCAAATCCATCATCAACAAAAAAATCATTAAAGGTCCCATGGCATGGCATTTTTCTATTATTTTATAGTGTTTCCTGAGGTGTACTTATATTGTTAGTATGATTTTTACATCATAAAATGTCATAATTTAGAAATAAAAGGCATTTTTTCTATACTGCTGTTTGCCCTGTGGCTGAATGCCCTGCTTCAAGAGGCGTGTCTGCTGTGAGACTTCAGTGAAAACGCCCACTGTTGTGATTGGCTGACATCTTTGCATTTGAAATGAGCGGAGGGGGCGTGGTTTAAAAAGGTCTACGAGGCACGAGCTGCTGCCAGAGAGACGGACCTGAGTTCACTTCTCATCAGTTCTCTCAGCATGTCTCAGTTCAGGGTGAACTGTTGTAGTTACTAGAATATACTTCAGGTTATTAGTTTATTTCTAGTCGGAGGGGCTGTCACTCATGTCAGAAAGTTAGTAACTTTAGTAAATTATGGATCAGTGCTGACTCGAGACGCGAACCGTTTAGAACGATTCAGTCCGATTTGGTGAACTGGTTCGGTTCACTAAAAAGAACCGATTCAAAAGAATGATTCGTTCGCGAACCGGACATCACGGAGACGGAGCGATTGCTAACAAAGTTATTTATAGTAACTACTGAGTTATGAGAGCGCTGTCAGTCAGCGCGAGTTTATTGTGTTTGTATCTGAGAGTTATGAATAAACACGAGTTCCAGTCACGCCGAGTCCTCTTCATCATTATTCTACCAACTTTGTAACACATGCAATGTACCATTACAGTGAGATGAACGAATTAGTAAGTATTGATTAAAGCATTATTTCTAGATATGTTCCAATCATATGAAAAAGCGCCAGTGACGCGCATTGAGTACACAGCGCAAACAAAGACACAACAGCAGTAATCGAATGTAATCCAGTTTATTGTGGGGAAAGCTGGCTAGCCTAGCCGGATACCCTCACGCTTACACCCCTTCTGCTTAATCTCACGCCGCGTTTGGTGCCTCCGCTGTGGGCCAGATGCAGTACTGGGGGTCGGGGATGTTGAAGGCCGAGCTTCGGCGTGCGTGAGGTTTATCTCTATAGATGTGGCTCTGCCTATGTTGAGCAGAAACTCCCGACTGTATGCACATTTAAGAACAGATAAGACTCAACGAGGACGTACAAAAACACTGACTCACAAGATAGAAAACACGAAAACACCGTTCTGTCGGGAGAGAGAGAAGCCGCAGTGTGTGCACGAATAATAAATAATTAGTTAGTTAAATAGTAAATAGTTAGCTACACATCAGAAATCACTGATCACAGATCAGAAGGAACTGAAAAAAGACTTCTGTTTTCATTTGTACATCCAAACACTGAGAAACTGCCAGCGTTCACTCGTTCACAACCCATGATCTCTCGAGCGTTTGCATGGGCGTGCCAGATTCTCTGGGCGGAGGAAAGGGAGGTAACCGTTCCTGCTTGGACGTCAAACCAGGAGACTTCAGGATTGGCTCATCTGGGCTGTCATTTTCTCAAAGGCAGAGAAAGACAGCCACAACTCGGTTTTAAACCAATCAATATTTCTATCCACTTGGGGACATTATTCAGGCTAGGGGAACTCATATTAATGTTGAAATACCTCATAAAATGAAAATTTCATGCCATGGGACCTTTAAATGTGTTCAAAACAGAACTAGGAATTCTCAAGCCTCTCCATAGAGACCTCTAGTGGTTACACCCATGGTTGCATGATTTCTTAAATAATTCCAAAAAAGGGTGCTAATCTGAACAATTTTTTTTGAAGGCCTAGTCTCTATTTATTTTAGCCTGAAATACTGCAATAATACAAAAAATAAAAATAAATAACAAACAAAAATATTTTTGTATAATTTTCAATTCAAAATTTTTGCATACATATTAAAAAATACCATCAAATCATCTCAAAATACAAAATTAAAAAGAAAAAAATATTATTGAAGAAAAATAAATTGCATTGGTTTTACTGGGGTGGAGGAAGTTACATTTTTAGGTGTCTGGTCACTTATGACCGAGTAGACAACCAATGCAACCCCTAAACGAAGAGCACCAGAGGGATAGTGATAGGTTTTTATGTACATCTCAGCATTAACCCTTTAGTAAATCACCCACATTGTCCTCATTATTTTAATCCACTTCATATGAATATAAGTGTGGCCTTTTTTCCCCCTTTGTTCTCTCTCTCTCTCTCTCTCTCTCTCTCTCTCTCTCTCTCTCTCTCTCTCTCTCTCTCTCTCTCTTTAAGTGAAACATACCCTAGACATATGTTTTTCATATAAGGAGGCTCTACTGGGTCTCATGGAAAAAGGGTCCCGAGTTTCTCTATTCTTTGCATTGAAGGGAACTGTTGGACCTCAGTGTCTTGCTGGTGGAAATAATGATTACCAGATGTGTTGTATACATTATACTGATATCACGTGGCTCACGTTCTTATACCATGAGATATATATGATGTAATTATTTTCCATTGGATAAGTCTGTTCTCCACCTCCTTTCTTTCTCTTATGTCTATCTGAGAATTGTCTATTACATTGAAGATTTTCCTTACCTCAGATCTGAGAAGTCATTGTCTTTGAATCACCGAGAAAAATGCTGAGAAGGGCACAAAATGGGACAGATTAATTGAACCCATCAGTTAGGTAAAAAGTCAAGGTTTAATTGTAAATACGATGCCTCATATATTAGGTATGGATTTACGGCAACAGGCGATTCCGTGGAGCCAAATCCATTGTATATGCTAATAATTGATAGGCTGTTACTGTTTTATACTATGCTATGGTTCAGAACGATGCATCTTAAAGTTGATGCATTAAAATTGACAACTGGTCCCTGGAATTTTTTTATGAATATGCAGGTCCCTGGCACAAAAAAAGGTTGAGAAAAGGTTCTGAGATTAAATGTAACCCCTCTTTCTGTAGCTTAGTGGGTATAGGATCTAGCATACATGATTTTTGTTTTGATGCCTTAAATGTTTTAATGTCTTGATGTCTGTTGTTTTGTACCATTAAACGGGGGTTAACTTGTATTTGTCTCTTATAGATCGGATGGCACTGAAAGTGGAGAGTCAAGAACTAAATGAAATGGAAGAGAAAGATCCGTATGGGCAACATAATGATTTCATAACTTGCTCACAGACTGAAAATATTTCCCCACAAAAAATCACTCAAAAGCCAGGAAAGAGTTTAATTGAAAAACGACACCTTAAAGTCCACATGAGTGTTCACGCTGGAGAGAAGCCGTTCACCCGCCAAAAGTGTGGAAAGAGTTTCACTCAAAAAGGAAACATTGAGCAACACATGAAAGTTCACACTGGAGAGAAGCCTTACACCTGCCCACAGTGTGGAAAGAGTTTCACTCAAAAAGGAAACATTGAGCAACACATGAGACTTCACACTGGAGAGAAGCCTTACATCTGCCCACAGTGTGGAAAGAGTTTCACTCAAAAAGGAAACATTGAGCAACACATGAGACTTCACACTGGAGAGAAACCTTACATCTGCCCACAGTGTGGAAAGAGTTTCACTCAAAAAGGAAACATTGAGCAACACATGAGAGTTCACACTGGAGAGAAGCCTTACACCTGCCCACAGTGTGGAAAGAGTTTCACTCAAAGAGAGCATCTTAAAGCCCACATGAGTGTTCACACTGGAGAGAAGCCTTACATCTGCCAACAGTGTGGAAAGAGTTTCACTCGAAAAGAAAACCTTAAAGTCCACATGAGTGTTCACACTGGAGAGAAACCTTACACCTGCCAAGAGTGTGAAAAGAGTTTCAGACATAAACAAAGCCTTATAATCCACATGAGTGTTCACACTGGAGAGAAGCCTTACACCTGCCCACAGTGTGGAAAAAGTTTCACTCTAAAAGGGCATTTTAAAGCCCACATGAGTTTTCACACTGTAGAGAAGCCTTACATCTGCCCACAGTGTGGAAAGAGTTTCAAGCGAAAAGGAAGAATTGAGGAACACATGAGAATTCACACTGGAGAGAGGGTTTAAACCTGCCAACAGTGCAGAAAGAGTTTCACAATAGGAAAGGGTAATAACTTCTCGTTTGCAACATACCGGTAAAATTGTTCCCACGATAGGAATTTGTCTTCCTGTGATAATAACGATAAAGCCTAGATGATGATTTTTTTTTCTGTATGCGACTATTCGCATCTCACGTCCAGAGCGAAAACAACTATGGTGGAAGGCGGAGGTGAAGATGAGGAGTTTATCGCTAAACGAGGAGAATTCTCTACAATCTGGAACTGGTTCACACAGATATACACTATATTGCCAAAAGTATTCTGGATGCCCTCCAAATCATTGAATTAAGGTGTTCAATCACTTCCATGGCCACAGGTGTATAAAATCAAGCACCTAGGGATGCAGACGCTACTACTAACAGAATTTGTAAATTGTCCTAAAGAAATGAAAGGGTTATGAATATTGAGAAAAGGTTCTGAGATTAAATGTAACCCCTCTTTCTGTAGCTTAGTGGGTATAGGATCTAGCATACACATTTTTTGTTTTGATGCCTTAAGAATGGGTCTCTCTCAGGAGCTCCGTGAACTCAAGCGTGGTACCATGATAGGTTGCCACCTGTGGAATTAGTTAATTCATGAAATAATCTCACTACTAGATATTCAACAGTTAACTGTTAATGGTATTATAACAAAGTGAAAGCAATTGGGAACAACAGCAACTCAGCCATGAAGTGGTAGGCCAGGTAAAATCACAAGAGTAGGGTCAGCGCATGCTTGGGCGCACAGTGCGCAGAAGTCACCAACTTTCTGCAGAGTCAACAGCTACAGACCTCCAAACTTCTGTGGCCTTCAGATGAGCTCAAGAACAGTGTAGAGAGCTTCATGGAATGGGTTTCCATGGCCGAGCAGCTCATCCAAGCCTTACATCAAGTGCAATGCAAGGCGTCGGATGCAGTGTAAAGCACACCGCCACTGGACTCTAGAGCAGTGGAGACGTGTTCTCTGGATTGACCAATCACGCTTCTCTGTCTGGTAATCCGATGGACGCGTCTGGGTTTGGCGGTTGACCGGAGAATGTCTCGGTTACAGTAACCCTCGTTCCCTGAGGAGGAAACAGAGATGTAACGTCAGTGACTGACGAATGGGGGTTTCGCTTCGAAGCCAATCATCTTTGAGAATTTAACAACGCCCAATGTCAGTGCCAATGCCATGGGCATGCGGAATTTGCATGCGTAACTCTGCCCCACCGCGTGGGTATATAAGGAAAGACGCTGCCAACATCGCATTATGTTTACCTGCTGAGGAGCCAAGACTGAACTCCCGGCCGTTCTAGCGGTACAGCGGACGTGGCAGAGGGACGTTACGTCTCCATTCCCTTCTCAGGGAACGAGGGTTACATACTTAACCAAGATGCTCCCTTTCGTTCAGTCACTACGAAGTAACGTCAGTGACTGACGAATGGGGGTCCCAATACAGTGACACCACTCAGCTGTCTTCCGGTGCCCTGCGTAAGTGCGAGTGCCCTGTCATAAGGCTAGTACTTGAATTGAAGAATTGACAAAATGTAAGATGTGTACCTTGAATGCAATGTAAGTCGCTTTGGATAAAAGCGTCTGCCAAATGCATAAATGTAAATGTAGTACGGATGAAGGACTCCCACTTATCACAGGAATACCAAGGTACACTGGGAAGCATATTCCAGGTGGAGATATGACAAGATGCCTACCTGAAGGGAGGATTTAGAGAATGCACATATGACCCGCTAAGGGCTGCATATGGAGAACTCTGGGGTACGAGCCGAAGGTGGATTTTTAAAATTCCAGAAAAAAGTGAGAAAATATTGCACGTATCCAGTCCGTGGAGTGGAAGGGTGAGCAAGCGAAGACACCTGAGCCTAGTCCAGTACCAGCCACTAGTGGAGGCGAGTACATAGTCGGACACAGGCTCCACTCGGAGATTGTAGAATCTTGTGAATGTGTTCGGTGTCGCCCGGCCTGCAGCTCTGGTTAGCGAGGCGCCATGCGCTAAAGCCCAAGAAGAGGCGACACTCCGAGTGGAGTGTGCCCTGACCCCAAGGGGGCATGGACGACCCTGCTGCTGGTATGCCAAAACAATGGTGTCCACTATCCAGTGAGACAGCCTTTGCTTTGAGAAAGCCTTTCCCTTCAGCTTCCCACCATAACAGACAAAGAGCTGGTCTGTGGTCCTGAAACGCTGCGTCCTGTATACGTAAGTGAAGAGAGCGCGTACTGGACAGAGCAGTGCCATGGCTGGGTCTGCCCCCTCCAAGGGCAGCGCTTGCAGGTTCACCACCTGGTCTCTGAACGGAGTGGTGGGAACCTTGGGCACAAATCCAGGCCGGGGTCTCAGGATCACGTGAGAGTTGGCCGGCCCGAACTCCAGGCACGCTTCGTCAACTGAAAATGCCTGAAGGTCCCCCACCCTCTTGATGGAGGCCAATGTGGTCAGGAGAGCTGTCTTCATTGACAAGAACTTAAGATCGACTGACCGCAAAGGCTCAAAGGGAGGCCTCTGCAGAGCATCTAAAACTACTGAGAGGTCCCAAGAGGGTACGAGGGGAGAGCGAGGGGGATTCAGTCTCCTTGCTCAGCTCAGGAACCTGATGACCAGGTCGTGCTGACTTACCTTTTTGTTCTCCAAGAGGTCGTGGTAGGCAGATATTGCGGCCACATATACTTTAAGGGTGGAGGGAGACAGCCTTCGCTCCAACCCTTCTTGGAGGAACGAGAGCACGGACCCGATCGGGCATTTCCAGGGGTCTTCTTGGCAGGAAGAACACCAGGTGACGAAGAGGTTCCACTTCAACGCATAGGCATGCCGAGTGGATTCTGCCCTAGCGGAAGTGATGGTAGCCACCACCGGAGGTGGTGGGATACTCAAACCTGCGCGTCCCATCCAGGAGCCACACGTGGAGGTTCCAGAGCTCGGGACGTGGGTGCCAGAGGGTGCCCCGTCTCTGAGAAAGGAGGTCCAAAATACCCGCACCAAAATTCAGACCCTGTATGGTATCGATTTAATATCGGTACTTCGGTATTAGATTGTGGTACTGTACCAGAATTGTGGTATCGAGCCATCCCTACTTCAGCATAGACAATTTCACGCTCCTAATTTGATGGGAAAAGTTTGGGGATGGCCCCTTCCTGTCCCAACATGACCAGTGCACAAAGCGTCTGTCCTTAAAGAAATGGAAGAGCGAGTTTGGTGTGGAGGAACTTGACTGGCCTGCACAGAGTCCTGACCTCAACCCGATAGAACACCTTTGGGGTGAATTAGAGCGGAGACTGCGAGCCAGGCCCCATCGTCCAACATCAGTGCCTGACCTCACAAATGCGCTTATAGAAGAATGGTCAAAAATTCTCATAAACACACTCCTAAACCTTGGTTGGGCAGACTCCATATTAAACCCTACAGGTTAAGAATGGGATGTCATTAAAGTTCATGTGCATGTAAAGGCAGGCGTCCCAAAACTTTTGGCAATATAGTGTATTTTTACTTTGAATGCTTGAGAGTTTCATTCTTGTGTCCTTGGTAGTTTGGACTTGCAAAGTTCGATTCAGCAGAATGAACTCCCGAGGATGGGCAGACACAGTCCTGTAATTCTGCAAATTGTTACGTCCTGAGGAGGTATAATGTGTATGGGTGGAGGGAAGCTTATGTTGTTTATTTCTTAATTTCTTTTCTTTTACCTGTATAGGTAATTTAGTTCTCCTTCCAAAAGTTAGGCAACCTTTTGTTTTTTGTTTTGGCTAGACCCTTTCCTGAAGATTGATTGCTTACATTTTACTTTGTTACCTGAAATAAAATATTTTTTGCCTAATTTAGTGGTTAACTCACATTTCTGGGGCAGAGGACTGAAGAGAATCCTCCACGTTTTTGTTTCTTTTTTTAAAACTTTAATTGAGTATTTCTTAATTTCTTTTCTTTTACCTGTATAGGTCATTTAGTTCTCCTTCCAAAAGTTAGGCAACCTTTTGTTTTTTGTTTTGGCTAGACCCTTTCCTGAAGATTGATTGCTTACATTTTACTTTGTTACCTGAAATAAAATATTTTTTTGCCTAATTTAGTGGTTAACTCACATTTCTGGGGCAGAGGACTGAAGAGAATCCTCCACGTTTACGTTTCTTTTTTTTAAACTTTAATTGAGTCCTGTTACCCTCTCCCAACACTAGACTGGGAGAGCTTGTAACAAAATGGAAGGCATTCTTGATAGTGTCACTCAGCTCACTCTGGCTACTCACGGTTATCTGTATGTATATTTTAGGCAACAATAAAACAAACTAGAATTGTACATTTCCTGAAGAAAATGTGAGTGGTGCTTGCTTGTCATGCACAGCCCTATCGCTGGGTGACAAACTATTGTAATATGCAGACAACATTTTGAAAATAACATATAATAATCTATAATAAGTCATTTATAAATATATATCTATAAATGATCTATAATCTTTTTTTTAATCTAACGATTTTGTACCGTATCCATGTAATTTTCTATACGTAAACGCCATCTCCCCGTTTTTTTGCAACCTAGCTGCGCGCACATCCTGTATGTTTTCCAAACAGTAAATTGGTCTAAACAATAATCCCAAGTAGTTCATGTAGTGGAAACACGTGACAGGTTTGCAAAATGTTCTATGAACTGCAATAAGTGTGAAAACACCTCTAGTAAAACTTTTGCTTATAAGCACAATGAAGTTGCAGATTTTATTATAATGATTAAAGAACAGAACAACAATATTAGGTCCATATTCTGATTATATGCAAGCAATAGTCTGTCTGTATAGCAACCATCATGTAGTTAACGGGGAACAGGGTTCCCCAACTTTTCTCCACATCAAATTTAAGGACCTTCAAGTATATTTCTAGGCTTTTAAAATGAAATGCTCAGAGACATGGATCAAGGCGAAATCTTATCGAAGTGACCACAAAGAAATCCCTGGTGATACAATTGGCACTATTGCTATAGACATAGGCATTAAGGCCCGGGTATACTTCACTTACCGCGCCTGTACACGTCACGCGTGCAGCCCTGTCCGCGCGTCTTTCAAAGTATACTACACAACGGATGCGCGCAGATGATCGCGTTCGACACATGCGCAGTGAGGGCAGCACTGAGTCCTGTCATCAACGGGACATTCGCTGGGCATGATCGGAGAAGAACTGTAGTGCATCCATTATTACAACGTAGTTTGGAAGAAACACTGAAGAATCAAAAATTCTCACTTTTTTTCAAAGCGTGTTGTTTTTAAACCGGTCTTTTCACACTCTTCTTTGACGGCTGAACACAAAGATACTATTCTGGACCATCCTCAATCCCAGCCCCTCTGTCCAAACTCATGCCGGCTGTCAAATCTGATGATGAGGAAGAGTGGAAAGATGATGTTGTCTCTCAAAAGTGTATACACAGATTACATAATATATAGTCCAATTAGGGGATGTATTCACAAAGAATCTTAGGGATGAAAGTATCTCAACATTCTAGGAGAAAATGTAGCGCTAAAATTAGCTCCTAAATATTAATCCTAAGAAACTTGAATGCCATTTAGGAATTCTCTTTGTGCTAAAATTAAATTCTTTATGAAGACAGCCACTGGTCAAAATAGAGATTTACTGCTAAAGGACATCTCACAAGCATATGAAGAACAGAAGAGTTTAAGACCTTGTCCTGTAGGAGGTTGGTTTGAAACTTGTTCTGGATTGGCCATAGTCCCAGCCCCCTGGTCCATGCATATGGTGGCTGTCAAATCTGAGGATGAGTGGAGAGATGGGTCTCTCAAAAGTGTACACACATAGATTACATCATATACAGTCAGGCTGAACTAGAGATCTGTTGTTAAAAGACATCTCACAACAGTATTTCCCATACATTGTCTAGAATATTATGGCCGACCATTATCACCGAAGTGCATGATTTTCAGTTCTTTCAACAGTACCAATTCAGTTCTATTTTGCTGTAGATATAATGGACATTGTATTTTATTCAAACCAACTAGAGTGTGCACACTTTCAAATCCTTTCCCACCACCAGTTTCATAAAATCCTATGGAAATATGGCACAAGGATACGAAGAACACAAATAAACCTGAAGAGCCAAACACCTTGTCCTGTCGGAGGAAGGCGGAGATCACATTCTGGATCGTCTGTAGCCCCAGCCCCCTGGACCATACCCGTGGCGGTTGTCGAATCTGAGGATGAGTGGAGAGATGGTGTTTTGTCTCATAAAAGTTTAGATAGGTGTAGTGAAAAGACACCTGCTGCTAAAGCACATTCTCACAAATATCTCAAGGAGAGCACAATAAGGCACCAAATCTGGGCCAAACACACCTTGTACTCCTGTTGAGGAGTCGGCTATTGACTCAAAATGCAGAGTGAAAGTAGCCTCCTCAGATTCATGGCTACTTTCTTTTGCCTGGTTTGTATTTCCTAGAAGAGTACAAACACAAAAAAATTACTATACGCAATTAGGTCAAAATATGAAAGCTAAGGCAAAATAAAGCAACACCCACAAGCCTCAGATACTCAGAGAAGCACAGTTGCCTTTACTATTTCCAATCATTGCTCACCACCATCTACCCCTAAATAATAATATTAAAGAAATTACAGAGTTTATAGTATAGAAATATAGTCTAACCTTCAACCATCATTAAAAAAATGTCATAAATGTTTATAAAACACGTCTGTGCATTCTTGCCCAACATCAGATCTTAAGGCAGGATGAATTTGGCCTTCTTGTGGGGATATTCAAGAAGGAGCAGAGGCCTCCATAAAGGGTCTCCATTTCTTGAACAAGCACTAAACCCCTCAGATTCTGATATGTGCAGTGGTGATATATTCTCACAGAGTAGAAGAGAAACCCCCTTAACCAACTTAAACCAGTGCTTCAGATATGTTTCAGGCAAGACCCCTTTCAATGTTGGTATGCTGTAATAAAACAACCACATGTTCCACTCGTGTGCCTTCCGGAACTTTTTCTCTTTCACTGAGCGGGGGACACGGGAAACATTACAGGGGGGTTTAATAGAAGTTAAAATGTCATCAATCTGTTGAGCGTCCGATATACCATGGCGATTTGTTGTTGTCAGAATTAGACAACAGCGTGGTGATGCTTCTTGCTACACCCAGCAGCACACTGTGCATATAATCTGGAACACAGCCACCAATGATATTAAAATCAGGTAGACAAGACAAAATACTAGGCCCTTTCACTCCCTTAGTGGGGTTTCCATCAAGAGCCTCTTCTACCAGATCATCAGTCTGGGAGGGATTCCTCAACTCTGCTTTTTCATAGGGATAAGCCCTTACATGCCCCCTGCGTTTTAACACACTTGTTCCTTTCTGCATACAAAAAGAACACCCAAACTCTCCATTAAACTGTTTAAAGTTCTGAATCAGTGGCCGAGCAACTGAATCTGCCACCATGGTAGTAAGCAGTACTTTACTTGTGACAACTTCCCCACTTTCACTTTGCCGTATAAGACCATTAGAGTAAAACTATATGCATTCATCGACAAATGGGTTCATGTTAGTGTTCATATTTGGTTTGTTTTGACCAAACCACAAAGCATAACATGTTTTGCACGCAGTTGCATTGGCAGTTCATTAACAGTACACAATATTGGCCACAAACTTTTTGTACTTGATTTGTGCACTGGCACTCCATCACAGTTGAAAGTCAGTGATATGTTGTCTGGTGATGCAAGGGGTGATAGTTTTTTTTTGTATAAATGTCCATCATATATATCTTTGATGGAGGCATCCTTCTTCTCAAAATGGTGTTTCAGGTGTTTCCCTAATTGGTGGTCCTCAAGCAGTTTTTTAATTTGGTATTTTAGTGGCAAGTACAAAAAACACTGGTCTTTTTGTGCATGCGCTTCTGATGTGTCCTGGTCACAGACTGGGCACTTGACATTAAAGGGACCTTTCTGAATGCTTATGTTGCAACTTTTGCCCCCATAATGTACTTCTAATATGTCTTTCACTGAATCAAATGCTTTGTAGAAAAGGTATTTTGAGCCACTAACCAATTCCCCACCAGGACCGAGTAGCATCTGCCTGCACAACCGGAGGCTGCATTTTCAGGAACGCAGTCCTAGGACCGCATTTCTAGGACCCTAGGTTTTTATTGACCTAGCGAATTAGAGGACCAGCAAAGATGGATGACGATCAGAGTATGAGTACCTATCACATGTGAATCAGTTTTTATTTTAACATTAAAACAATCGTGATGCATTTCATTGGAAAGTTAACGTAGCAAATGTGATCGTGATTTGCTAAATAGTCTTGAATGCATATAGCTATCATTCGTATATTAGATAGTGCTGTAAATGAATTGTTAGCACATTCGTTTAACTAAACTTGCATGAAAGCTTGTGTTGACTTGGTGACAGCACAATTGTGTCTTAAGACAACTGTATTACGTTCGTTGTGAAAGCTTGTTAGTTACTCGTTGTTTTTTTCTTCATTTTAAGAGTAAGTTAAAATAAAAGTAATGTTTTAGCTGTCACATGCTCACAGTCAGCCTGTTTAACGTTACCACACAATACATGACATGTTAAGAGTACGTCTCTTTATTTTGGCATGGTTTTATAATGTTGATTGAGACATATGACGTTTTTAAAGTCAGGTATAACAGAGGCCATCATAATAATTGACTGTTAAAATACCACGTGTTAGATTGTGTCATGTATTGTGTACTGTACTCTATATGAAGTGTTTTCAAGGACAGGGCAGCTCAGGGCAGGCAGAAGTATAACAAAAGATGAATTAATTGGTCAAGTCCTAGACTTAGCCCTAATTTATGTCTATTTATTTATATAAAATGAACTTGTTGAAAAGAGGGGAGAGCAGTTGGTAGGTAGTGCTGCTGCATTCATCACAATGTGTGCTTTAAATATTTAAAGGACAGGAAAAGTCATATTATTGTAGAAATAACATGTTATTTCGATTCAGATTTCTTGCATCTTTCTCTTTAAAAAAATGTTTCTCGGTTCAGATGCGCTTTATTGACATGAATGCTTCAAGAACCTGTTCACCCAAATCTTTGAACAGTATGTAATAACAGTAATATGAACATTATTTGGTATGAAGATTGATATAATTTTGTATTGTATATAATGTGTGCGCTCTGTGGTGACTAAGATTTGAAAAAAAAAAATTTGAAATAAAAAATTAGAGAGTTGGAACAAGTTCAACTCAAATGTTCCTTATTTCATTAACTTCTCTATCTTTCTCTCTCTTAGGAGTCAGCGAAGACGTTGTCCATGAAGTTCTTCCTATGTGGTTCACGTCATGAACAAATTTGTTTTTGTGTGTGTTTAAATTCAACTGTTGCAATATATTATTTTATAAAATATACACAATCTTAAATCTACCCCAGAGTCATCCTTGTGTATTCCCTCTGTACTTAAAAATGTGGTTGACTGAAAATGCTATAACCTTCCTTGTTTATTTTACTTGATGAGTTATTCAATTATGCAACTTGGACCAAATAATTACTCAACATTCCTAGAAACCAGATTTCATTGCAATAAAGAAAGCAGTATTTGGGTGTAATAAACCTTTAAAAACCTCAACAAAAAAGGGTTAAAATACTGCCTTGGTGGCACTTGTTTCAGATCTCCAAAACTAGGGTCCTGGAAATGCGTTCCTGGGTTTGCGATTCTCCGATTCGGTAGGTGGCGCTGTCACAAAAAAAATAGGGTCCTAGAAATGCGGTTCTAGAAATGCGGTCCTGAAAGTGCAGCCTCCGGTATTGCAGCCGGATAATGTTGCCAGGACCAGCAGTAAAGTTGATAAGATGAATGATGTTCTCCAAGGCTCTATATGTTAATCCATGTTTGAGTTTTAATGCCAGCAGCAGGAGTTCCACCTGTTCTTTTGTTGGTTTCTGGTCTAAAACTGGACTTGTGGGGTCTTCTAGATGTTCCTCTACTGGCTCCCCAGGTGAAGAGCAAGGGCCAGGTATGGGTTGGTTCATCTGTGAATTTAAAACATTGAGTGGCAGGTCTAGGAATCACCTCCTTTCCAGCTGCATGTTATTATTCCGCTCATTGATTATCCTACCACTGTGCAGTGGACAGGTATAAATTTGGCCGTCAGGTTGTATGGCGTCACAAGTCACGCCCCCTTGCTCTGCGTCATTTCTAGTCGCTGGTCAGGTATGTTTGGTTATGTTGGCTAACTGTTAGTAGTGCGCTGTTTTATATTAGTATTTTCTTTGTTTAGAGCTGTAGCTTGGGACACCTTGCGGCTGGTGCTTGGTTGACGTGGTTCCTTGTGCAGTTCAAGACATGCGGTTTCCTGACGCTACAGACTTGTCTCCCGTTGTGTGCTGTATTACCATTGAAGCGAGCTCACGGATGCACGCATATGGTATGTGGTTTTAAAATTTGTTAGTGTTTATTTATAAAAGAATGTGTTTTATGTTATTGTTAATTGTATTCTAGATTGCGCTGCTGCGTATCGGCGGTTCCTTGTCCCTGAGAATGCAGGTCACCCATATTACATTTTATTGAGTTTATTCATTTTTGTTTTCTATTGTTGCTTCAGATATTAATTTTCTTTAATAAAATTTTCATAATTTTTACCCACGTCTTCTGCCCATTTCTTGCACACGAACCTGTGTTCCCCAAGGGCAAGTCCTTATCTCTGGCAAAGTGCCAGAGTGGCGTAGTCGCTTCATCATTTATTCCATCAGTCCTCTGTGTCATGCCACAATTGGATTAGCAATCCCAAATTTGCACAGACTCATTCAAATGTACCATTTCATGTGGTTGGTAACCACCTACATTTGAAGTCAGGCTCAAATGTATTTGTTTATTTTTTTAACAGTCCTTTCCATTATTTTTTTGTCATTATATCATAAATTAATTTTAAAAAAAATAACTATGCCCCCTTTTGTCCACATGTATATTTTTCTGACACTATCCTGTTTTGACGTCAGAGTGACATCAGGCCCTGACCACCATTTTCATATGGCCAAACACAGTGAGAGACAGGTTCTGTCATTTTGTATGTGGCCAGCTGAGAGAGATGCTGCATTTGCACCTGAATCAAAACTTAAATGTTTTTTTTCAAACAAGATAAAAACATGGGTATCGCTGCAATATGGAAAGGACAAAGTAAGCACTTTAAGCAACATCAGGTGTAAGTTTGTGGAATTATTGTTGATGTCAGTGATCTTTTGATTTATAGCTACCCCTAGTTGGGCCCTGGTGGTTCCAGGAAATTTCTGGATCACCGATCACGGTTGTTCAGCTTAGGCTTGCGCCCTTGTCCTTTACGCACTGAAATTCCTCCAGATTCCTTGAATCTTTTAATTATGTTATGCACTGTTGAATGTGAAATATCCAAATCTCTTCCTATCTTTCTTTGAGGAACATTGTTTTTAAACATTTCAATAATTTTCTCACGTATTTGTTGGCAAACTGGCGATCCTCGGCCCATCTTTGCTCCTAAAGGATTAGACCTTTCTTGGATGCTGCTTTTGTACCAAATCATAATTACAATCACCTGTTGACATCACCTGTTTAAAATCACATTATAATATAAATATAAAGGCATATAAAATATATGTATGTTGTTTAAATAAATGGGCATATATAAATTAAACATATCGGTGACATATATGGTCATAACATACAATATTATATAAACAATAGTCATATATATTGTATTAATATATGTCAATATACTAATTTAATATGGAAAATGTATATATATGTTATAAACTTATATCAACATATATCTAGAGATATGTATATATGTAATAGCAATATATTGTCTTATATTTAGCATATATGACGGCGTCATTTGCGATATAGGGACATATATGTCATATATTACATTTCCGTATGGGGCACATGCACTTACAAAACAAAAAACACCTAACTTGAATATTTTAGCCATTTTTAGCAACTTACTGTGTCATCGGAAGCAGTAGACACTGGGTCGTCTTGATTGTCCTCTTGGGTGAGATACCTAAAATAAAAATAAAAATCCTTAATCAAGAAATATGTAGGCCTAATGCGTGTGCGTGTTTTCTACTTACTTTATGATGTTTTATTAATGTAGTTCGGGAGAAACACATCAAATAAGCTACTCTCAAGTGTCACCAGCTGTCTACAATCAGTAATCAACAAATACCCTAGTATCACCAGGGGCCCGTTTCAGAAAGTAGGTTAACCCTGAAATAAGGGAAACTCTGGGTTTTCTGTTTCAGAATGGGAGGTATGTCAAACCCGAGAAAGCAGGGTAAGCCAAGCCCGTTTCTGAAAGAGAGGTAACTTATACTCAGAGTCAGTTACCATGGTAACTTACTCTGTGAACCTAACCTGGTCAGGAGCAGGTTTTCTTTAGTAAACCCAGAGTTTCTTTCATTCTCCTCCCCTTTTTAAAGCACCAGCAGTGTTTAAATACTTTATTCATTCATTCAAACGCCACAAATGCTTTTCTTACTGAGTATTTTGGTCGTATTTCAAGTATAAATATAAAAAAATATATAAATTTAATCTAAATCTAAAGTAAGCAAAGTTTACTTAAAACAAACTAAATTATCTGCCACTTGACAAAAATACAAAGTAAGAAAAGCATTCTTTGCAGGAACATTCATTGCTCATATTTCCATCTTGAGGACACTGTCAAAGTGACAAAAATGGCATGTCCTTTTATGCAGGATCCTGACGTTCACTTGATAATCCTCTAGAAGTAACCTAATAATTAGAATTTCCTTTAGGATTTCCAGTGGTTGGACACATTTATGACACTCATATACCCATCATCACACTTTCTGAAAACGGATCACTGTATGGGATGGAAGAATGCTGCCAGATGGTAGTACAAGATATATGGCATAACCACCACCACAGCTGTTAAATACATTTATTTACATTTTTATAGTCATCTTTATTTCCTACAAATACTTTATTCTTTTTCCTGTTGGGTGTTAATATTCTTCCTCCATCTCCTCTTCATCTGTCAGTGGTGATGGAGTTTGGCTGGCCTGAGTAGAAGTCAAATGTTAATGTCATTACCCTGATTAATAAATGTAACAGGTGTGATCAGAGAGCATTTCATTATGTGAAAAGAGCATAGAGCCTTTAACATTTCTGGGTTTCCGAAGCTGAAGTCGTCATAGTTGGGTTAACTCTTATAGCGGTGAATGAGAGAATACATTAAATATATATTTTTGTGTCTCCATTTGCTCGAATAGCAAAAGAAAAACTCCTCAATAGTGATTTCACAACTTTCAAAAAGATGGAAAAATTAAAGTGAGATTGATAACTGCAGTGAAAAGAGAGAAAGATGTTAATTTTAACTATCACTCCCATAGACGCTGTATTAGAAACACTCTCACAGCAGCGGTAACTTGATTTTTGTAATTTGATGCAAAAGTAATATAATACAAAGTATTAGTGTTATAAATGTACATACATAAAAAAAAATACAAAAAACGTTGCAGGACTTACGATATTGATGACCATTAAAACGCATCATCACAGTCTGTGAAAAGGGTCTGTGTGGGAAAAGCTGCTGCACATTGGACACTGAATGATATTTATTTAATATGTCAAATGTTTGTAAAGTCATTAAACCTACACCCATGAACATTTTATGCTTAAAGCTTTTCCTGATTGAATTATGTTTTTTTTTTTTTTTTTTAGCTGCTGCCACGTTCTTTGTTTGCCTTTTGGATACCATGAAAATTAAACTTAATTAAAATAATTAAGAATTAAACTTACATATTGACCCGGAAGTATACTCAGAGTTGATTGAACTACCTCAATTCAGCTGTTCTGAAACCCAAAACTCAGAGTTTCCCATCTCAGAGTAAGTCAACTCAGAGTTCAAGTTTAAACTCAGAGTTGGTTGAACCTCCTTTCTGAAACAGGCCCCAGCTGTCTACAATCAGTAAGCAACATATCTACCCACTCAGCATGAAGGCAAGCCATATATAATCACAGTCAAACTCACCTATGGATTCTCTACAGTCTTCAGAATCCCTCCACCACCCCGTCTCCTCTCACTTACTAGGATACTTCCTATAGGATACTCTGCGTTCGGGCCAATTACCAAGCTTAGAGCCCTCTCCCCGGACAGTGTAGCAGGTATGGCTAATAGATCAAAAGTTACTGTTATCGTTGTTTCATAACTGACGTGTTTTGTGTTCCTGAAGTTGTTTGTTGTGGTGCAGTAGGGGGATTCCAGCAGGGGGTGGTGGGGTGAACATAGAGAGTAATTACAGCCACACAGGTTCCCTTCCCCCACTCATAATACAGAGATCGAGGGAAACGCAACAAGTGTTCTGTGTCTGTTCTTTAAACATATCTATGTTACCCTTTCCAGGTAAGCCCCTCAATACCCAAATAGTGATGTTCATATGAGTTTGAGTGTATACAATGTTCGTATATGTGTCATATACCCATATTGTGGGAAAAGGGATGAGTTTGAATCGAATATGATGAACGTGAATTACTGAAAACTATGCTACCATTAGCACATCTCATGCACTGTTTCGTTAATATATGAAGTTGATGATTATCTGATCATTCGTATGACGAAAATACAGTGTTATGTTGTTAAAATTGTCATCAGGCCTATAAAACACACATAGAGCAATCACAAAACACAGGGGTTTTAAAGTCTGTATGTACTGTGTGTGTTGATGTGGCTCTGACCCAATGAAACAATGATCTGCCGACAGCACCCATTCTCGGCTGATGAGGGAACCTCCACAAAAATGTGAGGTGGAGTCGTGCAAACTAACCATCCATGGCCACGCACCCGGACGGGCATCAGCACCCATAACACGAGGGTTCAAAGGGTCATGAGCACAAACTGTGAGAAAGAGAGAATGCTCCAGATGACAAAAGCTTTTCTGTTAGAAAACCAACACATAATTTCCACACATCTTAACTATAAAACAAACACATTTGCCCTGTTAAAATGTTAAAGTATTTGTTCAAAGAATTTGCATATTTATATACGTTAGTACTAATCAGTTAGATTAATTTCAAGCTTCACTATCTGCAGCCTTGAAGCGGCTCTCAGTCATCAGATGGAAACAGACGCCTCAACCCCTGATGTGTGGCAGCAGCGCGAGATCTCGGGAGAATGATCAAGCAGACACTGTGACAGTTTCTCAAGGAAGATGGGTCATATTTCTACACTAGATAAAGCAGAGTCATCCATGATGTCCAAACATAGTACTCAAAGATCAACCCCTACCAAATATGGCATATTAAAAAATATAAGTCAGAGAGGTCAGGTGGGTGTGTGTGTGTGTGTGTGTGTGTGTGTGTGTGTGTGTGTGTGTGTGTGTGTGTGTGTGTGTGTGTGTGTGTGTGTGTCCAAGGCCTAGTCCTTGTTTTGTCTACTTGTGTCTGATGTTCACAAAACACAGAAAGAAGCAGTCTTACACAAGAATAGTCAAAAGTGAAGCATAAGAAAATATGAACAAACAATTCCTTCTTTTCAGAAACACTGATGATCTTGATCCCGCATGGACAAGCACAAAGCCTTAAAGTTTTGTGTTGGTCTTTTTTTTTTTTATCAATGCATGTTTTTGTGAACAAGTTTTGAACTTCTATTTGCTATTATTTTGACTATAACAATTGATAATTCATATATTTTCACCAAATGTTATGATACATACTTTTAACAACTTTTGGCTATTTATGGCCTAGAGGCCTCATTGACCTGGGCTCATACAACTCGTTTTTTTGAGTAAATGTGAATGTAAATGTTTTTATGTGCCTGAACTCAATTTTATAAGCTTATTGTAGTCTCACCCATTAATTTATAATGACTGGTCATTTTTGACCGGGATCACCATAGGTGTATAAAAGTTAAATAAAACACTCAACATTTTATGAAAATTATCCAAATGTATTTTGTGTGTTCAGATGCCATGTGTGGACAAAGTCATGAAACCTTATGAAAATCAGATTAAATTAAAAAAATGTATAGAGAAAACTTTTAAATCTGACAAATTCGACCAGAAGGGTTAACAGAGACTATTTTCATGTCCCAACACTTCATTGAGTTTGTTTTCTTATGTTACAGGATACACTATTCACCGATGTGGCTTTGAGTGTAGGGCACAACTCCATTAAGTGTTTAGACTTTAAAGGTCCCATGGCATGGCATTTTTCTATTATTTTATAATGTTTCCTGAGGTGTACTTATATTGTTAGTATGATTTTTACATCCAAAAATGTCATAATTTAGAAATAAAAGGCATTTTTTCTATACTGATATTACCCCTCTGGCTGAATGCCCTGTTTCAAGGGGCGTGTGTGCTGTGAGACTTCAGTGAAAACGCCCACTCAGATGTGGGGGAGTAATTTCTAAATCACACGAGGTCCCCAGTTAATACTTATCCCGTGCGAATAGGGCTTTATTTGTTGTCACAGAGATTATTGATCTCCTGCCTGATCGATTGCTCCTGTCTTCCTGCTGTGTCTGTTGCTCTGTTGCTCAAGTCTGTAGCTCTGTAGAGCCTTGCTTACGTTTGAATCTTTATTTTGATATTTCCTCTTTCTTCTACTGCTAAATATAACTTACTCATCACCATACATTGTTTAAAAATTGCCTATCACTTTAAATTTGACATCGCTAGCTTTTAATCTAAGTCACCATCACACGTTAGCATTTTTCTAGCCTGTTAGCATTTTTCTAGCCTGTTAGCTTGTTATCTCTGCACCCGGGCCTCCCTTTTTCTGAGTTCATAACTTGGATTAGTAAATTGTGTCCAGCAAACGATTGTGGTAAGTGGTACATTGGATTAATCAACAAACACGGTAAGTCATGTCTTCTCCTGTCATTATCACCTGCAGTGCATGTCGCATGTTTAGTGTAGGCTTCTCCGCTGGCGAACAGGGCTTCACATGTGATAAATGTAAGGAGATAGCTAGGCTGACGGAGAAGATTTCAGAATTAGAAACACGCATCCATACTTTATCTGAGAGTAGTGAGGATGTAACAGCTTTAGACACTGATTTGGATGCGAATAGCTTAGTGAACTCTGTACATTCTTCGGTTCCGGCTGCAGGGCCCTCGCAGCAGGGAAACTGGGTAACAGTGAGGCAGCATAGTCGCAGACCAAAGAACCGCTTTTCCGTTCCGGTTAGAACATCAAACAGGTTCTCCCCTCTCAGTGAAGCACCCACTGAGTATCCTGTTGAAAGTGCCCTAGTCATTGGCGATTCTATTACACGGAACGTGAAGATAGAGACACCAGCCACCATAGTCACTTGTTTACCGGGAGCCAGAGCACCTGACATCAAAGCAAATTTAAAAGTGCTGGCTAAAGCTAATCGTAAATTCTCTAAGATTATTATTCACGTCGGCACTAATGATGTTCGACTTCGCCAGTCGGAGATCACCAAAATTAACATTAAAGAGGTGTGTGAACTCGCTAGTACGATGTCTGAGGCTGTTTTTTGTTCTGGACCGCTCCCGGCAAAAAGGAGTGATGAGATAGTTAGCAGACTATCATCACTCAATGGCTGGTTGTCTAAGTGGTGTCTGCAAAATAACATAGGGTTCATAGACAATTGGAAAAGTTTTTGGGGCAGACCTGACCTGTTGAAGAAGGATGGCATCCATCCCTCTTGGGGTGGTGCCGCTCTTCTCTCTAGTAATCTGGCACATAGTCTTATGCTGCGTTCACACCAAACGCGGATTGAGCGTCAAAATCGCGTCTACCGCGTCTAGTTTCACGCGCAAACATTTTGAATGCATTCGCGTGTCCGCAGAGAATTGGACGCGCGTAGAAATCGAGCGCTGGAAGCGAAATTGACGCGCGTTCAAGGCACTCCAGGAGAAATATGTCATAAAACACCACTCTGCCTCTTTTCATTTTCATTAAAAATATATATTAAGCATTAATAGCCACACAAATGTGGTCCAGGCAACTCCTACATTATCTTCACTGCATGTATGTTTAAATATCCTTAAAATATAAAGTTATGAAACTTCTCTTTGCCCTCAGTCAAAACGATTTGGCAGACAACAAATTATAGATTCATGAGAGCAAAGCTCGGCCGTTAGATCTACACAAAACGAACCACTACAGGCAGTGCCGTACCCAGGATTTTCTAAATACCGAGGTCCAAATATGAATTTTGGAGGGTTTGAAAAAAAAACATTTCCCTCCTTTACATATGCATTTTAAGACATAAGAAAATCAAAGAATCAGCTAACTGTAGCTTTAAAACCATGTCAGTGTGCAGTATAAATTATTTTAAGACAACAGATTTTTATAAATGAGAATCTGGTTAAATGTCGCACAAAAATTTGACTCCAAATGAGAAAATCAGAAGAGGTGTTTATGTTTATTATTGACAAAACACAATAACATAGCAAAAAATATGTAATAATAAATGCAACAATACTACTAATATAATTATTAGGTGTTTGTTTTGTTGTTAAATTGAGCCAAAGACGACATATGTGTGACTCCGTCTTTGAAAACCTAGCTAAAGTTAATTTTTGTGATTTACATTATGTAAAGAACATTATTTGAACATATAACCTTGATATATTTAATGTTGAATGAGTAAGATCATGTCAAAGATAGAAATCAATGTGAAAATATAACCAATGAGTGAAATCAAAATTTGATGCTCCTAATCTCAAAATTAGATTGAGACTTTAGCCTGGATTTCACAGACAAGAATCACATTATGTGTAGCAATTAGGAATATATTGTAGGCTAATGCTTTTTCTATTCTGAGCACAGTGGGCTACCTGATCTTTCTGTCTCATCGCCATCATCTTCTCTCTTTCTTTTTTCCCCAGTCTCCTTCTCTTGCCCTGTATCTTTTCTCTTTTCAAAGCTGAGCTTTGTTTGAAGCAGTCTTTTCATTTTCGTCTGTATCGGTAAAAACAAAGTTGTAAATGTAAATTTACTGAAGGCTTCCAAGAAAACCAGGTAAAGAAAACGTTATTAGTTTGCATCCCTGATTATTAAGTCAGTCGTTTAACATTTCTATCATTAAATAGCTGTATAATATTCCATGTTTTGTTTACTTACATTATCTCGCACATCGTCTAACTGTCTGAAGCTTCGCGCTCTGCAGCTTCTGTGACGTGTAACTCCGACTGATTTGATTGGTCATCTCATGGGCAGATTTTTCCATGTGTGATATCACACGGTGTTGTGATGTCAAACATCAGTCGTTGTTCGAAGCGCCGGTTGGTGGCAAAAATTGACAAAACCTGCCAGCTGTTGGCGCTATTGAAAAGTGCGGCGCATCCATTGGAAACAATTGAAAACATACGCCGGGCGAGGCGAGAACACCTGTTTGTACACGCCGCCTTAATAGGCTATTATTTTGCAACTTCTATTATGTACACCTCGGAGAATTACCGAGGTCCGGACCTCGGGGACCTCAATGGTGGGTACGGCCCTGACTACAGGACATCAGAGCCAGCGGCAGACGCCAGAAGGACTGGCCGAGGAAAGGCTGCCTTCGCCGGGGTTATGAGCAGTGATTGCCCGGTGATCGCCTGGATCTCACAACTCCAAAAACACAAGATTTTTTTTTTTAAATAGGCGCTCTCTTTATAAATAAACCACAGATTTGAGCTTTAAACAACTACATTCCCATCTGAAAAAGTCTTAAAACTACATTTTGTGACACAATAGTACTATTTTTAATTTATGCAGGGTTTCTCATACACGTCACTTTACCACGTGACAGCAGCAAGCAGGCTCCTGATTGGTTAACACGGCGCGAATTGACGCCAAAGTTCAAATTTTTCAACTCGGGCGTCAGACGCGAATTCGCTTCAAACGCGTGAATGCACAAAAGCACCATTCGCGTGTAACGCGCGAACTGGACGCGCGAATGAGGCGGATTCGCGTCCTTCGCGCCGCGAGACCTCCAGACGCGCGTCAACGCGCCTTTCCATTGACTTAACATTGAAATCACTCGCGCCAGACGCTCAATTCGCGTTTGGTGTGAACGCAGCATTAGAGCTAAACCTTGACTCACTAGGGCCCAGGTCAGGAAGCAGACAAACTGGCTAAACCGACCGTCTGCTAGCTGTCTCACGTCACCGGAGTCAGATAAATCCCAGCACATAGAGACTCTTTCACCTAGATATTATCATATAGAGACTGTGTCTGTTCCCCGAATTAGTAAATACAAAAAAACATCAATACCATTCAACAGTAAAAATTTAATTGACGTCCAACAAATGAACAAAAGATATAATACAGATGAACAATTGATAAAGCTTGGGTTGCTGAATATTAGATCCCTTTCCCCAAAAGCGCTTATTGTTAATGATATTATTACAGACAATAATCTAGATGTGCTCTGTTTGACAGAAACCTGGCTAAAACCTGACGACTACATTACCTTAAATGAGTCCACCCCCCAAGATTATTGTTATAAACATGAGCCGCGTCTGAAAGGTAAAGGGGGAGGGGTTGCTGTAATTTATAATAATATCTTCAGTATTACTCAGAAGTCTAGTTTCAAATATAATTCCTTCTAAGTTTTGGTGCTTTATGTAACGCTATGTAGTGTACATGATAAAACCCGTTCAACATTTGTGTTAGCTACTGTATACAGGCCACCAGGGCATAATACAGACTTTATCAAAGAATTTGCTGATTTTCTATCAGAGTTAGTACTGGCCGTAGATAAAGTACTAATTGTTGGTGATTTTAATATCCATGTAGACAACGGAAAAGACGTATTGGGATTAGCATTTAAAGACACACTAAACTCTATTGGAGTTAGGCAATACGTGTCAGGAGCCACTCATCGCCATAATCATACTTTAGACCTAATATTGTCACATGGAATAAATGTTGATACCGTTGAAATTCTGCAGCAGAGCGATGACATCTCAGATCATTACTTAGTATCATGTATACTTAATTTAGCTAAGGTTGCAAAGCCGCCCCCTCGGTTTAAAAATGGCAGGACAATCACTGCCGCTACTAAAGATTGCTTTTTAAATAATCTCCCTCATCAGTATCATCTGCTGAGCATCCCAGATAGTATAGAAGAACTCGATGTTGCAACAGAAACTATTGACTCTCTCTTTTCCAGTACTTTAGACACAGTTGCTCCTCTGCGCTTAAAGAAGATTAAAGAAAATAGTCCAACGCCGTGGTACAACGAGCACACCCGGGCCCTTAAAACAGCAGCCAGAAAAATGGAGCGCAGCTGGAAGAAAACAAAATTAGAGGTATTTCGTAATTCGTGGAAAGAGCACATGATCACATACAGAAAGGCTGTAAAAACTGCTAGATCTGCTTATTTCTCAACTCTCTTGGAAGAAAACAAACACAACCCAAGGTATTTATTCGATACAGTGGCTAAATTAACCAAAAATAAAGCTTCAACTTCTGATGATTGTAAACAGCACAGCAGTAATGACTTTATGAACTTCTTCACATGTAAGATTGATAATATTAGGAAAAAATTTTTAACCATGCAGCCGTCTAATACAGCATCACATCAGACAGAGCATTGTAGTGCCACTGAAGAAAAATTACACTCATTCACTGCTATAGGAGAAGAAGAATTGGCTAAACTCATTAAATCATCAAAATCGACAACATGTATGCTCGACCCTATACCAACTAGGCTATTAAAAGAGATGCTACCAGAGGTCATAGATCCTCTTCTTAATATCATTAATTCATCTTTGTCATTAGGATATGTACCGAAAACTTTTAAGTTGGCTATTATTAAACCACTTATTAAAAAACCGCAACTTGATCCTACAGATTTAGTCAATTATAGACCAATCTCAAATCTACCCTTTCTGTCAAAAATACTTGAAAAGGCAGTGTCTTCACAATTATGTTCCTTTTTAGAAAGAAATGGTATCTGTGAGGATTTCCAGTCAGGATTTAGACCGTATCATAGCACTGAGACTGCTCTCGTCAGAGTTACAAATGATTTGCTCTTATCATCCGATCGTGGCTGTATCTCTCTATTAGTATTACTCGATCTTAGCGCTGCATTTGATACTATCGACCACAACATTCTTTTGAATAGACTCGAAAATTATGTAGGTATTAGTGGAATTGCATTATCATGGATTAAATCATACCTATGCGACCGTTATCAGTTTGTAGTAGTAAATGAAGATATGTCACACCGATCGCAAGTTCAGTATGGAGTACCACAAGGCTCAGTGCTAGGACCGCTACTCTTCACCCTGTACATGCTACCACTGGGAGATATCATTAGGAAGCATGGCGTTAGTTTTCATTGTTATGCTGACGATACTCAGCTCTATATTTCTTCACGCCCTGAAGAAACTTACCAATTCACAAGATTAACGGAATGCATAGCTGATATAAAACATTGGATGACCGGTAATTTCCTGCAACTCAATTCAGAAAAAACTGCATTTTTAATTATTGGACAAAAAAGCTCCACAAGTAGTAACCTAGAATACTGTCTAACACTTGATGGCTGTTCTGTCAAGTCCTCGTCGTCAGTGAGGAACCTGGGTGTGCTCTTTGATACCAATCTTTCGTTTGAAAGCCACGTTTCTAGCATCTGTAAAACTGCTTTCTACCATCTTAAAAATATATCTAAATTACGGCACATGCTCTCAATGCAAAATGCTGAACAGTTAGTTCATGCGTTCATGACCTCAAGGTTAGATTATTGTAATGCTCTACTGGGTGGTTGCCCTGCTCGCTTAAAGGGTTAGTTCACCCAAAAATGAAAATTCTGTCATTAATTACTCACCCTTATGTCGTTCGAGACCCGTAAGACCTCCGTTCATATTCGGAACACAAATGAAGATATTTTTGTTGAAAGCTGATGGCTGAGAAAGGCTTCATATAGGCCTCCATTGGCATTCAGTACACTTACACTCCCAAGACGGATAAAAGGCACTCAGAACATCGTTACAAAGTCCATCTCACCACAGTGACTCTACAATAATCTTACGATGCGACGACAATAGTTTTTGTGCGCAAAACAAAATCAAAATAACACCTTTATCCAGCTTGTTATTGCCTTCCGTGTGTGCCTCCACGACGCATGCGCGAGAATATGACGTAGCGCCGGGGTTCGAGAATCCATGAAATGCGCAATCTAACCCCATTTTGAGCACTACACCGAGACCTAAAGCACGATCAATGTAGAATCCAACAGCTGAGATACGCGCGTCTTCCTCTGATTGTAAACAAATCACTTCTGGGTCATCTGTCCGAACGCCGGATCTGCGTCATATTCTCGCGCATGCGTCGTGGAGGCACACACGGAAGGCAGTAACAAGTTGGAAAAAGGTGTTATTTTGATTTTTTTTGCGCACAAAAACTATTGTCGTCGCATTGTAAGATTATTGTAGAGACACTGTGGTGAGATGGACTTTGTAACGATGTTCTGAGTGCCTTTTATCCGTCTTGGGAGTATAAGTGTACTGAATGCCAATAGAAGCCTATATGAAGCCTTTCTCAGCCATCAGCTTTCAACAAAAATATCTTCATTTGTGTTCCGAATATGAACGGAGGTCTTACGGGTCTCGAACGACGTGAGGGTGAGTAATTAATGACAGAATTTTCATTTTTGGGTGAACTAACCCTTTAATAAATAAACTCCAGCTGGTCCAAAACGCAGCAGCTCGAGTTCTTACTAGAACCAGGAAGTATGACCATATTAGCCCAGTTCTGTCAACACTGCACTGGCTGCCTATTAAACATCGCATAAATTTTAAAATCTTACTTATTACTTACAAAGCACTAAATGGTTTAGCTCCCCAATACTTGAGCGAGCTCTTAACATATTATACTCCATCACGTCTACTGCGGTCTCAAAATTCTGGCCAGTTGATCATACCGAGAATATCCAAATCAACTGCAGGCGGTCGATCGTTTTCCTATTTAGCACCTAAACTCTGGAACAGTCTTCCTAACATTGTTCGGGAAGCAGACACACTCTGTCAGTTTAAATCTAGACTAAAAACACATCTCTTTACTGTGGCATACACATAAAACACTTTTTCAATGAAATGATTGTTAGGCTGCATTAACTAGGTCAGCCGGAACCGGGAACACTTCCCATAACACCTGATGTACTCGTTACATCATCAGAAGAATGGCATCTACGCTAATGATAGTCTCTCTGTTTTATCCCGAGGTTTACTGCAGTCAGCCGGATCCGGGCCGTATCCAGTTCAGATGGTGGACCTGCGCCCAGAGAAGACCAACACAGGACCCCGAAGTGTCTGGGAGACCGTGATTAGACTCCCCCTGCAACTGCCTCATCGACACGGCATCTCAATAAACCCGTCTCCGGCGTGTTGACTCAGATTGTTCGACTATTACAATTAAATAATACTTAAATCGATATGTCATCCTCAATAAACCCGTCTCCAGCGTGTTGCCTCCGATCATTCGAATATTGCACTTAAATAATTATTTAATCAACATCATCCTAAATAAACCCGTGTCCAGCATGTTGCCCCCGGTCCCTCGAATATTCTGATCTATAATGACCTCCGAGCTGTAAAACTGCCATAATAATAATAATAATAATAATACGCTGTTTGTTAATTGGCCAGAGGAGAACTGGCACTGGTACTGAGCCTGGTTTCTCCCAAGGTTTATTTTTCTCCATTAGGTCACCTAATGGGGTTTTGGTTTCCTTGCCACTGTTGCCTCTGGCTTGGCGTGCTCAGTTGGGGACACTAAATTTTTCAACTAAACATCGAAATACATCTAAATAATAAACTAAATTAACCATTTAAACTAAATTACTGATCAAATTATTGATCTAAAGCCCACACTGTCACTGTATGATACTTGAAATTTTTCCAGAATGGCTATACAGCTGAATAAAATTATGCTGCATTATTTTCCTGTTTAACACTGTAAAGCTGCTTTGAAACAATCTACATTGTTAAAAGCGCTATATAAATAAAGTTGACTTGACTTGACTTGACTTGACCAAGTACAGTACAAAATAGTAGTTTCCAAACTTTTGACTGGTAGTGTATATGGAATAAAACAAAACTAGAGGCGTTTGCAGACTTTCTGTCTTAGCATTAAGTCCGATAGAAAATCAGCTAATTCTGTGATAAAGTCTGTATGGTGTCCTGGTGGCCTGTATACAGTAGCCAGTCAAATGTCAAATGGGGATTCGTCATCTACATTAGAAGCACCAACGCTTCAAAATAATTATATTTAGTATTACTCAGCGGTCTAGTTTCAAATATATGATTATAAATTACAGCAACACCTCCGCCTTTGCCTTTCAGATGGGGCTCATGTTTATAACAGTAATCTTGGGGGGTGGACTTTTACCGTTAAAGAACAAGAGGTTAAAGAACAACAACTTTAATGGAGTCAGATAAATTATATTAAACTGAATTATGCTCGTCATCCTTCAACTGCTTTTGTTCTGATTATTGGTTAAAACAGCAGCGTAAGCTTCCAGCCTTGAGCCACTGATGTGTGCTCGTATCATTCGGTGGACTGAGTTAATCATTATATGTGTGCTTTTCCTTCACATGCTAAAATATCCTGAGTTATGGGAAAGTGCAACAATCTGCACTTCTGATAATGTGTTCATGGACATCTGCTAGACTGAAACGTCTGAATTTGTTGTGGTAAGATTATGTTTTTATCTGTTTTTCTTCATCATAGGCTCGCCAGGGTGTGTAAACCACCATAAAGTATATAGTGGTTCATCAATAATGAAAGGATATTTTTGAAACATGTAAAAAAGGACATTAGGCTGTTAAACAGCTTCAGATCAGATCCTGAACACGCACGCACGCACGCACGCACACACACACACACACACACACACACACACACACAAAGAACGACTGTGCAAAGAAATAAATAGTTGATTATTTCTGAATCTGGATTTATTCCGATAAGGAACCACATAAATAAATGATATTTTGCCTGTAATTATGGCCACATGAACTAAATGATCCTTCTCATAATCTTACAGATGGAACAAAGACACTTGTGTAATAATTTCAAACAGACTTTGGACTGAACACTGAACTGAAGCATTTAGAGTAAGAGCTCATGGGGTCTTTAATCTTCTCTCAAATTAAGATAAACAGCATTTTGAAGGATTATATAAACACACATAAACTGATAATGTACTGAGAATAAAAACTCCAGTGATACATGTCCAATAAACTGATGTTCATCTTTCCTAAAGCAATATTCCAGCACACAGGAATACATACTAGACGTGAAACTGCAGAAGAACAAAATGTATAATATTTGTCTGTGTGTGTTCCAGATATTCTTTTTGTTGTGGGGACCAAATGTCAAAAGCCATCATGAAGAAAACACCTTATAAATCATAATAAATTATATTTTTTGAAAGTGTTGCTTGTGTCCTGAATAAACTTTGAAGACTTTGATTTAATCTTGTGTGCGAGTGTTTCATTCTCTTTCCATGATGTCAGAGAGTGTGTACGTGTGTGTGTCTGTACAGGTTAATGATCACTCAAGATTTCCCTTTACTGGGCCCGGTAGACTACAGACAAAATTGGGACAATCAAGAGCAAAAGCTGGTTCTAGTGCAGTTCATCAGCGTTGTGTGAGAGTCAGCAGAGAGAGATGTAAGCTCTGCTGAATATACATTATAAGGTGACCGTGAGCATATAGTGGACAAAAACTAAAGCATTTTGATTTACTCCAGTAATGTCAGACCGTTTGCTTCATGAGGATGAATTGTTTAATTGGAACAATGTTTCTGTTTTATGGTTTGTGTAATTAATACAATACAGAAAAAAATGCATGAAAAGGGGGAAACTTAGCATTAAATAATTAAAAATTCTTCCTACTCGCACCACGTTCAAACTAAACAAACCATATCCTTAATCTTTTTAGAATTTATTTTTTATTACAGAATACAATTTACAAACATTCAGCCATCACAGTCTGTGAACAAAGATTATACATCAAATAATTACAATAACAATATAAAAACAAGTATGAAATTAATAAATTAACACAACAATAATATCTCTATCGATCCATTTCTGCAAATAGAGTGACTTGTTCCCTTTAGTGATGCAATCATTACTCCATAATATGGACTTGAGTGGAGAAAAGTTGTGAGAATGAGCTTGTTGATAAAATTGGGATAGTTTTAGTGGCAATCTTGTAATATTGTATTTCCATTTCAATAACAATTGAAGGCCTCCTACAATATTCAAATGTTGTTTGGGGATAAAGTACCATAAGGACTCTGGTGCTCTCAAACATTCCTTTAACCATTTCACCTTAAAGATATAATTCAAGTCCCAAAAGTTGGTATTTATGTCTTTACATGTTGAATCGTGGACATTAAGAGAGAGGGCAGGGTAGACAAATCTTGAAATCCCTTCTGCTTTAGTCAAAAGAATTCTCCCTGAAATAGAAATGTCTCTTTGAAGCCATAAATTCAGTATTGTTTTGGTTTTCTTCAATTTAGGCGAAAAATTAAGTTGTTGACATTCTTTGAGATCCTTGCAGATATTGGGCCCTATTTTAACGATCTGAAACGCAAGTGTCAAAGCGCGAAGCGCAAGTAACTTTGTGGGCGGGTCTCGGCGCTGTTGCTATTTTCCCGGCGGGATAAATGGCTCTTGCGCCCGGCGCAAATCTAAAATGGGTTGGTCTGAAGTAGCTTCATTATTCATAGGTGTGGTTTGGGCGTAACGTGAATAAACCAATCAGAGCGTCATCCAACATTCCCTTTAAAAGCAGGTGCGCAAGTTCCATTATGGATTGCTATTATTATGGCGTATTTACCAGGCGCACGCCAGGAGCGGTTCACAGCCGAGGAGACTGATGTTCTTGTAAGAGCAGTGAAAGACAGAGAAGTTGTGTTGTATGGGGATGGGAGAAACCCACCCAAAATAGCGTCGGTTAAACAGGCGTGGGAGGAAATAGGCACAATTGTTTCATCAGCTGGCATCCCCAGGACGTCGCACCAGTGCCGCAAGCGCTACAATGACATCAGAAGACGGGGAAAGTCCAAGCTTGCCAGCATCAATCGGGCACGCCGTGTAACGGGAGGTGGATCTGCCTCTACTCAGGACCTGACGCCAGCAGAGGACATCGCTGCGTCCACCCTCACCGATTTTTTTTCCTGGTTCTTGACGGACAAACCAATTTGTTAGATGTCCTTGTATACATATATGTCTTGCCAGAAGTTGCCACTATTGGGCAAACAGGTCTCCTTAATTATTAGACTACAATTAGCCTGAATAATTTGTAAGCTAGATTTATGCCTATTTTTTCACATCTTCGTGGCACACCACAATGATTTCCGTCATCTCATGTGTTAATATTTTTTAGTGTAACAATTTATGATTTCCAAAAATAACTGTTGCATCTGTGTAGATTACATGAGCGTATGCGCGTTGTGCACGCTATACATTATGGTCAAGCATGCGCCCTTAAAATAGCATAATGAACAACGCGCAACGCGCCACTGACTTTAGACTAGGTTTTTTCTGGTCAGTGGCGCAATTGTTAAATGGAACAGCAAAATAGCACCAGGGATTGTTTGCGCCGAAACACGCCTCCTTTTTTGCGCTGAACCGCCCAGGTAGCGCAAGTTCATTCACTAGTTTAGCGACGTGCTTCTGTGGAGGGAAAAGCGCGCTTTGCGCGGGTGCAAAATAGGAATGACACATGCGTCGGTGTACAAAGTCAATTGCGCTGGGTGCAAGATAGAGCCCATGAATACCTAAGTATTTTGGTTACACTTTATTTTGATGGTCCCTTTTGAATATTCTGTTGACTATAAGTAGCGTTGCACCTACATGTCTACTAACTCTCAATAGAATATTAGTAATGTATTAGTAGACTGGTAGGGTTAGGGTTAGAATAAGTTGACATGTAGTTGCAAAGTTACTTATAGTCAGTGTAATGTCTGTTGGACGACCATCACAATAAAGAGTTAGCAGATATTAAGCAGACGGTCTACTAATACTCTAGTGAGAGTTAGTTGACATGTAGTAGCAAAGTTACTTATAGTCAACAGAATGTTCAAAAGGGACCATCAAAATAAAGTGTTACCAGTATTTTACACATTTCTTAACAGGTATATTAAACATATTTTCCTCTTCAGTCTGATACAGACATACGATTTCATATTTACATTTGTTAAGCGTCAAACCCGAAGCAGCAGAAAATTGTAGCATTATCAATCTGATGTTTGAGATCATGTATAGCATCTGATGTTTATCAATGGGCCGAAAGTTTACTTTATAAAGTTTTAAATATGGATATTTTTCTTACAGAAACGCATCGATTCGCTTCAGAAGGCCTTTATTAACACCCCAGAGCCGTGTGGAGCAGTTATTTGACGGACAGATGCACTTTTTATGGACTTCAAAAACAGAGCAACTATTACTGCTATTATAATGCTTGGATTAGCCTGGACTTTTGTAATATAACTCAGATTGTATTTGTCTGAAAGAAGAATGTCATTTACACCTCTGATGACTTGAGGGAGAGTAAATCATGGGCTAATTTTCATTTTTGGGTGAACTATCCCTTTAATACTGACAAAATGTATTTATTTTTTTAAAATAAAACTATAATGTTTTTTTGTTTTTTTACATACTGAATTGGTCGATTTTTCTGAGTTTTCTTTATTATGTTGGCTTAATAAAGCCAGAATATATTTAAAGATGATGATTGTTATTATTATTATCATCATCATCATCATTATTATTATTCTTATTATTATTATTATTATTATGAGAAATTGACTCTGGGTGGTCTGACTCGCTTATATCTTTTCTAAATGGTCAGACTTACTTTCCCAAAAAATCCCATTGATCTGCGTTATCTGAGCACTGAGGGCCGTAACACTTAATGCTGTCCACTAGAGGGGGCGACAGGATAATAAGGGCATCTCAGTCAGCTCCTCTGGTCAGTAGTCAGGACACTGATCAGGGATCAGTCCAGCCCATTGACTTCTGGACTAGGGAGCTGATTGAGACGCATGCTAAGTCTTTTCTACTCTCTCTCCCTTTTTGCATCAGTTTAAATGACAAATAAATGCAAGAGTTGTATTCATAAATAGGCCATATCTGTGTATGAGAAGCTGTACAACTCATTAAAACTTGAACCCTACTTCAAAGTTTGCCACTCCCTAGTTTCTTTTAAGATATTGTTATTATTTTGCATTTAGTGTTTGTCCATCTGGAACTTTTATTTGTCATGAGCTCTATGTTTTAAGATGTACTAGCTGTTGATAAATCACATTCCATTAATGTAATGAGCTAATGTCAGGGCAAATGTCCTGCAAAGTTTAGCTAGGCTAGTTAAACACACCTGAACCCGCTAAGCAAAGTCTTCAGGATATCTAGAAATGTCCAGGAAAGTGTGTTGGGACTCGCTGGAGCTGAACTCTGCAGAACATGATCCTCCAGGGTCAGGACTGGGTGTTAAATCTATAAATGAATGTGCAAAGTTGGGTGTCCGCATGCAGATTTGTAGGTTAGTCAGTATAATGGAAAATGGATTCTGCAAAAACTTTATTTGTTCTCACAACACTGCAATGCCACAATGTTAGCCTACAAAACTGCAAACAAAACTGCAATGTTTTCGAACTTTCGAAGATTTTGAAGTCTTTGTCACATTCCCTGCTTGAACCTTACTAACTGAACAAATGTTACAGCAGGAAGGAAGTGGAGACATGAATACTGTTTTAGACCAAACTCTTAGTGACTTCAAGCACATTGGATAGGCCTGCACCTTCTGTGATGACAACATCTTCAGATCTGCATTTAGGGCTGCCTTGAGTTCTCCATCCATTGGTCAATACAGACCTTGCCCCCCCACCACACTCCTGCAGCATGAGCTGAACACAGGTTCTTCAACCACAGCTTGGTAAAGAAAATAGGAAAAGTCAACATTAACTGCAGCTGGTGCCAAATAAACATGATTATGTTTTGGAAAACAGAAAGTCAAATCACATCAATTACAGCTGATATCACGGCTAAAAATGATTCAACCTTTGGCAGTCGCTGCAAAATCCCAGTCTATAGGGCCCACACACTTGCAACTGATATCAGTGAATAGATTGAGCATGATTTCAGCCGACTGACTGATCCCTGATCAGTGCCCTGACTACTGACCAGAGGAGCTGACCGAGACCCTTATTATCCTGTCGCCCCCTCTAGTGGACAGCATTAAGTGTTACGGCCCTCAGTGCTCAGATAACGCAGATCAATGGGATTTTTTGGGAAAGTAAGTCTGACCATTTAGAAAAGATTTAAGCGTCAGACCATCCGGAAGGTCTGAGCTGAGTTTGGTGAAGCATTAAAGTTCTGAGTCAATTTCTGATAATAATAATAATCTTTAAATATATGCTGGCTTTCTTAAGCCAACATAATAAAGAAAACTCAGAGAAATCGACCAATCCAGTTTGTAAAAATAGTTTTATTTAAAAAAATGATTTGTCAGTATTAATGTATGTTTACTGATTCTAGCTGCTCTCTTTTCAGTCTCTTTGTTTTCATGTGAACTGAGTGACTACACATGCTTACATTCATAAATATAAACGTTATTTCTATTCAATTTTCAAAACTATAAACATGTGTCACACACGCCTACCTGCCTTTAAATAAACAAAAGACGAGAGTAGTAACTGTTACGGGCATATTATCATGATGCAGTTCAGCCTATTATTGATTTTTATTTCCTTTTATCCAAACAGACGGAACTATTTGCACTGTATTTATCAATGGGAAATACATCATCATGCTAAAATAATCTGTCATAAACTGTGGCTCACATTAATGGGGTCGCTTGCGAGTCGCAGCAGCACGAATTACGTGACCAGCAGCATATTTCTGCTTTCAGACATTATTTTATTAAAGTACATTTGTCAGTGTCTCACTCGTACTGGCTCTAATTCTGCCTGACAGACAGAAAAGCTCGTACTGAAGGCGGAGCGGTTTGGTCCGTGTACGTTTTGATAGTTTGTTTTCCAATTTGAAATGAAATACACAGAAACGAGAAAACGGTCGTTTCTGTTTTTTTTGCTTGTAAAAAAAAAACGGAAAAACGAGATTTTGAAAATTTCAGATTGCACTTGAGGCTTTATCTGAAGTCTTCAAATATAAATTAAAACACATGAATACAAACGAGAGCGTACTTAACCTATAAATGTTAACAACAGATTTAATTAAATTTACTGTAGGGTTTTTTTTTAATTATCTGTGCATTCATGTTTCTGTGAAATAGCTTTAGGTTACACAGAAGAAAGACGAGATTTTTCGTTTTTTCGGGTCACGGATAGAAAACAGAAACACGACTTCAAATCTTGTTCTCCACATGTGGGCGGACATTACACACGCCCCTTTCCGCCGATTGGTGAATCAAATCTGAGACAGTGACGTCATCATCAGTTCGTTCACCAAAATAACAGTCCTCTGCCGCTATATCAGAATATCGTCTTTCTTCTGTGTAACCTAAAGCTATTTCACGTAAATATTTATTTCAGAAAAGTTAATCAGGCAGTTGTAATGCCGTTTGTTGTTTAATTGTTGCATTTTTAGCCTTTCATTTTAGTAATAGGCCTAATTAATTAGGTAAAATAAATTTCACGCAGATATAGCCTAGGCTATTTATTCCTTTTATATAATTTAATCCTATTTTATTTCCTTCACAGCTCAGCAGGTGCGTTATGAGGATGATGATGAACTCTCTCTGATGTTCTGTTGTTTATTCTGCTATTGTTCATGTAGGCTAAAACTAAACCTCTGGGATTTTTTAAAATGATTCACATATCAATTCTAATTTAATCGTGTCGGTTAAAGATGATCGTGTCAGTTGAGAGTCAGGGGGGAACCCCAGAAAATGATATTGAAAAGGCAGGCAACACTAATTTTCGTTTAAGTTTTTCAACTAATATTTATATTTCCATATGTTTTAGGTTTATTTCGATTAGCATAAATGTTTTAATAATTTGTATTTCTTAATTAGCCTAACTATAATAATCCTGTCCGGGCAAAACATCTACAGAACTGCATTACAGTAATTTTTCACGATTTATAGCCTAAGTCTATTAATATTTACAAAGATTCACAAATTATTTAATTCCGTCTGTGACAATCTCAGGGCTGAGAGTCTGACGCTCATCGAGGCCAATAAACCTACAATATTGTTGAAAACATCATTTACATTACTTTTAAGAATAATGCTGGAAAAGTGATAACGTGCCTCTTTTGGCAACTTTCATTTATCAGTTTTATCTTGATAATAGGCTATGACAGTTTGCTGTAGCAGTAATGTTATATGAATAGTTTTTAAAAAAGGCACGATTTTGTGAGCACTAGGCGAACTGAATGTGAATAGCCTCTCCTCTCCTCATCCCCCACAGCACCAGGCCTGGTCTACAGCGGTATTTTTGTTCATTATGTTAATAAAAGTTCTATGTTTAATATAGGCCTACGAGAGTTTTTGTTTTGCTGTTTTACATTGAAGCAATTGATGCAGAATCGCTAATTGCCATTAAAAATTGAAAGTAAAATGTTCACGGCCAATTCATTTAAAAGCGAAGGAAAGACAGCAAATAAAGTGTGACATATAATAATGTTCATTATGTTAATTACATTTCTAGGGACATTTTTAATTTAAGAGATGTCAAAAAGGAATAACGGTTTCATTAGTCTTATTATATTTCAAATTCGTTTTTGTTTTGTTTTTTGTTTTGGTCTATAGCCCAGATAACATATTTTGGTTCCCAGATTGTTCTGGGAATGTTAGTTTCTGGTTCCCAGAACGTTCTCAGAACGTTCCCAGAACAGGCATCCTAATGTTCTCTATTGGTTAGCCAGGAACGTTTTCTTTACGTAAATAGAACGTTCCCTGTTGGTTTGGAGAACATTCCCCTAACCTTCCCAGAACGGGGAACGTTCCCCTAACCTCTTTACTCCGATATCATTTACCCTGCTGTACGTCAGTAATCGTCCAGCAATGCGTCCCATAGGGTATAAGCGGCATGGAAAACGGATGAATGGACGTCAATAATCAGCCTACAACAAACCATGTCTTGTTTTGAACTTTATTTAATCAATAGAACTAATTCAAGCACATAAACCTTCATATGGAGGATTAAATAAAATTGAATTATGCATTAATATGTACATTTCGTAACTTGTATCACTGACACCTAACGTTACTAAGTTACCACAACCAGGTTTTACGTTTAAGTGCCAAATAACAATGACTTCAACACAATATGTGGTTTTAAAATATGAATTTTATTCACAGACATTAATAATAAATAAAGATTACTTTAACTGGGATAACATTGCATTATTTTCTTACCACTGAATTAACGGAACGGAGCCTACTTCTCTCTTTTGGTCAGTAGACCAAAACTCCTCGGTTAACATCATGTTGTCTTCAATTACGTGTCAAATCTCTCTGATATCACATTATTTACACTGGTATATTTATTAAATATAACCCATTATTCAATAAAGATCGATAAACTAATGTTAGTTAGTCAGTAAAAACGAAATTACCGTTCATTTTTAAATTACGCGAGTGCGCGTCTTTCTGTGGAAGACTGAAGAAAGCGCGTGCTGGAGAAGCGAAAAATAGTAACGAAATATACAAATAACCCTTATAAAATTTTTTTATCTAAAAATAACCAACAGGGAACGTTCTGGGAAGGTTCTCTTTAGGTTATAAAATAACACCTCAAAAATAACCTGCAGGGAACGTTCTGGGAAGGTTCTCTTTAGGTTATAAAATAACACCTCAAAAATAACCTGCAGGGAACGTTCTGGGAACGTTCTCTTTTGGTTACAAGAACACAACCAATAGAGAACGTCAACGTTCCGAGAACATTCTTATTTGGTTCCCCACAAAAATAACCGAACGGGAACCATATGGGAACGTTCTGTGTTTACTAGGCTACATATGGTGAAAACAAATGTAACACACGCACACACACACACACACACACACACACACATTTCGCAGCAATTTAGTATTGCATTAATAACACTGAAAATATGAAAAAAGCTGCGGGGCAAAGGATCGCGATCGCCTTTTGACGCGTCCATGGTGACTGTTGTCCCTGTGCGCCACCTAGTGGATATCCTATTTTGTAATTATTATAAATGACTGCATATCATAGCCTACTATATACTGCAAGGAATGCGTCTGCTAAATTATTTAATTTAAATGTATTAAATGTAAACAAAACATTAAAATAAGAAGGAAAAAAAAATTAGTGCAGTAGCCACTGATCTATAATAGAGAATAGCCTATCATTATATATAGCCTATAGATCGGTGGGAGTAGCCCGTCATGTGCTTTGGCTACAGATGTAGAGGCATTACATTTTACATTTAAAAACACAATGCCTTAAGCTGTTTAAGATATGAGCTTGATAAAATTGCACATTTTGGAAGAAAATTTCAGATTGCACTTGAGGCTTTATCTGAAGTCTTCAAATATAAATTAAAACACATGAATACAAACGAGAGCGTACTTAACCTATAAATGTTAACAACAGATTTAATTAAATTTACTGTAGGTTTTTTTTTAATTATCTGTGCATTCATGTTTCTGTGAAATAGCTTTAGGTTACACAGAAGAAAGACGATATTCTGATATAGCGGCAGAGGACTGTTATTTTGGTGAACGAACTGATGATGACGTCACTGTCTCAGATTTGATTCACCAATCGGCGGAAAGGGGCGTGTACTGACCGCCCACATGTGGAGAACAAGATTTGAAGTCGTGTTTCTGTTTTCTATCCGTGACCTGAAAAAACGAAAATCGAGCCAAAATCTCGTTTTTCCGGGGGTTTTTTACAAACGAAAAAACCAGAAACGACCGTTTTCTCGTTTCTGTGTATTTCATTTCCAATTGGAAAACAAACTATCAAAACGTACACGGACCCTGTTTGACCAATCAGATGAAAGGGCCGTTTCAGCGCCGCCCTCGTGTGCGAATGAAATATCGAACCCATAAACCGATTTGTAAACCACAAACAAAAAATGAAATCGAGCCAAAATCAAATTTTTCCCAGCTGTTTCTGTTTATTAGGGGCCAAGCACCGAAGGTGCAAAGGTGCGAAGGCACCTATTGAAACCGTTCCCTTTCTTATTATTATTATTCTTCCGTTTCTTCTTCTTCCGCCACAAAGTCTATGGCAGCCCATAGAACCGTAAGGTAAAAAATTGTGAAATTTGGCACACTAATAGAAGACAGTCTGAAGTGTCAACAGAGCAAATTTGGAGTCTCTAACTCAATCCCTCTGGCGCCACCACCTGTCCAAAGTTGCACTCATGTTTATGCTAATAACTTTTGAACCATAAGGGCTAGAAACAAAATTCTTTGTTCCTCTGATTCCTTGGCTCAAGCCGGTTGCACTCTATGACGTCATTTTCCGTAATGATAATTTTCCCGCCATTTTGAATTTTCCGAAAAACCTACTTTTGCGAACTCGTCCTAGACGGTTCATCCGATTTGCACGAAAATTGAACCAGATCATCATGGAATTCAAGTTGATTCGTTAAATCGTTTTTGATAAACGCGCAAACAAATTTTAAGTAGCGGTTGCAAAAACACACTTAAGGCAATATCTCCACAACGCTTTATCGTATTCAAACCAAACTTGGTACATGTCATCATAAGCATGACCTGAGGCAAGGTGCAGCGTTTCGGCGCAGCGCCACCTACTGGTCCGGAGATACAAAAAATTACTATTTTTGCTTATAACTTCTTAACTGTTTGTCCAAAAATCATAAAAGTGGTCTTGTTAGACTCAAGACGTCATGCCGAGTCGTCTGATATCCAATTTTACCATTTTGAATTATGTGCTAAAATGCTGTATTTTATGATCGCATGAACGGATTGTTACGAAACTTGGTATGGGTCATCAGCATGATGCCCTGAAGGAGCCTGAGAAGTTTCAAAACAGCGGCACCTAGTGGATAATTTTTTTTTCCAAATGCTTATAACTCTGGGTGAGATTGACTTATTTTCATGGGAGTCACTTTTTTTGTCTCCTGAATCCTTGCTAAGTCCAACAATACCAGATTTGTTAGGTTTCGGTCTATGGTTTGTGCAGAGTTGCAATTTAGCGCTTTAAAAACATTAGCGGATATCTTCAAAACCGCTAGTCCGATCGAGACGAAACCAGCGTCAGAAGTTCGGAAACATAGGTCGATAGCTAAACAAAAATGCCCAAATGTCAAAATATTGATAGTAAGGGGGTGTAAAATCCAATCAAAGTCAGGTGTCAGTCATTTTTCATGTGTTTTTTCATATAAATGTCTATAACTCCAAAACGAAATGAGATATTTTCACCAAAATTGACACAGACATGTATGGGCTCACTCCGAGGACACATAAAAAAATAGTAGGATTGTGCCACTTGGTGGCGCTATAATAGAACAAAACATGAAATTCCCATTGACTACATTGCAGTATTATGACATAAAATGCTATACTTTACAAATGAATTGTTGTATCATTACGAAACTTGGTATGTGCCATCAGCACCATGCCTTTAAGCTACTTAAAAGGTTTCAAAACAGCACCGCCATGTGGTCCATACTTATAATGAAAAGGCCTCTTGAGGCTATAACTCTGCAATGACATATTGACACTATATTGACACTCTGCTTTGATATATTGACACCAATCTTTGCATGTGTCATTGTTCCCTTATTCTGACCACACCATATCAATTTCGCAAGTGTGCCACCTATTGGTTGAAAGTGATAAATCATTAAATCATTATTATTGACTGTATAATCACCTTAATAGGTCTTTAATTGCTCATTGCTGAAGTTGATCTGACATTGCCAGCCATTTTGGCATGTCTTGTCTTCTTCTTTGCGCTTGGCCCCGATAATGGCTGCTTGCAGCTATATTTAATGTTTCTACCTCAGAACGAAAACCCTAGCTGAATTCTTGTTTT